>NW_022111368.1:14658337-14678092 GCF_000313985.2 Echinops telfairi
AATAATAATTTTACTGGAGGCCCAACATATTCGTACATAGATTCCATCGTTCTTTTCTAGACATTTACTTTCCATTGAGCCCTTGGGGTCAGCTCCTCTTTTTTTCCCCTCCCTCCTCCCTTCCCCACCACCCTTCCTGGCCCCTTGATAGATTGTAGATTGTTAATTATTTTCAAATCTCACACTGACCGCTGTCTCCTTTCCTCTCTGGTCTCTGTTGCTCTTCCCCCTGGATGGGGGTGTGTGGTTATGTGCCATTCATTGCAACCGGTGCCCCCCTCACACTCCACCTCTCCCCCCCTTCCCCCTGCCCTTTTGGTATCTCTATTCCCATCCCTGTTCCTGGGTTCCAAGTGTTGTGAGTTTTTTCTCTTGCCTATACCTATGTACATGCTCCCGTCTAGTCTAGATTGGGAAGCGGCCCTGGGGTCACGATAGCAGGGGATAAGGAGGCCTCAAGGGATCAGAGGTATAGTGCATACCCATTAGTGCTCTACTGAACCCTGATCAACTCATCCCCTCCCCGCGACCCCTCTGTGGGGGGATGTTCCATTGTCCATAGATGTGCTTTGGGTCTCTGCTCCAATGCCACTCTATTCTCACCAATGCACTTTTGTTTGCTTGTTTACTGTTTGTTGTGCATCTTCTGATGCCCATTGCCTGATCTTGATGACACCTCACAATCGCACCAACTGGTGTGCTTCTTTCATGTGGGCTTGTTGCTTCACTGTTGGATGGCCACTTGTTTAACTTCAAGCCTTTAAGACCCCAGACACGATGTTTTAATAGCTGGGCACCATCATCTGTCTTCACCACATCTGCTTATGCACCCATTTTGTCTTCAGTGATCATGTATGGTGGGGGCAGGGGTGGGGGTGGGGGAGGTGAGCATCACAGAATGCCATTTTTTTAAGAACAAAGTGTTCTCATATTGAGGGCAGGTATGAGTCAAGGTCCAAGGTCCAGCTGCAGCTTCAGTGTATTGCCTTATAAGTATATGTACATAGGCCAATACCACTATTATTATAGATTAATGTATTTACATAAGTGGACACCTCTAATAATCACCCTTTGCAGAAGGGTGTGATGAGCGGAGGGCGTCATGGACAGGGAAACAACGAGGGAAGTGGAGCCAGCATCTAGGAGAGGGTAGAGATCCTGTGAGTATCAGAGCAACACCAAGCTAGTGGAGAGGAAGCACTAAGAGGTGGAAGAAAGGGGAAAGGGATGGCGGGGCAGGAGGAGGCAAAAGGAAACAGAGGCAGTTTCTGCTCTTTCTACACTCAGCAAAATCAGTCTCCCTTGACCTGGGGAGACGCTCAATATGAAAGTATTTGTTTCAACTTGCTGAACAACTCCTCACAGCTGGCCACAGGAATTGTGATGGTTACTAGAAATTGCTTTGCAGCACCCCTTTCCAGTGGTGCCAGGGGTAATTTCCAGACCCAAATCTTGGGAAGAACCCTCGACTCTGTCATCCTGGCTGAATGTCCTCCAAGGGTGAAGGGGCCTTCGGCGTAGAGAAACCCTCCAGGGCGCAGCGGCTGGGCTCTGGTTCCCAGAAAGTCTCTCCACTTTTATAAACACACCAAAAACACCTCTAAACACCGTTTCTAGAGACGATAAAGGGGACTTCAAAAGTGAAACGTTTCTGTAGACTTTTAGAAGTCCCCCTTGTATTTCTGAAAATAAGTCAATGAAAACTCCATAGATCACAACAAAATATTGTCTGGCACAGGGTTGCAGACAAACAGCCTAGGCAGGAAGAGACCCCAAATACCCAGTGGTTGCAACAGTGGGCTGAAGCAACACCAGTGATGGTAAAGAGCACACAGGACCAAGCAGTGATCTGTCGCACTGTACACGGGCCACTGTGAGGTAGAGCCAGCTCAGAACATACGCAGCCAACACTTCACAAATTGAGGATGGTTTCCCATTGGGCACTCAGAAGAATTTCAAGTAGATTTTAAAACTCAACTTCTCTAGAGATTCCCTTTGGGAATGCTGCAATGCCTGAGAAGCGATAAGAACTTCTCAGAGGGCAGGGGTCCGCTCTATCGGATGTGAAATTCTAGAGCTCCATACCAAATATGATGTGTGAAATAGCACAGTAGGGTTTAAGGGAATGATCTGTGTTCAGTGTGCAAAAGGCTGACGGAGCAACAATGGGGTCAAGGGCCCAAGAGCTACGTGTGTGTGTCATTCAAAGCTTTGTGGTTCCAAAGGGGAAAGGAAATCACATGACTATGCAGTTGTCTAAAATACTTTCATGATTTCACTGGGAAAATAAGTAGATCCACAGAATCTGAGGTCCTTCCCTCTTTCCCTCCCTCCCCCCTCTCCAGTAAAAAATGAAATTAAACTCTGGTCTCATGGCTGGCAAGGTAAGATAAGTAAGGTGACCAGACGTCCCGCTTTTGGCGGGACAGTCCCATTTTTGGGTGTTCTTTTAAAAGTCCCGATTTTGGGGAAGAATGCACGACAAGCTAGGGAATGGTCTATTTGGTCCATATAGACCAAATTTTTAATCAAGAACCACCCCGCTCCCCCCGCCCCCCTCCGTCAATGGTGTCCCGCTTTAAATCTGGTCACACTAGCAAATGTTCAATGAGTAGGTTCAGTAGCATGCAGCCAGTAGTCAGTGCGTGCCTTCTCTTTCTGGTGCTTTGAAATCCTCACAATTATGCTGCAAAGAAAATGTCCCCCTCCATCCCTGGAGTCATCTAGTAGGAGACAAGCTAAGAAGTTACAGCTCGTACAGGCATGCCACACGGCTCTAGCTCAACCTGGAAGCCCAAAGAATGACCTGTCTTTGATTGGCTTTCCGCTTGGGCGGTGGAGGTGCTGTGTGCCGTGGAGTCAGTCCTGTCTCAGAGGGACCCTGCAGGACAGAGCAGATGGCCCCTGTGAGTTTCATGGGCTGACTTCTGTTTTTCATTTTTTCCCAAGTTTTATTGATGTATAATTCACATACCATACAATTCACTGATTTAAACACATTAAGAAATGTCCAATCATCACCGAAATCAATTTAAAACATTTTCTTCTTTCTTGTACTTATTAGCTCTCCATTTCCCCCCAGGCCGCGCTGCCATAACCCCCCGTAAAAGAACTCACTAGCACCACATCAATTTCAACTTACAGCGATCCGACAGGTTTCCGAGACGGCAACTCCATTCAGGAGTAGAAATCCTCATCTTTTCCCCACAAAGTGGCTGATAGATTCAAACCGCTGACTCTGTGGTTAGCATACATAACCACAATGCCCCCAGAACTCCTAAGAAACTATTAATTTCGTTACTTTCTCTATAGATTTACCTATTCTGGATTTCATATAAAGAAAAACATATATACTCCTGACCCCCCTCACGGCCCCTAACCCCGCCCACATACACTTTGATTGAAAATAAAAACTTCAATCTAAAAGAAAGCGGAAAACAAAACAAAACTAGAACATTTAAAATGGGTCACAGTGTTAAATTTTAACCTAACTGCATCAGTATTAATCCACTTTCCCATGCACTGTCTGGTAACAAGTCTTCCTACCCTGCACACTGGCCACAGGGACTTCTCAGGAGGCATAATCCACCCAGGGATGCTGCAGATGGACTTTGAGCTTTCCCTGTCACCCACAGCCTTCTGTAAACCAGGTGTCCAGACTTTAAGCGCTACTACAGCTCCCTGCTCCAGGCCTGGATTTTATTGTTTATCATCCTTGAATCACACAGGCTGGTGTGCTTTTTCATGTGGACTTAGCTGACACCTGACTTAGATGGATGCTTGTTTTAAGATAAGCCTTTAACACCTCAGACTCCATTCTTTCTTAAAGCCAGGAACCATCTGATTTCTTCACCACACTGTGTTACAGCACCCGCATCTGCAGTGATCCCTGCCTGAGGACAAGCAACAAGTAGGGCATTGTGGGCTGAAAGGTCAACAGAAGCAGATTCCTAAGTCTTTTTTTTTTTTTTGGCCAAGCAGGGTGGCCAGTGGAGTCAAACTGCCAATGTTTCAGTTAGCGGCCAAGTGCCTAACCATTGAGCCACCAGATCGCCTTATAACTTGACAGGAGATATTTTCTTTGAGATTAAAGTAAGGATAACTAGCTCTACATTAAAAAAAAATACATTACTTGAACTCCAATAGGATGGTTAAGAGCATGTGCTCTAAAGCCACATTTCCTGTGTTTCAATCCAAGTTCTACCCCGTATTTGCTGTGTGCCCCTGTGCGAATTACTCACCTCTCTGCGCCTCGGCGTCTTCGTCCATAGGATGAGGATGAGAGTAGTGCTTATCTCTGTGGACGATATAAAGTAGTATATGCAAAGCGGTAAGAAAAGTGCCGCCGTGTGGTACTGGCTATCAACCTCTTCGTTTCAGGGAAGCAGAAGCCAAAGTTTCCGGAATGAAATCGCCAAATACCGGGACAGTTACGGCGAGGGGCATGTCAGGGCCGCAGAGACGTGGCCTGTCCTCTTCTGGAGTTCCGATCACCCCAATCACCCCGGGAATGTCAAACGCAGGCGACGACAACACTGGGTTAAGTGTGCAAAACAGTCGCCCCAGTGATGAGGGAACAAAAGGCGCCTGGAGCATGGTCTGAAACGCGCTGCTGACAGCCAAGGTCAGGCCACTGCTGGTCGAGCCCGGGGGCACCAGGCCAGCGTCCACAGCAGCCAGTGGTGGAATGACTAACAGCACAAGAACTGACTGTCCATATCAACCAGTGACTGGGCTGCCTCCGGGGGCGTACGAATGCCTTTCAATGACAAGACACTGGGTAGCGCATTTCATCCACCACGCTACTACCGTAAGTGAATTATGAAATCATGAACGGGCCAATTGAATCACCGAAGATCACGATATGAAGTACTGGTGGAGATTTGGGTTAGCCTGAACTTTATGAAGCTCTTCACTTCCACCTGGAGCCGACTGAACTCAGGTGAACTAGGAGTGTCCTTGGCCGTCGTGTTCGGGGGGCCTCTCAGCTGGGCCTTGTCTGCCAGGATGGGGGCGGGAAAGTAGCCACCTGCCAAAAAGCGCCAGGACTCCCGCCCAGCGCCGTCTGTGTGAGCTGCCAAACGGCTGGGCCTCATGACATCTGCGTTTCTCAACATGCTCTGTTTTTCAAGGGAATGTAATGTCCTAAGTTTATTTTGTTAAATGAACGTGCCTCTTCAGATCAAGGGTTTAAAACAAGACTTTGTATTTAGGTTCCCAAAGGAAGCAGACGCAGCTGTCTTCGCTCTGCTCTCGTGCTCTCCCAAGCCGATCTTGCTATTGTTCAACAAGGAAAATACATCTATGCTGATATTTCCCTTCACGGGGGGCTTTTATGCACAGCACTTTAGAAGGAGCCATTTATTGAACAGGAGGTGCTTAATATACCTCGACAGTAGGTCCAGTGGTTATCCCACCTGCTCAATATGTGGAACAACCTCTGCCTTTCACATCCCAACAGAAGAGACGGTCTAGCATCCAGGATGAACATTCCAGAGGCAATGCCAAGTACCCACCAACAGGTGATCTGGCTCACAGCACAATGGCGGAAACAAAGGAATTCCCAGCGTACAGGGGCTAAGTGTATTCCACTGCAATATGGGGCTAACATCAAATTAGAAAGACCTATGGTGCCTCTGATGCTGTACAGGTGATAACGAAGGGAACATACTAATATGTTCTGATTCCATCCAGTTCTTGAGATCACTCTTTTCTGATGATGTGCCCCTGGGATAAACAGCAACTATTTCCCGGGTTTCTGGACAAGCACCCAACTGCCACACGGAGCTTGGCCAACACCTTCTTGGATGTGGCACGGCTCCCGAGCTCTCCAGACCCAAAAGAGAAAGTGCCGCCAGGGCAGGAACCTGCACACCCACGGAAGAACGGCTCCTGTGAGGGAGCTGCTTCTCAGAGAGGGCCTGTCCAACTCAATGCGTGCGAGGGAGCTCAGGGGACTCTGGCTGCCTCGCTCCGCTCCGAGGAAGCAGAGGTTCAGCAGTGCCCTGGGATTGGAGTACATGAGCAAACCAGTTGGGGAGAAAAGGACTTGAAGTTGAACAATGGGCTTC
Source organism: Echinops telfairi (assembly GCF_000313985.2). NCBI lineage: Eukaryota > Metazoa > Chordata > Mammalia > Afrosoricida > Tenrecidae > Echinops > Echinops telfairi. The sequence continues at coordinate 14,664,409 of NW_022111368.1, forward strand.
ATAGCACTTCCCAGCTTCCCCCAGCAGGAGTCTGAAAGGAAGTCCTGAGGTGGAGTGAGGAGCAGGCCAGCGGGGAGATAAATAAAGGCTCCCATCAAGGAGCCTGAAGCTGTCACCTTCAGGTTGTTCTGTGTTGTCCCAGGCTGGTAGTCTAAGCAACATCTGCTGCGTGTCTTCATCACTTGATAAAACACAAAACCCTGCCTTTATGTGCGTTTTCCTTTGCTAGGGAAACTCCGGGTCTTTGTGCCATGACTGTCTATTTAGGTGAGCAGAGATCAGAATGGACGAATTCAGAGTTGAAAGGATGGTGAGTTTCACACAGGTTCAACCTGGAGAGATTCAGGGAGGCTCCCAGAACTCTGGAGAGAGTGGACATTCAGGCCACTCAGAAGAAGATAAAGACTGATCCAGACACCACAGGCAGGTGACGCGTGTGAAACTACCTCCAAAATGTCACCACCGGGTAAGGCTCTATTGTGATGTAACAGGACAGCCCCCAGAGCTCACCAAGCATCCTGTCATGGAGTCCCTACCGAAAACGAGGATGTCTTTATTTTAGAAATGGGAGGCAGTAGGTCTTGCCCGTCTTGAGTCCCTGTCCCTTCCCCTCATGACTCAATCTCGAGTCTTGAGTAGTCCTTCCACGGGTCTCGGGTAGCCCCCACTGGCTGGAGTGCTGCATTCGAGGAATTAAGGGATTTACCTACAGCTAGTAAATTCAGGGGAACTGGAATTCAAATTCAGGTGGATGGGATTTCGAAGCCTATACTTCTTGTTCCATTGCCAAGTAGGACAAACTCACTGACCTGGTTTGGGACCTGGCTCCACTCTTTCTTAGCTATGTGATCCTAGACAGGTAATTAAACCTCTCTGGCCCTTATCTCCTTCTCTGTAAAGTAGATGAATAATTCCTGATTTGACACAACTATTGTGAGCAGTTGATACTTGGTGCAGAAAGTGTTGGGAGATTTGGCTTTGTTTGTACATTTCAAAATCGAATAGGAAACAGCCAAGTAGGGTGAAAAGCAGCTAATTTCGAGATACCATTTATTGAACAATAATAACAACATTGAATTACAAAGAGGTTGATCTTTGACGAACATATCACCACCCTGGCCTCTATACAGCAGGCATGTTCCTAAACAGAGAACAAAAATATTCTCCCCAAAGGAAATCATCATGCAGAAGAGGAGGTTTGACCTTCTACATAATTCCCTGTAAGGATCTCCAGATGGTCAAGAATTCCAGCAATTACTATAGGAAGATTGCCACGGTCATCGCAGATGTTAGACAAGTCTGAAATGGGCTCCATCAATATGGCTTTAGGGTGTGGGTTTTTAAGAAGTAGTTGAGAAGAGACAAAGGAAGTTCCCCCAGAGTCGGTAGTAACACCGATGCATAGAAACAAGGAGACCTGGTGGCTTGGTGGGTTATGAACTGGGCTACTAAGCACAAGGTCAGAAAGCCCCACATGGCTGGGTAGGGATCTGGGATTTGATGTTTTCAGCCACAGAAACCTACTTGGACCAGCGTATGGTAACAGAAAATGGGTTTTCCTGAGCAGACCTTCAGGTGTGTCTGCATTTCTAGTAGAGGGGGTGGTGTGTGTGTGTGTGTGTGTGTGTGTGTGTGTGTGTGTGTGTGTCCACTCCACAGAAGAACCCTTTCTTCACAAACGCTTACACAGCTGAAGCAATGTGGTACCTTGGGTTGGATCCAGAAGCAGGAAAGGCACGTGAGTAGGAAAAAGCAAGCAAAATCTGAATAAGGCCTGTTGTGTGGTTAATAGTCATGGGTCGATGTTAATTTCTTAGTTTTGATAAATTCTCTCTGACAAAGTAAGGTGTTAACATTAAGGGAAACCAGGTCAGGGCAATAAGAATTCGGCGCACTATTTGTTTCAACTTTTCTGTACATCTAAAGTCACAGCAAAATAAAAAGGTCCTTCAAAAATAACTGGGAAGTCCAATGCTGAAAGCAGGTGAGAAGGTAGGGCTCTGTTGAGGGATCTGCCCACCCGACTCCTCTCTTCTCGTTACCTGGATCTATCTGAGCCTCCGGAAAGTCCCGAGGACTGCCAAAGGAACCAACAGGTCTGCCTCTGAAGATGCCCAGGCAGATGCTCCTCAGGAGCAAGGATGGTGTGACATCATCTCACGTACGCTAGATGTGAGAGAGACCCGTTTCCGAGAAGGACATCCTGGTTGGTAAAGTAGAGGGACAGCAAAGCAGAGGAGGCCCTTCAACAGGAGACATTGACATAGCAGCTCCAACATAAGAGCCCACGTTAGAATGGAACGGGCCTGGGTGGTGGTTGCTTCTGTTGAACGTAGGGTTGCCATGAGGGGGAACAGACTTGAAAGGCACCCAACACCACCACCACCAGCGCCTCTGAGGGGTCCTTGTGGTGCATCCATCAAGCACATGGCTGTAACCGAAGGTCATTAGTTTGAATCCATTGGCTATTTTTCAGAAGAAAGATGTGGTATTCCACAAATCCATAAAGATTTACAGCCCCAGAAACCCTATGGGGCAGTTCTGCTCTGGTTTATAAGGTTGCTATCAGTCAGGGTCAACTCAATCATAATGGTGTTGGGTTTGGACTTCTGCCTGTGGGCTTCACACTGAGCACAGTATAAACACTATCAGGCTAACACCCCAGGAAGGTAACCTTGTCAATAAGTGATAACGAGATAACTGGAATTAGAAATTAATCCATCTAAATGAATTCAGCAACCCTCTCTAAAGAGAGAAATGGAGGAATCTCATAATATGCTTCTCCAAAAAGGTCGGTCAACAGGTGCTGCGCTGTCCTTTGTGAGTGGACGTGCCCTGACCTCTCCCCTCCTCCAAGGAGCACCCTTGGCACCCATGTAGCTGCAGCTGCAGCTGATTGGACGGCTGAGGGATGGACACTTGACTCAAGAGGAGTCAGTTATGATAAAGCCTGTTGTAAAATTATTCTCTGGGCTAATCAAATTGCTCCTTTTGAGGAGGCAGAAACAGGAAAAACCATTAACAATGCCAACAGAAGCAATGCAGGCATCTTTAGCCGGAACCAGAGACTCCTGTGACTGGCTGAACAGAATCTTGCTGCCCCCCACTCCCCACCCCGTTTGGCTCAAGGGTGATTCCTGGTCCTTCTAAGAGGGTTCAGCTGGTCCTGGGTCCCCATGCAGGAAAAGACCATTAATAAGCTCTTGCCACTGGAGAGAATTTGCATTTCTATTCTTGGGAATTTATTCTCTGAGAATAAGATTCTTACAACAAAAAAGGGGCCTTTTAAGAAATACCTCTGGGCCAGAGTGATGTAGCTCTGGCTAATTTAACAGTCCTGGTTTTCATCCACCTCTTTCCCATCTAAGGAGCCTGAGAGTGTTGTGAGATAAACACTGGACTGCGAACTCCAAGGTCAGAGGTTCAAGCTCACCAGCTGCTCCCTGGGAGAAAGACAGGGCTGTCTGTTCACAGATTTACAGTTTCAAAAACTCGGTAGATACAGGGTCCTTCTGAGTCGAAATCAACTCGCTGGCGGTGGGTCTGGTTTGGTTTGGGTTATTTTCCTCCTGGAGTCCCTCAGTGGTACAGACCGTTCATGAAAACGGTCTACTTCTACTACTGACCACTAGGCTGAGGTTTGAGCCCATTCAGAAAATCCTTGGAAGAAAGGCCAGGCCATCTCTGTCCAAAAAAGCCAAGGCAACCCAATGCAGTTCTTCAATTCTGACATACACGGAGTGGCCATGTGTCAAAGTCAACACCAACAGCAATGAGTTTGGATATATGTTTTTAAATTTTTCTACAATGAATAATTCTGTGGGGTAGGAGACTGTGTTAGTCTGGGTACATTAGAGAAACAAATCCACAGAAACTCATGTATAAGAGAGTTTTATATAAAGGTTAAGTGAACATCAAGAAAACACCCCAACTCAGTGCTGCCCAAGCCCACAAGTCCAACATTAACCCATACGTCCAACACCAATCCACAAAGTCCTCCTCCATCTCACAAAACACACACAATGATGCCGACTGCAGGAGGAAAGCCGAATCAATGAACGTGTAAGCATCTCAGCACTGTCAGGGGTCTCCACACGGATGCTCCAGCACCCAGAGCTACATCGGGGTAGGTCCATGCAGTTTCTCCTTGGGGTGTCTTGCAGGAAGTGAGCCTTGCCAGTTTGAAGCAGGGAACTGGCTAAGGCAGCTACACCCTGGTCCGACCACCACAAAGCAAGAGACCCGAGAACTCGAAAGGTGAGGGTCACTGAGCCATTTATCTCTCCACCCTTCAATTAATCCCACATGTGTTTATCAGCCAGGTTGGCACAATAAACTTTAACTATATCAGAGACCTCATGGTTCAACCAAAGGAAAGCCCCAAGCTGGCTGGTAAATGCTCTCTGGGCTCAGCCCACCTCAGGGACCAGCTCCCTGACTCTGGGCAAGGATCCTGTGTCATGGCATACAGGGGAGTCTGGGCTCCTTCCCAGCAATCCCGAGTCTATCCACCACCTGTTTTTACATCATCCTCTTACTCCTCAGCCATCACCTCCAGAATCAGAAGATGAAAGGGCTGCTTGTCAGAACAGGAAATAAGCCGAATTTTGATTGTTTCCATTTCAACGCAGCTGCAAGATACGTATTTCCCTGGTCAGAAAGGCTATACATTCTACTCACTTTCTTTAAGCTGCCACAGCCTTTTCTATGGCTCCGTTAAAAGATTTGAATCCCATTTTATACACAGACTCTTGTTATGACTATATACATATGTACATATATACACACATACAAGATTATTACAATTTAAAAGAAAAAAATTCCTTTCTTTACAGCCTCCATTCACACACACAGTCAGTTTCAATATTTTACACTGAGAAAATCAAGATAGCCCATAACCACATTTCTCAGGAGGTTTCCATGAAGTCATCATTTAATTCATTTATTAATTCAGTGAATACGTACATATTCATTTCACTATAACACAATTATTTTGCTTATTAAACATTTTGTGCTGCCAGGGACACCTATGAAATCTAATAAGCAGCTTCCAGAACTACACAACTCACCAATTAAAAATGTTAATTAGATCTCAGTGAACAGCACAAGAAATTTAACAAAGTGAATTCCAGGGAGGGAGGAAGGAGGATGGGCATACTATATAAATGAACTGGAGTCATGCCATCAATTCCGCCCGGCTCTTCCACCACAGGCTTTTTGTTTCTGAAAAATAGCACACGGAAACCCAAAGGTCTTTGGTAAAGTTGAAAAGTTGACATAATATCTAAAAACGCTGGGAATAATGCCTAATAATCTGAGAATATAAGCATAAAGTCTCCAGCGCACCTGCTAAAGAGATCATCGCAGGCCCTAAGCCAGCAGTGCTCCGCAAAGGAAAAGCGGAAGAAAGAGTTGTGCTAGCTGGCCCCAGAAATACTCGTTCACGGTACTCCTTATCCGTCAGGACTAGGCGGTGCCCTACATTCACCAAGTCCTACAACCGGAACACAGGACAGTCCCAAGAGCTCTCAAAGTGAAGGCCACAAAGAGGTGCAAGTGTGACACCTGTCTTCTGGAAGAAGCTATAGAAGATGGCTCAGTGATGTCTGACATCCATAGGAAGCCATCAGACCGTATGGAGCTGTGTGCCTTATTTTCTCTCACCCAAAGATAGGCTAAATATAGCAGTGTCGCCGAGTTAACGTGGCTTATCTAAAAGGACAAGTGGTTTGGGGTTTTAGGGTGTGGTTGATTAGTTGCCTTCACACAGCGACAGGCTTGAGCCATCAGAAGAAAGACCATAACATCTTCTCTATGTCTTGCAGCTTTACTGATTGTAGTAGATGCTTTGGGAGATCGTAAGGCAAATGAAAGGAGACAGGGTCTGGCTCCCTCGAAATTTCCAATTTATCGGTGATATGTTACCTCAAGGGAGGAGGATGGATTAGACAAACAAGATGACTGAGTCTTGACTTACAAATTATCAGGAAGTCGGCCAAAATAAATCAAGCAAACTGCCTCGTCTAATCGGCTCTGGTATTCCTTCCTTCTAAAATGTGGGGAAAGATGCAGCTGAAGAGACGTTCTTATCGTGTTTCTGGGGCGCCTACCTGCCCTGAGGTGTGGAGTCTTCAGCTTCCTTATTAGAAGAGCAGAGGCCCAGTGCATCTCTAATACGACACGCATTCTCCTCTCTCCCCACTCCTACCTGACTCGTGGCCCCGGCGGTCTTTCTCTAGATGGCTGATTTTCATCCTTTGGGACCCTGTGCCTTTGAAAGGATCTGGTGGCCATACTCTTCAAGGGAACGAAAGTGCCACAAGCTCTCAAGCACAAAATGAATGTCACATACCAGACTCGGGTCCACACATGCGCTGGGATATTCTTCATCTCTAAAAACCCAAACAATAATGAAGCTGTCAAGCACCTCCTGACGCGGACGAATTTGGAAGACATTATGCTCAGCAAAGTCGCTCAATCTCATAAAGACAAATACTACATGACACCATTGTAATGGAAGAATAAATTAAGAGAAATGGTCTTCCCATCAAAAGAAGCAGACTTTTAGGGGCAGGGGAGATAAATCTACATCTGAAATATATAAATAAACCAGTAAAAAATGAATTGCATATACAGTTATAAGGGGATCGTGAAGCTTCTGAAGTCCATTCATAGACTATCAACAGAGCCTCAAACCCCAAATTTTAAAATCCTTCCCCCAAATATGTCATGCTTAATGAATCCTTGCCTGGCTAAGACATGGTGAGTTGTGCGTATGGGTTCCACCACAGTAGCCTTTGATGTGAACGGAAATCAGCATTCACGGGCTCCCTCCTCTATAACAGGCCCTATGCTAGGCACGTAATGCTCATGTCTAATAATCCTGCAAAGGGTGTATAATCATCCTCTATTTCTACAAATGAGAAAACAGTCCTTCTGACTCTGATTGTACAGTTGGATATATCTGAATTAAAAAGACATCTCTTTGAGATTAAGGCAGATGACTAACCTCAGCATCAGTTAAAATGAGTTCGTTGTGCCTGATTTCAAAGCATCTAATTTTCTCCAGGCCCAGGAAACCTGGGTGACAAAGCTGAATGGCGGTCTGATGATGTGCTGCCCAGTGCAGGGTTTTCTCCACATCTCATGTGTCTCTTCCTCGCTTCTCTGCTCACTTCCACAATGTCACCTAGGGTCCAGTCTGCCTGTTGATCTCTTCACCACCAGCCTCAGTCCCTACAAATCCCTCTTCACTTCAGTCATTGCGATCGTCTCCCCTGAAAACACATCATCCCTACTGAGATCTACCTATAAAATGAGTTTCTGCCGCTGACCTGCTACCCATAAAATACGGTCTCATCACCTATAAAATAAGGCCTGCTGCTGACACCTGCCTCCCTAACAGCCTCCTTTCTTGCCTCTGACTCTTAGGCCTTTGGGTTCAGAAATTCTGGAAAATTGTTGAACATTCTCCTAAAAACAGTATGAATCTTTACCCGTGTTTTTTCTACTTGGAGTAGTTCTTTCATTGTTAATCTTCTATCTTCTTTCCAAACACCTCAACCCGCCCCCCGGGAAAGGAACAATTCAAAACAATTCAAACGGTCCTAAGAATGTCTGTCCCCGGCCTCTCCAACTACTACTCCCCTCGAGCATTGCAAAGTGAGTATTGTACAAGTCTGTTTTTCTCCACTGATCGGTATATTAGTTATGAGGCCCCAAGAAATGACAATTGATGGAGTGAATTTTTCCAGGATGGCCAACCAAAAATAAAAGGCGACACACTCTAAGCAAAGATTATGGGTCTTTCACAGGTATAAAATTCAGGAAAGCTTCTGGACCGCATGGCTCTTTTCTACTCTGATGTGCTGCAACGCAAGTGATGGAGATAAATGAAATATCACTACAAAGGTTCAAAGAACTTCCGGTGGTGGGGGGTAGGGGTGGGAATCAGTGCTCATTCAATAAAGAATTACACTTGATCTCAGCCAAAAGGCCGAGAAGCATTTCAATAAAGAATTAAAATGTCAAGCTCAAAGGCATTTAAATTTAATCTACTGGATTTTAATTTAAAGGATTGAGTTTATTATTCATTGAATATGTTAAATGAAACTATTAGGATAAGAGTTTAAAGCTGATAAAAATTGATTATCTTCTACTGCAATTTGTCTTTCTATTAAGTTTAAAGACCTACTCAAGATTAAACCTGTTCAAAATTACTTACCTCAATTGTGTCACTCTACCTAGGAAGGTCTTTTATTCAAAGTAATTAAAATGTGTCTTTTAACTGATCCTAGAGAGCCTTAAAAAAACAAAGTTTAGGCTCAGATATCACTTGTAAGCCAAAGCAATAACATAAGATTTCTGATTTGTTACTGAAACATTTGAGCATGGTCATAAGATTAGTCAGATTGAAGAGAGCTCTCAGCAAGTACTTATTGAGTAAATGAATAAACACCTGTAGAACTCACAATGTCTCCACGTTATGCAGATAACAGGTCGAGATCTGTCTTTACTTCTAAGGGTGCTTAATTACATTCGAGTTCCTTCTCTGTAAATGAACTGTCTTCAGGTCAAGAGGGGGTCATCAGGCTTTATTAACATGAAGCCAGTCAGAGACGAGTGCCCAATGGGAAAACAATGAAATGCCAGCTCCAGGCACGGCAACAGGGAAGCTCCACAGCACACTGCTGACTTCGCCATGGAAAACAATGGATTCTAGTTTCTAATCTTGGATGGTGAATAGACCTCAGTGCTTCACTGAGGCTGAAGTCCGATAGCCAGGACTACAGAGAATCATAGATACCTTCCTTGGCTGTACCTCAAGATACTTTTTAAGTATGGACTGTTGTTGTCAGAGTCAAATAAGAGCCTACGGAAGACCCAAGGAAGCCTAAGGGTAACACATGCTATTAATTTTGATAAGGCTAGAAGCTACCCTCTAAATAGATCCTCTTCTTGTAGTTATCAGGAATCTCTCCATTCGATGGCATCAGCGTTGGACCCCTTGAAAGTACAGTTCACACTACGCTGAGAGAGGGAGAAACTGCTAGCACGCATGCTTCATCTGGAAAAGACTCCTTAGTGCTCTGCCCTCGGTCTTCCCAGCGTGTTGCCGAAAGTTAGTCCACACAACAAAGCAAAGGCCTCAACCTGTGTTTCAAAGATGTCATTCAACAGATGAATTCTCTCTTTGAAAAGTTTTATATTCCAATTAAACTCCATTTATTAACCATTCACCTTCCCGTTCTTTGTCCAACAGGCATGATTTCCCATCAAGATTTCTGCCCATCAAGACAGGAGCCCAATTGCCATCCTTACTTCCAGGGATGCAGTAGGAAGACCTTGGACTTCATTCAAATACGAGGTTTTAACCATGGTTCAGCTACTTACTGCTATGTGAGTGGAGCCCTGTTGCTTCATGCTGAACATCAGGTCCCTGCTCTTCCCCCACCCATACCCTCAGCTGAAACAGGAAGAGATTAGCTACCAATCACAAAGAGAGACTGTGAAGAAAAAATGAGATCAAATTCACAAAGTCCCGTGTCATGCCTGGTACATGGGGAAAAAAATACTGTTATTGATAGGTATTGACTAAAACGACCCGGTGACAGACTAGAACTGTCACATGGGCCTTCCAAGGCTGTCATCTTTAGGAACGCAGACTTCCACAGGGCGGGCGGCTAGTGGGTTTGGATCACCAGCCTACCAGTTAGCAGCTGAGAGCTGACACACCAACACCTCCTCAGTCCACAAGAAGTATCCTTCAATGGACGTTCCTTTTCCCTTTTTACCAAACAAAGCCATTTGATCTCTCTGTACATCTGTCCTACGCTGCCACAGGTAACAGCACGATTTCCACCTCATTGTTTAAAGATGGAAATGGCGAGGGGACTTCCACGTCAACCTTCATAGACAGCACGGAGGCCAGCCATCTCTGGGTGGGAACCCATGCCAGGGAGTGTGGCCCTCCAGGCAGGAAGTGACCTACAACACCACAGCATCCTGGGGAAAGCCCGAGGGACAGGGCAGGAGCGGACTACCAGATTGCACTGTCTCACCGCCTTCTGATATGTGGTCCGAACGGAGCCCAAGTAGTATTTTCCACAGCCGATGCCAGTCTCAAATATTCAGTACCCACGACTTGAACCAGACATCTGTTTTAAAGGGCATAATAACTGGCCCACACTGAATTCCACATTCCTAATGAGAACATTCCAGATGAAGCAACAGAGCAAAATAGCTGGTTTTTAATATCCACTTTCAAGGACTACAGGAGCTCCATCTCCATCTCTGACCTCTGGTTCAAGGGTGGCCTGAATAAAGCTAGTTGTAAGCAGCACCGTCAAGCTCCCATGAATCTCCGGCTTCTTTAGAACGTTTTCACTCCAAGGACCAGATTTTCCACTTGTCTCCCGGGACTTCAGGACGCCTGTTAACACTCTATCGTCTTCTATGTTACAAGCAGAGGCCAGAGAATGTTTTCTTGACGATCAAGCTAGCAAAACTGTTCAGATTTGTAAGCCCTAGATGGCGGTAGCAACTACTCAATTCAGCTGGTGTAGCACAAGAGCTGTCACAGAGAGTGAGTGGGCTGGGCTGTGTTCCAACCAAACTATTTTTATAAAAGCTGGCACTGGGCACATGGACCCTCTGCTGTCAGGGTTTGTGAGTATGGCCTTACCCATAAAAGAAGCGAAGAACAATGTCATTTATCCAAATTACCCCGAACTAGAATAAACCTCCTCTACCTGAACTAGTCAGATATTGACCGTCGACCTCAGGGGCAGCTTGATGGACAGTTTAACAGTGCAAGGGGTGGGGTCATCCGGAGATGACCCCAAGGATGGGTAGGCCCTGTCAACCTCTTCTCACCTGAATGAGGAGAACCTCAACGAGGGTCACCTTGAAGGTCCTTTGCAACCCGAAAAACCTGTGATTCTAAACACTGTGACTCACCCTGGATTTGATGGCTGTGATGAAAAGAGATTCGAATACTCTGGAAATTGTCATTTAAAAGAAATATGAAAAGGAAGAATACTGATAGCTGTCCATGGCAAAAACCTAAACCATGCCCAAACCACGAAGAGGAAAGTTAGAAGCCAGTGCCTGGGCAACGACCCCAAGCTAAGCATCGAGGACGGGCCTTTGGGTGAATCGCGTTCCCTGGTCCGAATTACAGACCGCACACCCTCGCTTGCCACACCACTGTCAGCCATGATGCGCTCTCCACACAAGAATTAGCCCCACATCCACGTCACTCTTTCCAACTTCCAGACTCTTTGGGGGAAGGCTTATCAGGCTCCAGTAACCCAACCTTCTTTGACGAGAGACTCAGGAGCCGGAAGGGTCAAAGAACAAACTAAGGAGACTCCTTCTGCTACCCGCATGCGAGTTGTTCCTTAGTCACTACCAAAGCACCAGCACCCTGTTCCAGAGCTTCACAGGTGCTCTGCCGGGTCAAGCACAGGAGAGAAAGGAGCGGAGGGTGGCTCCTCAGACTCCCCAAATCCAAACACCCCGCCATCGAGTCAATCCATTCAGACTCATAGCGACCCTGCAGGGCAAGGTAGATCAGCCCCCATGAGTTTCCAAGACTGGGACTCTTTGGGGGAGGGGAAAGCCTCGTCTTTCTCCCAGACTACTGCTCCAACGAATGGAGCAGCTGATAGGAAAACATCAGATGGATGATAGGCATGAACCAATTAACATCATCTGCCAAAAATATCTGAAAGCGCGGGGAGGAAGGGCAGGAGGAAGAATGGAAAGGAGGAAAGTAGGAAAAGAAGGAAAAACAATCACCCAATGAAAAGTTATTCTTTTCATAAGGCCAGAAAGGTTAAACCATGATAATGCAAGGAGCCTTGATGGTGTCTGGGTTACACCTTGGACTGCAATCCTAAAGGTCAGCAGTTCAAAACCACCAGCTAGTTCCACAGGAGAAAGACAAGGCTTTCTACACCCGTAAAGAGCTACCGTGTCGGAAACTCACAGGGGCAGTTCTACCCTGTCTGATAGGGTCGCTCTGAGTCAGAATCAACTCGATGGCAGTGAGTTTGGTTTGTGGTTGTTGTTTGTTTTGGGTATGATAGCACAATAAGCATCTTTTCCAAAAACTGTAAGTCACCAACCCAGTCACAGTAAAGGAGGCCCGTGCAGTTGAGGTGAGTGCATAATAAAGAGTTGTGTCCTTCTGTTGCGGTGGCTGTTGTTTTAGCCTGAAGACAGTTGGAGGGGTGCTTTTCAGGAACGTGCAGGAGCAGAGCCAAAGAAAGTGGTGCAAAGACTCTTCGCTGCATGTGACCAGTGTGGTGACTCAGTGCATCCACAGCCATGTGCTCAAGAGACAGAGATGCCTGCGGATCCTGACACTCACCAGCCTTCCAGATGGGGTGGGGGGGGCCCTCCCATCCAGCTCTGCCTTCGGGTCATTTCGTAGAACCTGAAAATAACGCACATATCACCTGTTTCCTTCTGCTCCAAACCAAGCAACCCAACAGGCAATAATGCAGCCCACAGCCCTGGATGCTGCCTTTTCTTGAGAAAACAGGGGCCACTCAGCAAAAAAAAAAGAAAGAAAGAAAAAAGCAGGCTGGAAATGAACAGCTTTGCCACAACCTAAGGAAGGAGTGATGATTCGGTTGTCGGCACATTCATGTATTTTATGGGAACACAGAATGAGGTTTAAACTGAATCCATATAAAACATGAAGAGAATGGCTTCATGCCGTAAAAGGGAGGTCAGCGGGGAGCAAGCCTTCCAATCTTTTCTCTCCCGATGTGGAGTGGCTTCAGGACCCCGGGGTGCCTGTGAAGAGCCATCCCGAGAGAGCAGGATGCCTCTGGATGAGCACCCTGCAGGGTACACCGCAGGAGCCACCAGGCACCAGCCCAGGCAGGGGAGACAGGTGGTTAAGCTTCTGGAAGCATTACCAGAACCCAACTCCCAGAGGACCAGACTAAACAAGCCTGCCCAGCCCTTGATGTTATTCCCCACAGGAAACGCCTCCGCTTCAGTTCTGCACAGATAATACGTGGTGAGAAGGAAATGACGCCATGTGTTCTGCGTGCGAATGCCTTTTACTGACCGACCCTGGGGCGGGCGTGGGCTCACAGTCTCTGTGAGTCCAACCACCATTTCTCCGACCTCATAAAAAAATAAAAATTAAATTAAAAAGCCTGCCCCAAATACCTGGAGGCTGAAGAACTAAGATTTCCAGCCATACACATGTAATTTTCTCGGAACATGCGTATTGACCAACAGCAACACAACATTGTGCTGGAGGATGACAAACTCTTTCAATTCTTCCAAAAAGAACCCAAACTCCTTGCCACCGAGTCACTGCTGCATCATAGCGACCCACTGTGGGTTTCCAAGACTAACGGTTTGCGGGAGTAGAAAGCCCCTTCTTTCTCCCAAGGAGCTGCTGGTGATTTCAAACTGCCGACCATGGGAATCGCAGCCCAATGCATAATCCTTGCGCCACCGGGGTGTGTAACCATTTGTTATCCAGTCTGACTCATGGAGACCCCACTGGATCCCAGAAAGTTCTGGGGAAGCGGATCTCCGGGCCTTTCTACCTTTCTGGGTGGACTTGGACTAAGAATGCTAACCATCTGCACAGCCCAGGGACTCCTACCAGAGTACAAGCAAGGCCTAAGATATAGTAAGCACAAAAAAAGAC
>NW_022111368.1:14679655-14682880 GCF_000313985.2 Echinops telfairi
ATTATACCCTGCCATACTCTGCCATACATAAGGTCCCTGGGAGTCCGCATCAGCTGGAGAGCAACTGATTTTGTACCGAGTTTTACGTCCAACAACCCCAACCAAACTCAACTGTCATCAGTTCTGATCCATAGTGGCCCTAGAGGACAGGGTAGAAGTGCTCTTGGGAACTTTGGAGTCTGTAACTCTGTACAGTAGAAAGCCTTGCCTTTCTCCCCAGGAGGGACTGGTGGGTTTGAACTGCTGACCTTACAATTAACAGACCAATGTGTAACCACTACGCACCAGGGCTCCTTACCAGACAATACGTCATGCAGTAAGGTCTCTTCATTGAAACAGGACTAGGTAAAGAGTCTCATATAATTTGGCCCCTACAATGAAAAAGCCACTCCATTAAATTGCTACTCTGTCCAAATATGCTACCCCACTCTAGGAAGCTCATAGAAAACAGCGGTACGTGCTAATGATGGACCAGTTTGTTCAGCATAAACTCATTTTATGCCCACAGTCTGAACCCCCTGGGAAGCATCAAGGAGCATGGAGCAGTGAGCAAGACGGCACAGAGGAAAGAAGAAACCACCCAAAGCCTCCTTTCCCTGTGATTGTGCCGGTCTCCTGGGTCTTCTTCTTCCTCCCGGCTCCCTCCCCCTCCTTCTTCTTCATCCACAGCCACAGCCACAAGATTGTCACAAGGGAAATCGGCCTCACATTTTTGTGTGCCCAGAAATTAATTACCATGAATATAGGATACTATGGGTTTAATGAGGAGAAAATACACCCTGTAAGTACAAGTATGCTACACAATTCCTGATGCTCTGATGCTTGGAGATACATCAGTATTGCTTGTTCCACAATTGATTTCTACACACACACACACACACACACACACACACACACACACACGAGTCACATCTCTTTCTTAGGATTATGAGACAATACATTTACTGTCCTTTCACTGTAGGAAAAAGCCATGAGGAGAAATGGCCTTACAACTCCCTCATCTATGTGCAATGCTGTTCCTTAGAAAACACTGGTCTGGCCAATTCAACATCAGTGGTGGTTTCTGGGTGCCACACCTCAGCTATGTAGTGATGGAGGAAGTGGTCCTCGGGAGCCGTGGGAAAGGGCCAGGCAGGCCAGGCCCCAGCTGCCTTTCTCTCAGGCTGTACACCACAAGCAAGACCTCCACCTCCACTCAGCCCTCGGGAGATGACAAAAATGGCATCTGTCTAAGGCAGGGGTTCTCAACCTCCCTAATGCCACGACCCTTTAATACAGTTCCTCATGTTGTGGTGACCCCAACCATAAAATTATTTCGTTACTCCTTCATAACTGTAATTTTGCTACTGCTATGAATTGGGCAACCCCTGTGAAAGGGTCGTTGGACCCCCCAAAGGGTCATGACCCACAGGTTGAGAACCGCTGGTCTAAGGAGCCCTGGGCCGACAGCTGGGAGGAAGATGATGATAGCAGTGTCGTAACTGGTGTTCCAAGACCATTCACAATTCAGGTCTCAGTAAACAGTGGCCCACTGGGAAGACTTAGATGAGTGTTTCAAATCTGATTTCTATTATGAGCAAGTCAACGAGAAAGCCGATGATCTCTCACCAAATAAGCCCTAAAAGACATCACAGCAGACCAGAAAGAGGAGGGGTTTTTTTCCAGAATGCAATGGTTTTCAATTCATGTGGCATCCTGATCACTCACAGCCTTTTTTTGGTCCCAGCTGAGTCAAAAAGCTAAACATTTCATCTTATTCTCTCTACAAAAACTCTTGCATCTAAGAAATACACCTAGGTGCCCCACAGGCCCCTCGTACCTCACTAACGGGTTCCTCATTGAAGGACAAACTTCCCCTGTCGTCTGGAAATTCTGCTGCCGCGGAGTGCTAGCAGGAAGACTGGGGAAACCTGGCGGCAACGTGGGCTTTCTCAGCTTCAGAGCAGGAGCATCCCCGAGGCCAGTGCAAAGCCCCAGGAGAGACACCCAGACAGCGGCATCGCTAGGCAGGTGGGGACCACATCGAGTGACAATGTCATGAGAAGATGGCATCAAAATGACTGTGAAACTCCTGCTCACTGTTTCAGCAGAAGGGTCACGTTTCATAAAGATCCACCTGTGGTGAGTTCTCAAGCAAACATATTTTCTTCAACCCAGCTTCCGTGATGGATCGACAAAGCGACAACTCTCAGCTGGTTTACTTCTTGACCCTTCTAATGAGCTCACATTGAATCCCTGATTCAATGACGCTGTGAATCCCGGGGCTTTCCTCAGCACACGCTCTAAGCAGGGACCGGTGTTTTTGTCACCACAGGTGTTTTCCTGACCGTTGGGGTTGTCAAATGTTCTATTGTTTTAGCTACAATATTGCATTAATTGGGAAGTGTGAACTGATGGCCTTTTTTGGAGAACGATTAGTAATTTATGGAAAAGGAGAAAAGTACCCCCAAATGGCTTCTGCTCCTGTTAATAATGATGATGTAACTAATAATACTCTAATTCAGTGGTTCTCAACCTGGGGGTCGAACGACCCTTTCCCAGGAGTCCCCCGATTCATAAAAGTAACAAAATTACAGTTATGAAGTAGCAACAAAAGTACTTTTATGGTTGGGGGGTCACCACAACATGAGGAACTGTATTAAAGGGTCGCGGCATGAGGAAGGTTGAGAACCACTGATCTGATTCAATGTAGAGAGAGTTTATAAACCAATTTTCTTGTTAGTATTCAGATAATGTAGCAAATAGTCAAATTGCAATTTCCCGTATCACATACTGTTCTCTATAATTTAGGACGGTGGTGTAGCAGTTTTCAGTCGGGCTGTTCACCTCAAGTTCAGCAGTTTGAAACCACCTGCTGCCCCTTGGGAGAAAGATGAGGCTTTCTACTCCTGGAATTGGAAACTCGCAGGAGCAGTTCTACCTTATCCTACAGGAGTCAGCGTGGACTCAATGCAGTGAGTTTGGAGTTTTATTCTGGAATGAAAATTGATAATAAATATTACTAACCATTGTGTCTGGTCTGATCCAGGAATAGGCCCACCATGGGGTAGGGGATTGCAGGGTGAGGTGGGGAGGGCTACCGGTTACCACATTGGGTAACACCAACCCTAGTGAGTCCCCTGCTCCCATCAAACAACAGGCTCCCAGAAGAGCTGGTCCGTATTCATCCCCGGCATGTGACCACGTTGTTACTCCTCCTAATAAAATCCAGTGAGCCAGCCTCCT
>NW_022111368.1:14682980-14685266 GCF_000313985.2 Echinops telfairi
TGGGGTAGGGGATTGCAGGGTGAGGTGGGGAGGGCTACCGGTTACCACATTGGGTAACACCAACCCTAGTGAGTCCCCTGCTCCCATCAAACAACAGGCTCCCAGAAGAGCTGGTCCGTATTCATCCCCGGCATGTGACCACGTTGTTACTCCTCCTAATAAAATCCAGTGAGCCAGCCTCCTCCACCCCTCCCCATTCTTCTTTGTTTCCACAGTAGGAGCATGAAAGTCATCGCTCTGGCTATGCACAACTAAGACATCAGCTCACAGGTACTCATAGCCATAGTGTCTTCCGCCACGATGCACCAAGCTCCTGAAGGTCAAAGTCACCGCAGAAATCACTCTGCCCAGAGTTGGACTTCCGAGAATGTTGATGACCAAGCTAAGCATGGGTTTGAAAGTTCAACACCACCTATGGCCAGATAAAGCTGTCTGGGGGAACCTTACAGTCTGGGGCCTCTTCTGAAGTCATCTTACTGCTAAAAGCAAAGGTCTAAGACGGCCTGGCACTGTTTCAGGCAAACACAGAGACGAGGTTGATTCGAGAGTCTCTAGGATTCTTCTGAAAGCACGAGACAGAAGGAAACAGCAAGGTCTGGTACCTCCAAACTACCTCAAATATCCAGGGAAAATCAAGCATGTTATACAGACCCCAAACCTTGGGACAAACATCAGGTTTTGCAATGATCACCAGAAACGATTAATACCACAAACCATGTGACAAAAAGTATGCTTCACGATGGTCCCCGGAAACAAGTATCTATACTTCCGTTTCTTCAGGGGGTACCAGACCACCATCCCCTTTGCTTAGCTAAATGAGGGATGCCTCGGGCCTGGCTACCTATCTTACTGGCCTTGCTTCCCACCCTCTTGAGTTAGAAATCCATCCCTACCGATTAAGCTTAAAAGGAATTTTGACCGCCAGTGAGGGGGCTGTTACATTTTGGATTTCCAACAACGAAATCTTAAATTGTGTTGTATTTCTAGTATTTTGATTAACATAGCAGGCTAACTTTTACACACCCTGCCCCGTCCCCCTCTAGTAACCTGACTCTGCTCGCCCCACACTACCATCGAGGATTTTCACTGGGCCTCCCACCAGCCTTGCGGCATGGGACTCCACCCCAGTTTCCCACCCAGCTGTGCGTGACTACAACCTAAGAGAAGTTAGAGGACTCGAAAGTCGAGTGAGTAATAAGAACTGATTTGCAGACAATCACTCTCTACATAGGGAATCCTTCCCTCTCTAGTCAAGAGCCCAGGAATCTAGCTAGTCGGACCAAGCTTCAGACAATGTCTGCCTTACCGCATCCCAGCACTGTGCTCTGAGACAATCAACCACCAAACCGTCAAAATTCCAGTGAGAACAGGAATGTCATTCCCCACCAAGCAACCCTCCAGCAGATGGTGAAAATGGGTAGTCTGTCTACAACGGGCTCTACAATTGTAACCCGGTGATGGAAAGCTTGCAGATTAGAGTACTCAACACTTTTGGACTCCCTGAAAGCCAACATCCAAGCCCATCCAACAAGGAGGAATTTTAAGTATCATCAAAATGATGTAAAATAAAATGGCTTCAAGTGGGAGAAGCACCCTGGAGCTAGCAGACACCTGTTATTTTGGGTGATGAGGAAGCAAGCATCAGAGGTGGAGGAACTGCACATGGCTGGGCCCAGGGAAATGATGTCACTAGGAGATGCATACAAAAACAGGACACTTGGGGTAAAGGAGCTGACAAAGAGGATCTGTTCAATACTGCTAATAAAAAATGTGTGTGTTCACACAAACATGTATAGAGTAATATACATACATAGGTATGAATATGTAGGCGCCTATGTGTGCTCAGATAGACGTAGCCACAGGCATGTGTACATACAGGTCTGTGTGCACCTGTACACACACACACACACATACACACACACACACACACACACGAGCTCAAAAAGTTCATGGCAGGCAGTAAAAGACAGTGGGATTTCTCCATGAATTTTTTTAAACTCTCTCTCTCTCTCTCTTTGTATATATATATATATATATATTATACACACACACACACACACACACACACACACACACAAAGAATAACATTAAAGAGGCTTCTTAAACATAACCAAACATTTCACAAGATTGTTTTGTTTGTTTGAAGGCTTAGCATCCTCCTTTTCTGGGAAACCTCAGTCAACTGTCATAATATGTTCCATCATACATAAAGTGTATGTTCTATATCCCAATGTGGCGGGTAGTGTCTGAGGTCCCAAAAGTTAAGAGGGCAGCCATGTAGCCATG
>NW_022111368.1:14685658-14691230 GCF_000313985.2 Echinops telfairi
TAGAGATCACACTAAAGCAAAGATGAGGAGGCATGGTGATAGGGAAACTAGAGTCT
This sequence comes from Echinops telfairi, assembly GCF_000313985.2. Classification (NCBI taxonomy): domain Eukaryota; kingdom Metazoa; phylum Chordata; class Mammalia; order Afrosoricida; family Tenrecidae; genus Echinops; species Echinops telfairi. The sequence goes on from NW_022111368.1 coordinate 14,685,715, forward strand.
TAGAAGTACAACCAGAAGAGAATGAATGAGAATGATGACGGGGGGGGGGGGGGGAATGTAACCAATAAGACCACATTATTTATGGAGAAATTAAGTGGGACGTGAATTTGTGTAAAATTTCACCATAAACACAGCAAAATGTCAATTTAAAAAAAAGTTGCCGTTGATTAACTTTGATTCATGTCTAAGTAGAACTGGGTTCCATGGGGTTTTCAAGGGCTGATTTTCCAGAATTGGATCGCCGGGCCTTTCTTCAGCAGTACCTCTGGGCAGTCTCTAACTTTCCAGTCAGCCGCCACAAGCACTCATTCATTATTTGCAGTACCTGGAGGCACCAAGCAAAATGAAAGATCTAACTAATTTGGGTTTGTAGGATTCTTTCATTTTGGCAAGGAATCATTGTGTACTAGGAGCATTTATTTAATATATGTTCTTGAGTACCTCATACATGCTAACATTTGAAAGAAATAAAACTAGACAAAACACACAGTTCCTTGACTTATGAACCACACGATCAAGTAGGGGACTCGGACATTGAACAACAGACATGGGATAAAGGTATAACCGGGGACTCAGGTGTAATGGGAGGGAGAGCGGGTGGAGAAATAAGGACTCTCCTCTCAGGGATGCATTTTGTTTCGTTTTATTTTGTTTTTCTTCTTTTTTCCCCACTGAGAATCACCTTTGAACAGGACATAAACCATTAGGCAGTCCTAATTATGTTGAAATGGCATGGTGGTTACGCATAGGGCTGCTAACTACGAGGTCAGCAATTCGAAAACCTACCAGCCGCTCCACTGGAACAAGATGGGACTTTCTACTCCTGTAAAGAATTAAGTCTCTGAAACGTCATCAGGCAGTTCTACCCTGCCCTCCGGCAATGCTATGCGTCAGCATTGACTCAACGTCAGTGAATTTGGCTTTGGTTTATTAGAGAAAACTTATTATGCAAGCCATGTTGTTTGACTGCAAATTGTGGGGAGCTATGTTACTTCAATGACCCTTCTGTTCTCGTCAATCTACCATAGTTTGCTCCCCTCATGATGGCTCTGAAATATCTAAGAAAGGTACAGCCAGGAGTTTGGTCTAAGAACACTGCTCCCCTGCCCTGTTTCTCAATATGGGCTTAAGCCAAAACCAAACCAAATCTGTGCTGTCAAGCTGATGCCAACTCATAGCGACCTACAGAACAGGGTGGAACTGCCCTCACAGGTTTCTGAGCATGTAACTCTTTATGAGAGTAGAAAGTCCCATCCTCCTCCCAAGGAGCAGCTGGTGGTTTCGAACTGCTGACCTTCCAGATGCATTGCAGCCGAAAGTGAAATGACAACACCACCAGGGCGTCTTACTATACATCCTGGGGACAGTGGAAGGATAACGTTCTACATGCCCGAACCCTTAGCATCCGTGAGTGCCGACTAAAACAACGACTAAGCCAACCAAGCTATTCATTCCGCTGCTGAATTCCCATTGGCCTCCTGAGATGCCCGCCGCAAGCCCAGGACTTGTCTTTTGTTCCACTTTTACTCCTGCCTGTGCTGCCTACCTTGCTGGAGGCTAGAGAGGAGGCAGAGAATGGGCGGTTTACAAAGTAGATGCTTCCTGTTGAATTTATAAACACAGTATGTTATGTTTCCAGTGCCCTAGCTGAAAAGATAGCGTCAAACTCATCTATTGAATGAGTGTTAAAAAGTGCAGCTCGGGTCGTGCACGAAGCCCTGGTTGTGCGGTGGGTTACCAGTGGGGCTGTTAGCTGCAGGTTCCGTCATGGACCTACTTTTGGGAGCGGTTAATGAGTTGGGCCACTAACTGCGAAGTCAACAGTTTGAAACCACCAGCCATGCCAAGAGAGAAATTCCAGGTTTTCTACTCCTGACTGACAGCCTCAAAAACCCACAAGAGCAGTTCGACCCATTCCTACAGGGTCGCGACGAGTTGGAATCAACTCAAGGGCAGGGAGTTTGGATTTCCAGTCTGCGTCTTGTGCAGTGCCGCAACCCATTGTAAGTGCCGGTGCAAGAAAGCAATGGGAGCAGAGGGAGACACTCCCTATCTCTTGGCAGGGGGATTTCAGGCGGTTTCACCGTTTCTGTCTCCTAAATTCTTTCTGGTCAGCACAGCTCCCTTCCACTCACCCAGTGAAATTCCTTTTTAAAAATTACTATGAATAATGTCTTCCTGAAAAATCTTTTCTCACTGATGCAGCTGTGACTCAGCACAGGTAACAGTGCCTGCGTCAAAGAAGACGGGTGTATCTAACAGTGTAAATGAACATGATGCCATGGAGAAATATTGTAGTTTGCTTCAGTGCTAGGGACGTAGGACAAAGACAATCATGTGATGACGTCTGTGCCATTACTGGGTACCTGGCACCTCCTCCGCCTCCTCCGCTCTGCCCCTGCCAGCAAGGTGGACAGGCTCTCCGTCTCTGCTCTCAGGGACTCTCAGCCTGGCCTACGGAGCTTGCGAGTACATTCATCTACAGACTAAGCAGCAAAATGGGGACGATAAACCCGTGGTAGAAAAAACAAGGAAGGGGACAAAGAGACACAGCCAAACACCTGGAACAGAAAATGAGTCAGCACCCCTTTCAGAAACAGCCTGATGGTGAGCAGAGGTCCAGCACAGGGCCCTCAGGTGAACGCTCAGCATTGGACTCCAGTAGCAGCGTGTGCTAATGAGGATACTTAGGAGCATGGTGGCATAGTGGTCTAAGAGGCAGACTGCCAAAAGGTAGGTAGTTCAAAACCACCAGCTACTCTTCAGGAGAAAGATAAGGCTTTCTGCTCCTATAAAGATTCACAGACTTGGAAACCCACCAAGGCAGTCCTGCCCTGTCCTATGCATCAGAGTTGATATGAAGGCAATGAGTGAAGGCAATGATATGAAGGCAATGATTGGGGGGCAGAGATAATCCAAGAGGAGAGGGTGGGGCCATTGTCTTCATTTCCAAGGGCTGCTATAACAGAATCCCGGAAAGGGGCCACTTTCCTGTCTCACCACTCTGAAGGCTGGAAGGTGGAATCAGAAGGCAGAACTCTGAGGCAAGAGCTGTTCCATGCCTCTTGCCAGCAGTCTCTGCAGCTCCTTTGCTGCTTGGAGAAATCCTTCACCTGGCGCGTTTCCCATGTGACCCATTCTCCATCTCTCTCCCCTATCAAAAGCCAACCTTCAAAAGAGGTGAGGGCACACCCTCCTGCTCAGAAACCGATTTCCAGGCAAGGTCACATTCACAGGGAGAGGGATGTGGACTTCAACGTGTCTTTTATGGGGACACAACTCACCTTAAAACAAGCAATGGAAAAAAATGTAGCATGTTCTATAATGTGTGGCTAATTATTTCCATCTACAACTTCCTCTTTGACCACAAAGCCAGAAGAACTGGATGGGGAATAGCAATTATGACTGAACATTTTTTATCAAAGATTTTATAGCAGGATCCCTAACAAAAGGGAGAAAATACGAAACAGAATCTGCAAGTCCCATAGAATTCAGATTTTCTGGACCCTTAAAATTTCAATGAACTGCTGTGGTAGTTACATAATCTGGTGTCAATTTGGGAGACTTGCAAGGATTCAGAGTGAAGGGGTGGAGTCTAGTTTGTCAATTGGGTCATAGCCATTGAGGCCTCTGTGTGGGCATGGCCTTCGCCTAAGAATTCTGGGAACTCCTGTATTTTCCTCCTGAGGTGTGGGAGACACTCCCTGAGAGACACTCTACTAACAACGCACATGGTGCTACACCCTGGGAGCTGGAGAAGCCACATGGACCTACCCTGATGCAACCAGACCTCTAGAGCCGGAGAAGCCTGGCGGCCCCTGCCAGTGCTGAGATGCTTACACCACCACTGGATCCACAAGACTTCCACCCACTGGTCTGTGATCCTCCTGCATTCGGCATCATTGCATGTATTCCGTGAGTCTGAAGAGGACTTTATAGATTGGTAGTGGACATATGGGCTAATATTGGACTTAAGAACTTGATCTGGGCTGGGATGTTTTCTCAATATTCAATTGCTCTTGTATATAAACCTCTTTCTTATGCACATATATGTCTCTATGGATTTGTTTCTCTAGCCTACCCAGACTAACACAACCCCCAAAACAATTATTCTGAGATCACCCTTAAACCTGAAGCCAAAAACATCTCCCAGCATCTTCTCTAAAGCAAACGATGGTTTAGCTTAGTCGGTAAGGAAGGAAGGAGCCCTGTGGTGTTGTGGATTCCACGTTGGGCTACTAACCACAAGGTCGGCAGTTCAAACCCACTAGATCAGCAGTTCTCAACCTGGGGTCAAGACCCCTTTGGGGGTCAAATGACCCTTTCACCGGGGTTGCCCGATTCATAACAGTAGCAAAATGACAGTGATGAAGTAGCAACGAAAATAATTTTATGGTTGGGGGATCACCATCACATGAGGAACTGTATGAAAGGGCCGCAGCATTCAGGAAGGTTGAGAACCACTGCACTAGATCCTCCATGACAGAGCCGTGAGGCTCTCTACTCCCATACAGAGTTTCAGCCTTGGAAATGCACAGGGGCAGTTCAAGTGTGTCTCACAGGGCTGTTCTGGGTGGGAGTGGGTGAGAGCAAACAAGATCAGCCTGAAGTTGTGCTCTTCTGAGTGCTGTTCCAATGGACAACGACTGAAGCCAGCCACTCAGTGGGGAGCTAGGACACCTGGGAGGCAGTACGTTTATGTTAATGGGGAAGGAACCATTTGAAAGAGGTGGCACAACCTGAAGAATGTCATGAATCTCCCTGATTGATACATGTAGAAATTGTTGTGTATATACATATAATACAGAATACCAAGGTCAATCTTTTTCAGTTTGGGGGTGGGTGGTGATAATATCTCTCTTAAGGAGCCCTGGTGGCATTGTCTGCTAAACATTGGGCTGCTCACAGTAAAGTCAGTGGTTCATAGCCGCCAGCTGCTCTGTGGGAGAAAATTGAGGCTGCCTGCTCCATAAACCCTATAGAGGGTCACTATGTCTGGGATGGTTTTCATCTGGAAGATCTCTGTTGCAATCACGCAATGTTGCTGATGCAGTGGGAAGCGAGCGGGCCACAGATGCTCTGTAAAAAGTGGGGGCCGGCGGTGTTCCAGCCACCACTGGGCACAGTGGGCCAATCCACACTTTCCAGCTTTTCCTTATAACCCTTCCACGCACACCTGGTTTTTCTTCTAATGAAGGAGACGGGATTCACGAAGCCAACCCCACTCATTTCTCCAACCGCCTCGTCAGGCAGGAACTTCTGCCAGTTTCCTAATGGAGGCCGGCAGGACGAGAGGCTGTGTGGTAATGGCTGGTGTTGGCATTCTCCGCTCACTGCCATTCTTTCCTCCAAAAAAACCTAGACTTTCCTAACATGTATGGTAGCTCTGTGTGCGCATGTTTTGCACCTGCTTTGTCTTGTTCTTCTTCTTCTTCTTCTTTTTTTTTTTTTAGGAAATGAGATTATTTTATGTGGGCAGGGCATGGAGGACCTAAAAGCAGGTTGTCCTGATCAAA
>NW_022111368.1:14691455-14692631 GCF_000313985.2 Echinops telfairi
CTATAGTCCAGTTCCTGGTATCGAGCATCAGTGACTCACGGCCATTGAATCGGGTCAACCCCGACTCATCGAGACCCTATAGGAGAGGGTTGAAGTGTGATGGTGCACTGCAGAGAGTGTAACTCTTCACGGGAGGAGAAAACCTCATCTTTCTCCCGAGGAGAAATTTGTAGTATCAAACTGCTGACCTTGAGGTTAATGGCCCAATGGTAAACCCTCTGAAAACTTTGAAGGGATTTGTGGCGTTGAATAGAAACAGGAGGGGAAGGAGGATAAGTTAGGAATCTATCTGCAAATGAGACTCTGACTCACTTATTTGGACACGTCATCGGGAAAGATCCCGACAATCCCTACCAAAGGTCACGCTGTTTGGTAAAGCAGCAGGTCAGCAAACACCAGAGCAGCCCTCGGCAAGCTGGGCTGACACAACAGTGACAGTAGTGGGCCCAGCCACTGAGAAGATGTCGTAAGATGGGGCAGTGTTTCCTTCTGCTATGAGAACACCACGAGTAGAGGCTGACTTGATGGCAAGACCCACGTAGGCTAGAACAGGGGTACACGAGCCCAGGTTGGGCCAGCTCATGAAGGCAGGTGGTTCGTTCCAGAAAGTCTACAAGTCACTCAACGGCACACTGGTATTATGAAATCAGTCATCGCAGGAATATTTACACTTCTGAAACTAGCAAGTACTACAAATCACAGCTCTTCCCACCTCACCCCACCCAGAGGTCCAGTTGCTAACACCGAGTAGCATCCCACTGCCTCACACAACCACCAAGTCCGAAGGAGTGCTGGCAGCGCCGTGTGGTAAATGCCGGGCCTGCTGACTGCCAGGCCAACGACTCCGTAAGGGAGAATGATGAGGATGTCTGCTCCCATCAAGACTGCTCGCCTTGGAAACCCTATGAGGCAGTTCTACTCTGAGTCCTAGAAAAAGACACCTGGGGAAGGAGGGTGTTGAACCCCGGATGTCAATTAGGAAGCAGGTAGGCCTCTACCTGTCCACCAATAATAAACAGAAAGGACACGAGAGCCGGTCCCACAAATCTAGACATTTTTCTGGAGGATTTAACACAAGTTGTAAAAGAACAGGACCCTCATTCCCCGATCCCACCCTGACCCTCCCCGGCCAGTGGAGTTCACCTTAGCAGTAAACACAGAAACCTAGCAATCAGG
>NW_022111368.1:14693152-14694897 GCF_000313985.2 Echinops telfairi
CTTAAGAACGTCTATGCTTGGGGAATCTGATGATGATTTTACAACCTACCTGAAGAACCCATAGGGTGTCCTGGTGGCCCTTAAAAGTTCATTTCGTTTGCTTCAGACACGAATAATCATCTCTTGATTAAACTAGTTATCAAAGACGGGGCACACCCGGAAATAAAACTGTGCTCGCGTCTAAGCTGCCCTTACTTACGTTCTTATTCCTGTTTCCAGGTCAGCTCAGCATTCCGACTCTTTGGGACTGCTTTGCTCATGCCCTGCAAACCCACTGCCAAACGAGGTGGGGAAGTAGCTTACCTCAGACCGCCAAGTTTAACAAAGGCCTCGAAGCTATTCATCAACTTCAAGGACTTCAGCCCCCTATCCATCTGGACCTGTGTGTCCGGCCATGGCTATCACTCTAAGGACTCAAGGCTCTCTCCCCTCCAGCTGATAAAGCCTATGAATTACATGATCACCTCAGCCATCTCTAAAAGGTGGCTGACCCACCTCTCTTAGAACCAAGGAATGTGATGGCAGAGACTACCTTTTCTAATCAACAGCCACTGTCTCTGACCCTGGGCTATCAAACTGAAAGAAAGGAGCCCGCCAAGAACTCACAGACTCGCATACATTCAAAGATGAAGGTTGTCTTAAGGGGGAGAGGGAAGGAAATGAAAGAGGCCGTGGCTTTTTGATTGCTTGTCAGAGAAACATGTTCTGGGAGTGCTATTTAGACTGGCCCCTCACAGGGCTAGTATAATTTTAATAGCCCAGCTGAGATTCTTCCATGTTCACAAAAGATAAGCTGGTCTTCAGTGAGACTCCCATACAAGGAAGTCTGTAGGCACAAGCATGCACACACACACACACATACACACACACAGAGGGGTCTGTGGAATTTGTCCCTAGGGTCTTCCCATTGTCTACTTGGGAGTCAAAGACAGGTGTAGAAGAAAACAAGCAGGTATCATTCTTTGGCCCCTATCTCTGAAAACCAGCAGAATTTCTGAATCAGGGCTGGCACAGATTCCCTCTGAATCTTGCGGATGCCCCAGAGGAGAAGGCAGGGAACAGGGAAGCAGTACTCACGGAGTAGCCTCCGCGCGATAAACACCTTGGTGAGACCCTATCCAAACGCAACAAGTTGTGAACCAGTCAGTTCCGACTCCCGGCAACTGCACGTGTGGGTCTGAGTGGAGCTGGGCACAAAGGGGCGTTCAGGGAGGAGTGTCTTGTTTTGTTTCCCCAGGCCTGTCCTGCAGGCACAGCTGAGTGGACTTGAACCTCCAACCTTCCCACTAGCCACTGCCTCATTGCCAGCACACAGTACACAGCATTGGATACCATTTAATCCCACCCACGAGGCCTCCTGTTCCCATTGTACTAAAAGGAAATATACAGACTCAGAGATTATGTTAGGGTGTACAAGTTCCTAACAACTAGCAGGTGGAAGCCATGAACAGCAGGGTCTGACTGGAAGCATCATGCGTAACCCCCACTGCCATGCTTTCCCCACACACTCTTCTCCTGCTGGGTCAAGACCGTCCGCTGGCAGGACAAAAAAACAAAGAGCTGCTTCCCAGCCCCTTTGGACTCACGGCCGCCCTGTGGGATTCAGAGCACCACCGTGCCAGGGGGGTTTCTCAGTCAACTGTGCACTGTATGGAAGCAAGTCACCCCGTCTTTCCTCTCTGGTACAACCGGGCAAGTTCAAACATCCAATCTTGATGTCCGCACACACCACACTGCACTGCCCA
>NW_022111368.1:14695524-14709411 GCF_000313985.2 Echinops telfairi
TTAAATGCCCACCCCCACCCTACCGTGGCTGAACTGCAGACTCCACTGTTGGAAGAAGCGGCCGTGCTGTGATTGATCACAATTGTACGCATCTAAAGCAGAGAACGTATCTGGAACCTGGATTATCTTTTCTTCGAAGTAAATAGTGTGTTGCTTTGGACTCACACCTGCCCTCCTCCACCCACCCCCTCGCTCAGGTCATGACCCCACGCTCCTTGCCAGACCCCTGCAATCCATTCCCCCAGCCAGCCTCGGCAGTCCAGCACACAGCTCTCCGGACCGACACCCGCTTTCCCTCCACTGCTTCTACCTTGGTTGAAGCTCTCATCACCTTCCACTTAAATGAGATCCCCCTCCTACTTCCTGCCCTGTCAGCCTCCACCCAGTCCTGATCTCTCTCTATCTCTCACACGCACACTCACTCACATACCTCACCACTGACTGGACCACCCCTCAAACCCCATAAGGAGTTCTGCCTCCTCTGACAGCATGTCAGGCCCTTTCGGGCTGAGCTCCAAGTTGGGGGGAGCGGGAAAAGAGTGGGAGCCGGCAGTGGATGGGAGAATAGACTGGAGGGCCAGACTTGACTGTGAGCCCCTGCTTCCCCATCCTTTGAACTGTAGGAACTGGGGCTGCCTCACTTTTTAAAACCGGAAAGCCAGGGCTCACAACTAGGTGGACCTTGTGGAGTCATTGTGAGAACCACCGCAAATGCGGTCGCGGAAGCACCGATCTCGTGCAAGTCCCCGACAGACCCCTCCGGTGAGTGACTGCTCAGCAGCTTCTTCTCCACGCTAAGTGTCCAGCTCTGGCTAACCTGGCCAACTGTCTTTCCTGAGAGTGCAACACTGCTTCAAGGCCCTGTTCCTTTCTAATTTTAACTTCAGAGAAAGCCTCCTACTCCACCCCTTCCCCTTCTTGGAACACAAACAAGTCTGGTAGACTCTTATTCATCCAGCAAAGCTCAAATGTCAACTTCTGCAGAAAGACTCCGCTCACCCACTTGTCAAACTTAGATTGTCTCCTCCCTGCTTCAATCAAACTCCCCCATGGCCATCGAATCTATTCCGACTCAGGGGGACCCGCTAGGACAGAGTAGAGGTGCCCTGGTGAGCTTTTGAGACTGATTCTTTACGGGAGTAGAATGTCTCTCTTTCTCTGTCACAACCCAGATACTTCCTCTCCTCACACACATCACTCTGTGGAGTAGCTTTTGATTCACTTGATAATCTGTCCCATAAGACCCTCAACTCCTCCCTGGTGGAAACCATGGGTTCCAGGGCACAAGCCAGAGCCCAGCTTGGCTACTTGTTTGATGATCTGTGTTTATGAATCAATAACTAAATATCAATAAACAAAGTTCTCAATACAATTAAGCACGTGGACTGTAACTGAGGCATATGAATCCTGATATTGATGGAGAATATTGATTGGGCTACGGTCCGCTAGAAGAATGAACAGACGTCTTAGAAATACAACCGAATGCTCGTTAGAAGCACAGGTAGCACATTATCGATCACTTAGTTTGGACACCTCAGCAGGCAATGCCTATCCCTAGAAAAGGCCATCATGTTGGCTAAGGTAGTGTCCGTGAACGTGAGGGATCCCTCTAATGAGCTGGACGGATACACTGTTGCTGCATGGACTCAAACATACTCATGACCACAAAGATGACACAACACAAGCCAGGGCTTGCCAAGGGTGTCTTTCAGGCAAATGGGTAGTTGTAAGTCAGAGCAGGTGCAGACAGTGCAGCAAGGGAAGGTGATCGTGATGAAGAATTTGTTGTGAGCAGGGGCTGGTTCAATCCTTTCAAGGTGAGGGCCAATTCGCTGCACAGCAGAGCTTCAACATGCCCTGCTCAGAGACAATGGCCAACTGCAATGCTGTGAACATGCACAGCTCTCCACTGTCCTGCCAAGGAGCCCAGCCCCCGTGCCAAGCTTCCGAAAGGGCTCACTCCAGCTCTTCTGAGTCTCCCATCCTAGGCTCAGACCTGTCATCTATTTTCCTGTTTCATTTTGTTGGCCATGGAAGAACCAGACTCGTCCGTTAGAAGCCCTGCGTTAAAGAGCAAGTAGGAGCTGTCGGTAAGCCAGACATAGCCCTGGGATTGCCGGAACATGGGTCACCATAAGTCACAGCTGGCTTGACAGCAGTTAACCACCCATGGGCTACAAATTACCTTTAGAAATCCATTATATAACTCGAGTCAATTTTGTATCACTAAAATCCACAGAAAAGAAACAAAACCAAACCCAAACTCAATTGCTATCAAATCAATACCTATTCTGGCTGAAGCCCGCTGCAGTAGACTCAACCCTGACTCTTTATCAACCCCATGGACAGAATGGAACTGTCCCGGAGGATTTCCAAGGCTATAATCCTTCTGCAAGCAGACTGCGATCTTTCTTCCATGAAGCAGTTGGTGGATTGAAACTGTCAACCTTTCAGCTGGCAGTCCACACTCGACTCACTGAGCCACCTCCACAGGAATACAGGCGGGGGACACATAAGAAACACTGTCACCTCGCATAACACTTTCTAATAGCATCATCCTTCCTGGTTCCAAAGCCCTTTTGTCTACATTGCTCATTAGATCCTTACTACAAGCCTGGAGGCAGCAGGGCAGGGAACACACCCACTCTGTGGGATGAAGAACCCGAGGCTCGGAGGGGCTGTGGGCTTATCGAAAGGATTGCGAGGTGAGTGAGCGTAGGCGCCAGGACCGAACGAACGTGGGGATGACAGAAGAGTAGGGTCCGACAGACCTGCTGCAAACCCTTGCTCTGGACTCATCCACAGATGCTTCCACTGCAAACACAATAAATAGTACTAACCTTCAAACAGAGTGCCCACCACTCCTAGCTGGCTGGTTCTAAAGACAGAGTGAGTGACCGCCCGGAGTGCCTGAGTGGTGCACAGCATTCACATGCTCGGCTACGGCTTGAGTCCACCCAGGGGGATGCCTTAAAAGAAAGACTTACAGAGCACAGTTCGACTGTGGCACGCCGGTTCCATTTGTTGTTTGGGACACAGAAAGGACACCAGACCGGGATTTAGGAAACCTGCGTTTCCATCTTTCTTCTTCTGGAGCCAGAAAAGAGACCAAGGAAGCGGTGTCAACGTTCTCATTGGTCAATGAGTTCCAGAGGAGACCACGTCTTAAGGTCCATATCAGATCGACAGGGAGTCCATGGAGTGTGGAAACAACGACACTATGGTTCTGTTTTATTTTTACCGATGGGCACGTCTTCGTCTTTCTCATGGCATTGTGGATGGCGTGTAGAATATGAGTTCGTAGAATAAAAATGGCCCTCACCGTGACATCTGTTAAGTCGACAGTAACAAACAGCAGAAGCGTAGCAAGGATGGTGAAGATCGCACAAGACCAAGCAGCGTTGCCTTCCCCCGCTCCGGGGCTGCTCTGAGTGGGCACCAGCTCCAGGGACCTGAACAACCCCGCAGGGTCCCAGTCAGAGAAACCAGGTCACGAGCTCTCATCGCCAGGGCCCTTCCCTTCATGGGGCCAGGAAACCCCAACCCCTTCCCCAACTGAGAAGAAACGAGCTGAAGTCATATGTAATCTGCGTATGATTTCAGAGGGAAATAAAACCTTTATTTGGCTATCCTTACATAAGAGATAGTGTTTGGGCTACGGAGAACGCATTAACTGCTTCCATTAGCCATTAGAAATAAATCAGAAGCTATCAAGTCTAGTCCCTTGACGCAGCCTAAGACCCACTGGAAACACGGAATGAGGTAAGCATCCAGCCTGAGTGTGCATCTCCTACAGCAACGCTTCACGTCGTCGTTGAAAAAGAAAACAACAGCAGCCGAAAATCCACCCCTTCTCCTTGCTTCCCCTGGAGTCAGTAAAGGGACAAATACAAATGCCTGTCGGGGCATTTCCTTCGCCGGTGAGATCAAGGGAAGTCCTGAGAATCCCAGGCATGACCAGGCATGAAGGAGGTATGAACAAGTGAAAAACACTCAGACATAGAACACACACAGGATTAAGGCAAGATGATCACAAGCACATTGCAGGCCTGCCATTAATAGGTTACTGCTGTCGGGTGTCTCCTCGGTGTCAATTTTAACTTCTAGTGACCCCTTGGCAGAGTAGAACTGTCCCGTGAGGTTCTCCTGGCTGTCATGTTTACAGAAGTAGATCACTGGTTTTTTGTGTGTTGTTGTTTGTTTGTTTTTTCCAGAAAAGCAGCTGGTGGGTCCAGATAACCAACCTTTCGCTTAGCACCCAAGTACTTAAACGACTGCACCACCACAGCTCTTCCACTCATCAGAAACTCATTTAAATCTAAAAAAGAAAGACAGGAGCCCATTTTAGGCCCAATGCTAAATTCATAGATTAAACGAGCTCAATTTCCCTCCAGAATTATTGTGAGACAATCCATTTCTGCTCTCATACGTCCAAAAGAGAAACAAAAGCAACAACAACAAAAGGACGGAAGCAGTTGTGACCTGGTGCAGCGGTGTACAAATGGAGATATGGACAAAGACAGGGCTTCCGACTCCGGTAGCGTGACAGTCTCAGACACTCACAGGGGCAGCTCTGCGCTGTCCTAGAGGGCTGCTGTGAGTGACATGGGCTCGATGGCAGTGAGAGTTAGGGGAAGAATGCTGCGACATTCTAAAGAGGGTCAGCAGAGGGCGAGGGCCCCATCGTGGCTTGGAGCAATCGGGGAACCTTGCGTGCAGCATCAGCTCAGAAGTTGCTGAGGACGCCACTGAATCATAGCCCAGTCCAGCCACCGACATGCGCAGTGAACCCATGTCACCGACAATCAATGCAGTCATTGTAGAAATATGTCCAACAAAGCACTTAAAAATAAAGTTCTGGCACATGAAAGAGTAAGCACATTCTTTCCCCAGAGCCATCCAGTTTAGACACACAAACATGTGTCCTATTATATGTATTGGCAGCCCTCGTGCTTTGTTATAACGTATTGCTGGAAGTCATATCAGAGTTCCCATGGGAACAACATTATAATTCCGGATGGCATGATCAGCCAGACACTCTGCTTGAAATCAGTCCTGAATAACAAAAACCGTGCCCCCCACCCAAAGGCCAACTACAACACTCTATATTCATTTACAACAGGAAGATTACACCACAAGGACTATAAAAGGGCCATTGACACAAGATACACCTCCAGTATACCACCCTCTAAGGTCAGTGTCACCATGGACAGTTTGCAAAACACCTTGACCCAAGTTCCTCCAACCCTCCCCTCCTGATCCGCTGTGGGCGGGAGCGGCCAGGTGTTTGAAGTATCCAGGAAAGATACTCCGCTAGATTTTACAAACTCAGTCGAAAAATAAACTGCTATTACAGTTGACTCTGACCTTGCTTGTCTAGGACTTGGGGAGGCCTCTTTTCCTAAATCAGAGTTTGGAGAGCCAGAGCGCTTCAAAGGCTACCTTGGGAAGCTGCAGGTGACTGTTCTCCGGAAGAGTTTCCTCAGGGCAACTCAAGGGCCATGGTGGAAAGCCCGGATCCCACCATCGTTCTGGACTCCAGACTCTGATTCCCACGGAGCTCAAGGTTATCCTTGCTGGGGGAATGCCGCGGTTTGAGTCATGCCAGGTGACAGACTAGATGGAAAGTTCAACATCCTTTCCATGAAGGAGAGAAAGAACCCCAAGAGGCAAAAGAGGTGAACGACCCCCCAAATGACGCACACTCAAAGCACTGCAGAGAAAGCCACCCGGTGCCCAAAGGAAAACCCGCCTGCTATTGAGTCCCTTCTACGTCACGTGGCTCCGTGTGGGTCAGGGTAGAATCGTGCTCCCCGGGGCTCTCAAGGTCTGTTTGAGGGGGCCTCCAGGTCTCTCTTCCAAGGCACCTCTGGATGGACATGAACCTCCAGACTTTCAGTTAGCGGCCATTTGTATCCCTCAGGGACCCTGTCTGAACAGTGGCCAGTTCAAAGAACTAGATTGGCGATATTAAGCTGCATACCAGGGGCAGGGGAACTGTCATAAGAAGGCAGGATTGCTCCCTGGACCCTGCTACCCTGAGCTGCGATGTGGTCATGATTTGAGGCCAATTGCAGTTTAGTCTCCCAGCTTTCCGCAGCAATAAAGCCAGCTGAGGGAGCCTCAAAGGCTGTCTTCCTCAAGAAGGATGAGTGATCTCATCTTAGAGCCTTGCCCATCAATCCCTTGCTTCTTCATTATGGACAGGAAAAGGCAGCAGGACCGGGTGAAAAGAACACAGGACATTACATGCCAGCGCCTCTTCACTACCTCCCCGGAATGCTCCCCAAACTCTCCGAGACCAGAACAAGCCAGCCAGGCGGTGCACTCCCTTCCCTTTCCTGGTCCTCGCCACGCCCCTACTTCTGGCCAAGCCAACCACCCAGGTCCCAGCAGCAGAAACCAAACACACAAAGGGGTCCCTCCACGAGTCACTGCAATAAGCACCTCATGCTCAGCTGGATCAAATTGCCCCATGCCAGGGAAGACGTCTGAATGATCGTTGAGACAGGACAGGAGCTCTGGAAGCCAATTTTCACCAGGGAAATGCAAAGGCAGAACGCCAACCTTAGGACAGACCGTACGCACACTGTCTTAGTTTCCTAGAGCTGCCGAAACACAGCAACCTACACGGGCTGGCTGATAGGGATGGGCGTTCTAGAGGGCAGGAGTCCAGCTTGAGAGGGTCAGCAGAGCCACAGTCTCTCCAAAGGCTCTAGAAAATCTTTTCTTGTTTCTCTCAGCTTCTGGTGCTCCCAAATCACAGCTCGCACGCCGTGCTGCTGTTCGTAAAGATCACGCTGCTGGGCAACAGAAGCGATCACTGCTCGGTCTTGGACTATCTTACCAGACAACATTCTAGTTTTATTGGCTTAATTTTGGAAGGCGAGCCCCTTCTCCGTCTGTCTCAGTCTGGAAGCTCCGCTGAACCCTGCCCAACCTGGGTGGTTCTCCTGGTCTCTGAAAACCAACGGCATCATTTCCAGAATCAAAGAAACACAAAAATCACACAGGATGACAAGCTGACAGACAGATGGTGGCCGGTTCCTCAACCTAATGACAAATGTCCCAGAGGCACTTAGAGACGGGTGTATCCGCGCCGACGAGGCAGGTCAGCAAGGACATTCTGGCTTCGGCCAGGGTCCGTTGGATGTCAAGCTCTCGTGAGTTGGAATCAAAATGCCTGTGAACCAGACTCAGAGCTGAGTCCACAACAGAGAAGGAACCGAGTCTGAAGAACTGAGTGAAGGGAGGCTCATGCCCGATGCGTCAGAAATAAAATCATTTGGGTCATTTTGGTGAAGGCCCTGATAGCTAGTCTAGCAGCTTCCATACACACAGAAACATGATCTGTTGGTCCGGCCGCCTGGAACAGAAGGCTCCTCAGGTGTCTAAGGACGTGGGAACCGGGCTGAGTCTGGCGTTCCATGGTCTCTTCAGAAGGGAAGGGATGTGACTTCAATGTTTTTACCAAAACCTCACAGTCCACTTTTTGCCCTTTTAATACCTATAATAATCCCCTATCAATAGAGGAAATCCGTCCAAAATTCTGGCAAAGCCAGCAGAATAGCCTTTCCAAGCCTCCATAAAAATATAATTTAAGAATCACTACAAATATAAGGGGGGAAAAACCTTCAAGTCCAGCTTTTTCCTCCCCAACAGGTTTCTGTTCCCACTTAAGCAGTCACATGACCACTGAGGATCAATCGAAGCCTTTGATCAGACACAAGTGCGCGTGCCCCTGTCCCTCTCACACTGGCTAAGGGATGACGCTGCACCGAACGCACTCGGACATCCCTTCTGGTCTACTGAAGCATCTTGCCTCCACTCTGCTGGGAACAGGCTTTCAGACAACAGTTTTATAATTAACTGTCCGTGGACTAAGTCCATTCCCGCCCAACAAACTTTGCTTCCAAGAAAGGCTCAAATTCAGTCACGCGATAGCATCGACGACTACCAGTTTCAAGTACTACCTTTACCAAAGGTGTTCTCAACCCAGAAATTATAGCCTTGCTTTCGAGGGCAAGGGAGTGAGTGAGAAAACTTCCTCTTCAAGAGGTCAGACAAGGTGATATTGCTACCAATAAAGCAACACTTGAAAAGCAACCATTGACAGATGGTGGGAAGCAGGGCTTCCAGCTGGTTCATTAGGGTTCGGCCCTCTGCTGAGAATTTGCCTTTCTTCCCCAGATATACTTAATCTTATATATCTATAGCATTATAAAATAAATTAACTGTAATCTATTTATATCATCTCATATCATCTAGAAGAATCTCCTGGGTATCTTTTTAGACTGTAGCTTCTGATTCAGTATATATTGAGTCTTATATATCTGTAAGATTATAAATACAGAAATTATCATCTTTATATTATCATGGGGACCTGGTGGTATACTGCTTATGTACTGGGCTGCTAACTTCAAAGTCAGCAGTTCAAAACCACCAGAAGCTCTGCTGGAGAAAGGGGAAGCTTTCGATTCCCTGTAAAGAGTTACAGCCTTGAAAACCCAGAGGGGCATTTCTACCCTGTCCTGTAGGGTGGCAGTGAATCAGAATTAACTCGATGGCAGTGAGAGTTACTTATTTAATCTTATGTGATCTATAAGGATCTCCTGGGGATCGGGTGATACTACAGGTTCTGATTCAGTATGTCTGTGATGAAAAGGCAAATTCTCAACAGAAGGTCGAAACAGAAACGAACCTAGAAGAACAACAGATTCCTGCCCAGGATCCCCTCCTCAACCCAGGCTCACTCCTGTGAAACCACTTAATTGAATTTCCAATGACGAGCGAGGTCCACCACCCTCACAAGCCATAAAAACGCTAGCTCTTTATTAAATAATGTCGTTTAGAGAGAATGATAATCCCCAAAGCCTTAAATATAAATCTGATAATACACAATGTAAATAATAAAAGGCAAAAATCCAATTTTCATGCAGTGAGCTTTCAAACACTCGGCTGTTTCCATTAAATCCACTTTCATTCTGTGCATCGTAATGCCACAGTCGGAACGCCAGGGCCCCCGCAACACAGTTATTATACACGAATTCTTAACTTGAGTGAGGCGCCCGGAATCATGGACTCAGTTCCCTTTGCATGCCAGCTCTCAAAAAGCACCGTACAAAGGGTTTGCCAAATGCACGGGGAACGTGAAGGCCACATTCCCCAAGCCCAAAAAGACACAACCAAAGGACAAAGAGTGGGGGGAGTGCGGCTCCCTTTCAGGCCCTGCCTGTCACCCCTGAAAACAGACAGCCTGACAGAGGACCGTTTGGTAACCATTTAACACTCAGGCACCGAGCCCTTTTTTCTATGAAAGGCTGCAGACGCAGACAAACACTAGCATTCGCTCTCTCCAAAATGGGCCCACGAGAGAAAGAGAGAAATTAGACCCCATGTCTGTCAAGACCACTGAAGAGAGATTGCTGATGAGGAGACTTGTCGAAGTACTGATAACTTCCCATTGGGAGATTTCAGCTGGCTATGAAAAATAGGCTCCTTCTGAGTTTCAGACCAATTTCTCAGCATGCCTTTTATAAGCCCTTCAGGCTGCTGTTACATTAAGTTCAAAACAAAACATTCCTGCAGTCGTTGGCAGATTCCATCACAATGACAATTCTGATTCCAGCGGAAACTCCACGCTGCTGCCTGCAAACCTTCTGTAAGTACACTGGTTAGGTACACCTCTTTTAGAACCACTCCAAGTGTGCTAGCATCTGTATCATAAAAAATAAAGTATAAAAAACACTTCCATCAAGTCAACGCTGACTCATAGCAACCCTAAGGGGCAGGGTAGCACTGCTCCTGTGCGTTTCCAAACTGTAACTCTTTACTGAAATAAAAAGTCCATCTTTCGCTTGCGGAATGGCTGGTGGTTTCAAACTGCTGACCTTGCAATTAGCAGTCCAAGGCATAACCACTATGCCAGCAGGGCTCCATCTGAACCATACTACCCTATAAATACAGAAGAGGGATCATCCAATAGGGATCCAACAGGATACCCACTGGCCACATGTGGCTATTAACAGGCTCTAGACCTGGGGCTGGTCCAAAATGTTCTGCACGAGCTAAGACATACACCAAACCTCACGTTCGGAGTGGAACAAAGTTTACAGTGATACGTTTCCATAATAACTACATGTTGACTTGATACTATTTTAGATATAGTGAGTTAATGTAATTAAAATGAAGTCTACCTGTTGGGGGAGGTTGTTGTTTTTTAAACACCTTTTTGATGTGACTATGAGAACATGTGAAATGGCACATGTGGCTCCTCCTATGTCTCTATTAAGGAGCCCTGATAGTGCTCTTGAGTGAGCAATGAGCTGCCAAAGGCAAGATTGGTGGTTCAAATCCGCCAGCCACTCTGAAAGAGAAAGATGAGGCTCCCTGCGTAAAGATGCACAACCTCAGAAACCCTATGTAGGGTCAGAACCGACCGGATGGCGCCTAACAACAACAACAACATGAGCTGGGACTGACTTGATTGGGGGGGTGGTTCCGGTGAAAAAAAAGGCCTTAAGCCAAAACAACAAAAAATCAAAACAACAAAAAAGACTTAATTTGAAAACATGTTTTGATAAAACAACCCATTAGCTTTGTGTAAATATTTTTGAGACATGTAGGCACAGTCAGCAGGAGGAAAAATAGAAATCTATCGCAAGCGTGCCTCCGCAACGACAATTAGAGAGCCCACCAACATCTTGGATGGAGTGTGACTCCCAACCCCAAAGGAAGGAGACCAGAAGCCACCTTACTGAAGAAAGTCCGGAACAAAACAACAGCACAGTCATTTGAGGGTCTATCTCGAGGTGGTACAAACACATTTTCTATAACGTTGTAGGAATCTAGCACTTCACGAAGATAAGTTAGGTGAACACGTATCTCTAAGTCTGGTCCCTGCATTGTACCCGCAAGCAGAGTAGATCCGTTCCTCATTAGATTTCAGGAATGGAAGAGGCAGAATTTTCTTTTCCCATCCATTCTCCATCAACACCCCAGGTGAGGTGAGAAACAGCTGTCACTGAATTCACTCCCACGCGTGGTGACCCCATGCGTGTCACCCTCTCCCTCCCTCTTCACCTGGCCACATCCCGCTAATCCTTCCAGCTCCATCTTTGCCCAGGTGTTTGCTCTCATAAACCCTGATCCTTTCCTGACAAGTTGTCAACGAGCTCCCACGAAGGCCATTCCCTGCTCCATCAACTGGGCCTCTCGTGACCTAGACGAGCGCCGCTCACCCCCCGCATTCCCATCACCTAGGACACTGAAACTACCCCGTGTCTGAAGAGTGCCCAGGACCTCTGGGGGCACAACTCCCCGGTGTGATCTCTGCATACACCCAAAGTTCAGGGCCACGGTGCTCACCAAGGAACACCACTGTCATATTTCAAAAGAGGACTTTTGCCCGGGTCAAAGGAAGTTCGCCTAAAGGTTGCAAAGAGGATGCCTCGCTTATTTGGTAACCTAAATTAAGTCCAACTGGAATGCTAAAGGATACATCCATCAAAAAATCTTATTTCTAAAACATTGCATCAGTTGGTGTTTTATTATCAGTCTTATAGCGGAGAGTGTGCCCCCAAATCGGCAACCTTATCTTGTTCTGAGCCGTGGCTGGCACGTGGTAGGCATCGAATGAGCAGCGGGTGATGCAATACTTTTCATCTTCCCCCAGGCTACATTTGGCAGGAGGACGGGGCCAGAAAGCCATGGTTTCTCCCCTCACACAAACCCAAGGATAAGCTGCCTGGATACCACTTGCCCTGTTACACAAGTAGATTCTTCCCATGGCTCCTCCCTCCACTTCCACCTCTTTCCAGGCCTGGTGGGTGGACTGGCTGCCTCTCACTCTAGGAAGAGAACCCTGAGCCTTCACTCAAAACCATTAACATGTGGTTTCTGAAATGCTGTGGTAACCTTTGAGATGAAAAGAGGGTTAGAAGAGCAAATGACTGTCAATATGAATATTAATAGCAACATTATTAATAACTGGAAGCTGTTTCTGCCAGACACTTGACTCTTGATTAAAAGGAGGGAAGTGGCTCAGTAACTCAAGGGATTTAAGCCAAACCAGAGACTTCTCAGCTCTGAGCCAACACATCTACTGGAGAAGAGATCAGAGCAGGTTCTGAACATTTAACTAGAGGAATTTGAGTAAAAGTGAGCGAGTGACATCAGTCGGGCACAAGGACAGCATGCTCTAGGGTCCCCTCTGAATTCACAATTTCATAACTCATTTTCTGGTCATGAGTGTAAGTTCCCTGAGGGAAGGCAATTTAATTGGTACACTGCTCTTTCCTCAGAGCCTTGAATTGTGCGTCTGCATAAAGTACTCAAAGCTCGCTGAATGAATGAAGAAACAAATGAGTGAGTGAGAGAAAGGAGGAAGGGCTATAGCGAGGAAGGAAAGAATTCAGAGTGGGCAGCTACAAAGTTCTAACCGGGAAAACTCAAGGCTCCTGAAAGTTTCCCTGGGCTCTGCCTACTTCACAAAGAATAAAAACTAGTACTACTTTTTTGGGTCAAACCACCCGTCAGAAATTTCCCCAAGCTGTGAATTCACCTAAAACACTTAAAAAACGATGGTTACTGTCACCACAAATATTTGAGACTTAAAGGGCACCAGCTGTCCTACCCAAAAAGCAGTATGTCAATAAACCAAGTCTTAATCACTTTATGAATCAAATACACGATCTATGTCTGCTTCTACAGTCAGGAAGGCACTTTCCAGCAATAGAAATGATCCTCTGCACGTTTTTCAATGTATGGTTTCTGCCTGACTAATGCCATCTTTAATTATACATAATCAAGCAATATACTGTGATCTAAGGGGTAGATTACTCATCAAAATGGCCCCAGTCAGCGAGAATAGTCCCCAGAGTCCATTACTCAACCGTTCTTTAATACTTCAAAAGCACGAGCTTGCATGTGAGAGGATTTGTACACAGTTTGACACAGAACATCTTAGCAATTTGTCCAAAAAGGATTTTTTTTTAAAGATATCTTTAAGGCACCTTTGCCTGTATCGGCTTTGTGGGAAGTTCTTAAGCAGCAACAACAGTAACTATTGCATGGATGTGGCTCTGACTATGAGTCGAGTGCTGCTCAGGTGTCCCTGTTGATACCCAACCTACCCACTCTGCACACAAACCATTCCTAGGGGACGTCACAGAAGAGGAAGTAGGTACTCTGAAAAGGAAGCACTTTGTTCCAGTCCCTTAGCTAGCGGGTCCTAGAGATGGGATTCCCAAAAGCCTGTACAACAGACTGCGTCCCTGATGACATGAAACCAGAGATACTTAAAAGAGGCAGGCTGGGAAGTGACAGATGACTTGGTCTATCCCTTGTCACTGCACACCAATCCATCTAGTAGACCTTTTATATTATACAAGGTATTTTGAGGAGGTGTGTGATCTTCAGCAGATCGAAATAAAGATCAGCACAAGTCAGCTAGTCCCCAAAGTTCCCGCTCAGAGGGATGAGCTGTCAATCCAGTGAATAATTCCAAAGGGCTTTGGATCTGAGCACAAAACATACCAGTGGTTCTAGGCTACAATGCACTACATTTAAACAATGGAGCCTTAAATTCTGGATAATTAAGAGAGAAACTCAAATCACTGAGCCAAAGGTCCTAAGACCTAGAAGCAGAAAAAAATAGCACTTGAAAGGTCACTGGATGGAGAACTAATAAATAAATCACTTTTTCAAAGAACTGGGAATCAATGACAAGCGATGGAACCTTAATATGTCCCTCTTGAATAATTTATGAGATTTTTTTTGCACCATTCACAGTACTATGTTTAGTATTCCATTTCGTGCTACAAGATAATTCACTCAAATGCTGGCTTCTTATCAGATCTGTTGACCAAGCAACAGATGGGAAATAAA
>NW_022111368.1:14709852-14712072 GCF_000313985.2 Echinops telfairi
ATTTACCAAGGGAGGAAAACCCAGACGAGGCGGGGAGGAAAAGAAGGGGCATGAGGAATGGAAACCAGAGCTGCTTGAGGGCGGAAAGGCACTGCTGATGCTCAGGAAAGAGGACACGTGGATTGGAAGATGCGGGAGGAGGTTTAAGAGGAAAGGTCTCTCTGGATCTTGAGATTGGAGGAGAAGAATAAGAAAGGAGGAGATGAGAGAGTCCCTGAGAGCATTCTGGCAGGAGGAACCATGCAGATGCCGGCCAGTAAGGGACTACCGAAGGCTTTCCAAAAATGCTAGTCTATCTGACAGGGCTGGCTGCACTACCTGTAATCTTCAGTAAAGCTCTGGGCCCATTATTTTTTTTAACAGAGTTTCATTTTTAGAACACTTTTTGGTATAAAGGAAACCTACAGAGAAAGTACAGAGTGTTTCTTCCATAGACCTTCTTTTCCTGCTAGATGCTCTTTGTCCTATGATTGACATCTCACCTTCATGTATGGCATTGGTTACAACTGATAGACCAGTATTGCTATGGAATTATGAACTAAAGTCCATAGCAAATGTTAGGATGCACTCTTGGTGTTGGTCATTGCTTTTGGAAGAGAACCAATTTAGCATCGGGTAGGACCACAAGAGCGAGGAAGATGGGACTTTCTACTCCTGTAAAGAGTAGAAACTGACAGGGGCAGTCCTACCCTGTGCTCTACGGTGCCTACGATGGCAGTGAGTGTGGAGGAGCACAAGAGATGAACTAATTTGAGCCATAGGAAACTGGAGAAAGTATGAGTTCCTTCAGAATGCCCTTTGAGATGAGGAGAGAGAAACAGGCTTTGTCATGCACTCATTGCTATCAGCCAATTGCATTTGGATCTCAAAAGGGCAGTGATTGTGACTGAAACTTGGTTTATACCACAAAGCCCCTGCCAAGAGCCACAAAGCCTTGTCTGGGTGTTCATGCCAGAGGTTGTTGGCTTAAGAACAAAAGTAAGCGGATGCCAATGGAGACCAGCGCTCTTCCTCTGACCTGGCCTCAGGGCCAACCTGGGTGCTGGCACCTCTCTGACAGATGCAGGTTTGCTGCATGGCCACCTCCTCTGGGTGTGTATAACCTCTTTTTTTTCCTGGTGCTGGCGAGTGCACGTATTGGGTGGATGATGGTGGTAAAACATGAAATGTGAGAGAGATCAAAGGAACAGCCAGAAGATACTCACAGTTCCTACCAGATACAGCAAGAAATTAATTTTACCTTGACCAGAACGATACACTTTTGAGAAGAGATCTTTTTTTTTTTTTTTAAAGGTATCCAATGTAGACACTACTAAACCCAGTGATGCCTCCACTTCCTTTTGGGGGTTCCAGCCCTGACTTTGTTGCAAGGTCACCCTCTCCGGTACCCATGTGCTCAGGGAGATGGGAAATCTGCTGATAAGGATGCTGAGATACGGACTATGCCGAGAAAGCATAGTCCTGAGAGCCAGTGTTCGCCACTGTGTGAAGAACACAGTGCCTGCCTGCAGCGGTGGCCGTGTGAGAGGATGAACTTCAGAAACAGGTTTCTTGGCTCCTAAAAAGAAACAAGAATGTGAACGATTCTTTCCTCTGCCGTTCGACTTGGCTGTGAATGGATGGGATTGCCCACCATACCAGGGACCTCTGGGCACAGAATCAAGGGGGGAGATATTCAGATAGGTCAGCAGTACTGAAGAGTGATTTTGGTTAGTCTTATTTTGTTTTCGTTTGTTTTGTTTTTTCACTTGAGGGCGCTGCCTGTTTGGGGGGGAACTGAAGCCAGTTCTTTTGCCAGTTTAGTCCAGTGCTAAGTATCCAACAAATATTAGCCCTAATAATAAAGCTCATTGTTATAACACACATTCTAATGATCATTATTGGGGGGGAGCAAAGCTAGGGAATATTAACAGTAATAAAACCAAAACCAAACTCACTGCCATCGAGTCTACGCTGACTCATAGCTCACATTTATGACTATATAACCAGTACTTTTCTAAGCAGAGTTTTGTATTAACTCCTTCAATCCTCACAGTCCTTGGAGGTGGATAGGATTCCTACTCCCCATTTTTCGGATGAGAAAACGAAACACGGTGATTAAGCAGCTATACCCAATGTTCTGCTCACTGTCCTACACGAAGCTATCTGGTACGTGGGACGTGAACCCAGGCATGCTGATCTCTCAGTCTTCCCATATCTCACTCCACCAGGAGGCCTCCA
>NW_022111368.1:14713130-14719867 GCF_000313985.2 Echinops telfairi
TCAACAGGTAGGATTAGCAAATAATCCAGGAAGTGGGGCTCTATGAAGAAGAAAGCAGCATCAGGATCGGAGGAAGACTCATCTATAGCCCGGGCCAGGCAGACGACAGAGCCTTTGTGCTGACTGTGCAGAGGACTGAAGGCACTCACTGATGATGCTCAGTGCTCTCAGCCATCCACATGGACCACATTCAGCATCAAGAGAACAAAACCCTCACAATAAACCAAGAAGCCACTCCGTGATCAAGGCTTCCACTTGACTTAGATCCACAGTCAAGGCTCACAAAATCGGCAGTCAAGAAGTTAAAAGACCTCTTGTATTGAACAAGTATATTGGGGGGAAAAAACAGTCTGAAACATTAAAAAGCAAAGATATGTTCTTGGGGATTACGGTGCGCCTGACTCAAGTATTTTACATCACGTCACATGCATACTAAAGCTAGACAAAGAATTAAAAGGACCTAAGAAGAAATGGGTGGTGTAGTGGTTGTGCACTGAGCTGCTAACTGCAAGGTCAGTGGTTCAAAATCGCCAATGGCTCCTCAGGAGAAAGATGGAGCTTTCTATTCCTGTAAAGAGTTACCGTCTCAAAAACTCACAGAGGAAGTTCTACCCTGTCCTACGGGGTCTCCAAGAGTCAGAGTCAACTTGATGGCAGTGAGCTTGGTGTTTTGGGAAGAAGAAATGATGCGTTTGAATTATGGTGTTGGCAAGCATTAGTGAACACATCATGGACTGCCAGAAGAAAGCGCCAATCTGTGTCCTCCGTGATGGGTACCACATATGCACAGACGCACAGTGCAGGGATGAGAGAGGGGGCAAGGTGGTAGGTGAGGTGGTAGCCAGCCTGTGGGGCTTAAAAATCGGACCCGAAGTTTGGCCTAAATGGAAAGTTAAGTGGAAGGTGTTGCAACAAAATCATCTTTTAGGCTGCCACCCTGGGCCCTGGCACAGAAGGTGGCTTGAAGGAGATAGGCCACCAAAGTAAGGTCAAGATCAGGAGGTACTATTATAGAACCTCTGGGAGAGTTAGGCTTCCAAACCATCTCAGCTGGCAGAAAGGAGAGAGTAAATTTTGCCTGTCAAGACCAAGAAATGATCCTACGTGGTGACGCCGAAACAGCTGGTGAGGGAAAAGCCCTGGAAAGTATCCATACGAAGTCAAGCCCTGATAGCTTGAGTTTCTCCAGGCAGCCGGCTGCAGACCCCAACGCTGGCCTGGGGTTTCTTAGACCACGCTGGTGAAGAAAGGAGACAAGGGAGTGCCACCAACCTTGCTCTTGAGATCAACAGTAAACACCTGCCCAGCCCCAAGATCATTCATCTTGGCTCCCCCTGGCACTGCAGGGACACATTGTACAGGCATCGACACCCACCCTCTGGGACCCTTCCCATCACACAAGAGCATCCAGACCTAGCGATATACCACGCTTAATCTTGCTTTCCCACTTTCCACCTTCCCTCCAAAATAATCTCCAAGGCCAGGTTCCGCATACCTGCTCCTTCCATTTTCAAATGACAAGAGGTAAGTTCCCAAGGGCTGATATTTTCAGGACAAACTGCAGTCCCTATTTCTAGTCGCCATGCTTTCCATACCTCTCCCCAGCTTACGCCCGGGAGCTACAAAGAGTTCTTGGGAAATTTCTGTTATCATTTCATCCTATATTTCCATCAACTTTTGGAAGCCCGTTCATTATCCTTCTGTCCAAGATCTGTCCTCTAAGATAGAAAAGGAAACCAGGTCTTATAAGGGGCATTTTGACATGCTATGGAGAATGATACCTTTGCCTACTCTGTGACTTAAGGCAATGGATGTAGTCACTCATGTCTCCAGCTTCATGATATTTAATTCATCAGTTCTTTAAATTGGCTAACTTTTTGTTGAAATAGGTTTCCAAGCGAAAGCTCATATGAACCCATCATTGATTCCGACTTGTATTAGTCTGGCTACTTTAGAGAAACAAATACACAGAAACTCATGTAAAAGAGAAAGTTTTCTATAAAGGTTAAGTGTGCATCAAGAAAACATCCCAACCCAGTGCTGCCCAAGCCCACAAGCCCAACATTCACCCATTAACCCATATGTCCAACACTAGTCCACAAAGTCCTCCTCCATCTCACAAAGCAGACGCAATGACGCCGACTGCAGGAGGAAAGCTGAGTCAGTGAATGTGTAAACAAACATCTCAGCACTGGCAGGGGTCTCCACACGGCTGCTCCAGCACCCAGGGCTGCATCGGGATAGGTCCATGTGGCTTCTCCTTGGGGATATTTTACAGGAAGTCAGCCTTGCAAGCTGAAGCAGGGAACTGCTAAGGCAGCTGCACCCTGGTGCGACCATCACAAAGCAAGAAACCCGAGAAACTAGAAAGGCGAGGCTCACTGAGCCATTTATCCCTCAGCCCTTCAATTAATCCCATATGTGTTTATCGGTCAGGTTGGCACAATAAACTAACTCACGACTAATAATGAATGACCCCAGAGGAGAGAGCAGAAATGCTGCAGGGGGTTCTGGTGGAGGCTGTACAGCTGTACACAAGCACCCTGCCTCTGCTGTCTCTGGAAGTGCGGCTAGCAGGTTGGAAGCAGCAAACTTTGGGCTCGCAGTCAACCACTGTAACTACTACACTGCCTCCGCTCCTTCATCTACCTGCCACATTTTTTTTAAGGAGCATTATCTGACATAAATAGACAGCCCATGGTCACCCAGGTCCACTGGGAGCCACTTTGTCAACACACACACACACACACATACGCGCTGTAGGCCAACGTTGTCAAGCGCCCCCGAACAGAACCCCAACACTTCTCTGGCATTTTACCTTGCTTTCTATCACAGGCTAAGCCATGTTCTCACCTCCAGGGTGCCACCTGCTGAGTCCCCAACACTTCCCCACGAACAGCCCTGCTCTGTGTCTGTCAACATCCCAATTGTCATTTTGAAAACTGACATCCTTGAAAGCTGCTCGGCCTGATAGAACTGTCTCGGCTGAAGCTTAGCAAGCGGATGCATTCTTTAAGGACAGCAACCTTTCTCCCTATATACCGGCAACTGATTAGTGCCCTCCACACTAACCACCAGCCTGGAGCATGTCCCAGGTCAGGCCAAATGCCAAAGGTCCCCAGTGAAACCTCTAAGAGGCACGTGCTCCACCCGGCTGATATCATCAGGGCAAATCCCACACAAAGAGCCTCTGGGGGAACAGTGGACCGAAGGAGGCAGGCCAGTTCCTGATCCAGCGAACAGTGGGGCTTCGGAGAACGGATCTAGTTAGCAGATAGAAGTCCCTCCTAGAACTCTTCCATCAGTGAGCTTCACTGTTCAGTTTCAGGAGAGGTTGCTAAATTTATCTTCAAAGATAAATTTATCTTCAAGTCTTGTGTGGAGCCTTTCCTGACAGTGGGAACTAGCAAAGTGTCGCTACTACCAAATCCACACTGTCTACCCCAGCAGCTCAGCCCTCTACAGGTATGGCTGCCACGCTGAGGCACACTTGGTGGGTGGCCAGGCATGGGACATTGGGGAGATAGCCCCACTGGATATGTATCAAAATTATAGTAAGTGTATTCTAGAGCCGCGCTTGTGGAAGCAGCCGTGTAAATTTTTAAGAGAGAAATTATGTGAGGTGGACCCTGGACCTGTGTAAGGTGGAAACCTGTCAGAGAAGGAAAACTCAAATATCTGCCCCTAACACAAGAGCGAGACAGGCCTTCGGGTCTGTCCTCTCAAAGGCAGGAAGCATTCAAGACACGGGAAAACAAGGCAGTCCCGCCAAACCCTGGCCCTCCCGGTATGTTCACTCTCTGTACAAGAGGGCCCCATCAAGCGGGCGCCAAACATCTCGTGACCTTTTCATTCGGTCTTCCCAGCAACTTTTTAAAGCACCTTCGTGAGGACAACTCAGAGTAACACGGGCTCCTTAAAGGAGCACTGGTGGAAAGGGTAGAGGTGAGGAGAGGGGATGGTGGATAGCAGAAGGTGAATGGCCATCGAGAGTCAGTAGGGGCCGTCATCACCCTTCCTCCACAGTAATGAGGGCATCAGCCCTGTCTTGCCTCCTCTAAGGCAGGCTGCTGTCAAGTATGTGGGAAACACCACCCCCAGACAAGTATCTGGGGCTTGGGCTCCTCCGCTAACTAAAAGGTCAGTGATCCGAACCCAGCCAGCGCTCTGCCGGAGAAAAGAGTTGACAATGTGCGCCCGTAAAGATGAACGTCTACAGAGCCCTGGGGGGCAGTTCAACTCTGTCACCGGGGCTCACCAACCTATCTACCAATCATCTCACAGCCTGCTGATGCCTCCTTGTAGGTGTGGCCTTTATATAAGGGATCACGGGGAATCAATCTCTCCCCCCTCCCCCTTCCCCTCTCCTTTCCCCCTCCCCCTTGCCCTCCCTCTCCCTCCTGGTTTAGATCCTGTGTCCACAGCTCGTTCCTCAGATTCGAGGTGGCTGCTAAGTCCTTCTCTCCTGAGCCTCCTTCAGTTGATACCTGGCATGAGCTCCTAAGCCACAGACCCATTTCCCCCAAGCCCAGGAGAGAAAAAGTCTACTTTCTCCCACACGACACCGGCTTAGAAGCTTACCTCTTCTCTCAAGATGCAGTTCTCTTCGACCATTACCGCATCTTTCCTGGGACGAGGGCCCTACATTTGCTACAGATTTACTGAAACAGAGAGCGCCATTCCAATTTGAACCACGGCTGCCCTGATTAGTAAGGAACTGCTCAGAGGGCTACAGGGATCTTTGTAGCTTAAGCCTTAGCTCCATGCCTCCCACCTGGGCCCTCGGGAACACCAGAGCGTGGAGGACGGCTGTGGCTCTCAAGCGCCCTCTCAGCACATGCTTTCATTCCCTGTGGCATGGGAAGAGCCACTGGTGTGCTGAATACTAGTCGCTAAAAAGCTAGCACCAGAGGAAGACGAACTGAGGCAGCAGGGCTAACAGCTGCTTCTGGGAAGGCAGCTGATCCAAACTCTAACGGGCCAGCAGAGCAGTGATTGTGAGATAAACACGCAGCCACAGAGGTGAACCCAGCTGCAGCTGGGTTCCTAAGCATGACTTTAAAGCGACCAGATGCTAAGTGTAACTTTAAATCCCAGAACACATACATACAGTTCTTATCTAGCCTTATTTTCATGCATAGATTCCCCAAAATATTTAGCTTTTCAGAAAAAAAAATTACTCGCCACCCCCCCCAGCCCGCCCCGGCAATTAAGAATTGTTGTACTATTGCCCAGAATCCAGCACAAAGCACAGATATCTGCTTTTTATAGCAGGCCCCCACCCACCCGTCACTAACTTCTGGAAACACTTTCTTGTTTTAGTGTAAGATAAGAGACCCTTGGTGGCATTGCTGAATAAGTGATGGACCAACCACCTCAAGGTTAGTGGTTCAAACCCACCAGCCACTCTGTGGGAGAAAGATGAGGTTGTCTGTTCCTATACAGACTTACAGAACCTCAGAAACCCTATACAGAGTCAATATGGGTTGGAATGGAGGGTTTGAATTTGGCAAGTACAAGGAAAAGCTCAGAGGTTTCGCACCAACTTACAAATGGCATGTGAAGGAGATTGTGGTGAGGAATTCATTGTCAGGAGAGGCTCGGATGTTTATAACCCAGGGTCTTACTGTTAAAGAAAGAGCTCTGAAAACCATTTGAGGAAATAAAGTTGGGAACAGATGATGTCAGTATAACAGACCATAGAAAGGGCTGTGTAAAGATGCAGGTATACTGAGTCAAGCAGGCCAGTCACAAAGGACAATCACTGTCGGATCCCTCTTATACGAAACAAGCACATGCACAGAGACCAAGGTGATCGGTGCTGACCGGGGATGGGAGGGAAGGAACAAGGGGTATCAGTGTGCGGGGGAATTGTGTTTCTATGAAAGCGGTAGAATGATTTGGATCAATGTTGACAGCTGATCGACATGATGAACCTAATCAATGTTCCTGAGGGGTTTCCATGTAGAAACTGTTGCGTTGACAAATGTTATATATTTTCACACACACACACACAGATACAGCTGCAGGTAGGTTGGGCTGTTTCCTGGCATCTTTTTCCATCTGGACAAAATCAGCGGGGACTGGATCATAATGTCTGAGTTCTGGGGTAGCGCGCGAACCCCTTCAATATGGTGTGGCAAACAACCTCACATCAAACCCAGAAATCACCCAACCTCCAGGGTCCATCCCACAGGGCCAATGCACCTGAAGTCCCCTGGACTCCAGGACCACCCCAAAAACCTGGCTGCTGGTGACATGTTAAGGGGTGTTTGGTTTATGCTCTACTACGAGTGGTTTAGGGTTACGCATTGGACTGCTACCTACAAGGTCTATATTTTGAAACCACCAGCCGCTCTGTGGGGGAAAGATGAGGCTTTGTACTCCCATAAAGAGTGACAGTCTCGGGAGCTCACAGGGACAGTTCTACCCAGGACCTTTGGGTAAGGTGACCAGACGTCCCGCTTTTGGCGGGACGGTTCTGATTTTTTTTTCATTTATTTAGCAAATATTTATTGATCACTCTTTGTGCCTGGGCATGTGATACCTCTAATCACAAGACTTTTGAGAGGAGTTCAAAAAGTTTGTGGAAAATTCCATTATCTTTCAGTTCCTTTTTTTTTTAATCGTTTTATTAGGAGCTCATACAACTCTTATCACAATCCATACATACATCAATTGTGTAAAGCGCATTTGTACATTCATTGTCCTCATCATTCTCAAAACATTTCCTCTCC
>NW_022111368.1:14721035-14735801 GCF_000313985.2 Echinops telfairi
GTCGAAAGACAGGCCACTAATCCCATGTGAAGTCTACAAGCTCGTATACAGGAGTGTGGCGGGGTGGCAGGTTATGCGCTGGGCTGACAGCTCCGAGGTCAGCCATCAGAAACCACCAGCACTTCAAGGGAGAAAGATGTTCGATTCCCACAAAGCATTCCAGTCCTAGAAACAACTCCACGCCCCCTGGGGGTGGGGGGTGGGGGAGCAGTTCTACCTTGTCCTCTGGAGTCACTATGAGTTGGTAACAGCTCTATGGCAGTGAGTTTGGGAGTGGTTCTTGATACGGCCTTTACTGAAAGAAAGAAAACCAAATCTACTTCAGAAAGCACTCCAGGGAAAAAGGAAGAAACTGCTGACGCTTGGGGAGACCAGAACGTGAGGATGAGGATGATCAGGGCACCATACGCAGAATTATAGTTCACAGGACAGTGCAGCACTGTTGTTGAAGTGGCTGGCATCCGTGAAGGCAGTGGGCGGGCTGGACGATGTGTATCAGCTTGCAGGCTTTATACAAGAACAGCAGTGGTTCTTTTGGGAGGGGCCGCAGTGGAAGGCCGTTGGCTCTGGATCGCAATAGACCTTCATACATGCCTTGTCCTTTGAGTTACGGGGACACCGGTTTTGGTCAATAAAACTGCTCCGTCTACTTAGAACCGCTATGTTTGAGATATACAGACTACTACACCCGCCTATGAATGCAAGTGCCAAACCACCCTGGTTGAGTGCCAAGTCCATCCTGACTCATGGCGCTCCTGGGTGCGTCAAGGAGAACTACGCTTCCTCACAGAGTTTTCAAAGAACCCAAACTCACTGTCCTCGAGTCAATGCTGACTCATAGAAACCCCTGTGGTTTCCGGGATTGAACTGTTTACAGGAGTCGAAAGCCCAGTCTTTCTCCCGAAGACCGGCTGGCAGTTTCCATCTGCCCACCATTCAGATCACAGCCCAGGGCATAGCCCCTACACCACCAGGGCTCCTAGCACAGGGTTTTCAGTGGCTGGGTTTTCAGGAGTAGATTGCAGGCCTCTGCCCAGGACCTCAGAGGGGACTCCAACCTCCAACCTTTAAAGTAGAAGCTGAGCACCTTGGCGGTTTCTGCTCCCCGGGGCCCCCAGCTACCAACGCGCGCGTTACTCAATCCCTGAGTCTGCTGGCCCTCTTGAGCTCATCGGCCAGCCCACACAAGTGTAGGTGCATGCCCATCCGGGAGATGGATGATTTGGAAGAGTTTCGGGATTGCTATCTGTTGTAGAGTTGACTTTGATATTTACCAAGTGGTGCCTTTCTCCGTCGTTAGGTTCAATGCCAGCATCCACAGCTGGCCTCCACATTTGGCACAGTAAAGACACAACTTTAACTCCAACACAACTGCGATGGCAGCATATCTGTCAATGTTTCATCCATAAATGCCAACACCAGACACACTTTGGGGGACGAGGGGAACTCAAAGAGTTTGCTAGTCGTTCCCAAATTCATCAAAACAGTATTTTTTTACCATTAAAAAACAACCACAGTAAGTTTTCACATAGGAAGTTCCCCATTGATAGAAGGCACACAAGAACTGTCACCCAGTTATTGAAGGTACACAAGGACTGTCACTCAACTCAGGAGGGTCATCCTTTCTTTAGGAATGTAATGACTCACCTGTGTCCACTTTGTGCACACATTTAAATAACACACTTGTTCCAGGCCATCACTGCCATGGGAGGGGGGGAGGGGGAGAAGGCAGCCGCTGGGCACAAAGCACTTTTAGCTAAAGGTTAACCTTATCGGTTATCTCCTTGAAGGTGAAGCTCATTTCCCGCAAGCTGTGAGCTGGGTCCTATGCCTGATGCTCCACATGCGTTATCTCCTGCTAACACATCTGGCTGACAGTGTGCAGGCAATCGCTTTCGCCGTGCTTGGCAGAGGAGAGTGCCCTTTTAAGGTCTGCAGAATTGGGAGGATGATTATAAAGAGTTAAAGAATCCAATGTGTACCCATAAACGGTAATTATGTGGATAAGTTTAGGTAAATAAAACAAACCAAGGGACTGGGCCCAGAAATAGCCCGTGACCTCACGTTAAGTCTGAGCGGGGCCTGGTATCACTGTTTGCCCACCTCGTATCACGATGCGTAGTGACACATTGATGGGTCATTTGCTTATACCAAAGCCACCCCCATGGAGTCCACTCCAACAAAGGGCACCACCCTGAGAGGCAGTGTTGAATCGCCCCATGAGGTTGGCAAGGCTGCAAATCTTTCTGGCAGCAGCAGACTGCCATACCTCTCTCCCACACTGCATCTGGTGGGTTTGAACCACTGACCTTTTTGGTTAGCAGTGCCTAGCACAGTGCCTGGAAGATGGTAAACCAAAACCAAGCTCTCTGCCATCCAGTTGATTCTGACTCATAGCGCCTCTGAAGGACGGAGGAGATAAAGCTGCCCCCTGTGGGCTTCTGAGACTATAACTCTTTATGGGAGTAGAGAGCGGCTGGTGGTTTCAAACAGTTAGCAGCCTTGCAGTTAGCAGCCCAATGAGTAAACCTCTATGCCATCAGGGTTCTATGGAAGATGGTATGGTCCAGAAACATGTGGGGGCTCAATGAAGTACCAGCATCCCTCATTCTGAGCCACACTGCAAAGGCAGCCCTCAGAGGTTGCCGCAGTGACATCTCAATAAACCCAGCACCCATCAGGCACTATTTACGCTGCACCTTCTTGGTGGTGTGCATGGTGAAGACATGGGGGTCAGCTTCGACACTGAGGATGAAGGAAGGGAGTTACGGCATAGAAAGGGGAAGACTGGAGCAAGCCTGCAAGGACGGATTTGCTTGGATGTTGCACGTTGACTCCTCTCTAAAAGCACTCGTTCAACACAATATGCTAATGCCACCAAGTCAGCTCCGACTCATAGCAGTTCTAAAGGTCAGAGTGGAGAGGCCTAGGTTGCAATCTTTACCAAAGCTGACTGCCAAGCTGCATCTTTCTCCCAAGGAGAGGCTGGGGGTTCAACATGCCGGCCTTTTCATTAGCAGACAAACACGTCAGCCCCGCACCACCAGGGCTGCTTTACTTCTGACTAGCACTCACTCCACATGAGCTCACAACCCCATCCCACCAATGATGCAACAAGCTCACTGCTAGCGCAGCGCTGAATCTAGAGGCCACCGCAACTGCGTGTCCTTGGATGAGCCCAAGTCCCCATCCTGTCCACACAGGGCCGCCCCTACATATCTCTTAATTCTTCCTGCACGGGAGATCAACCTCTGCAAAAGCGCTTTGCATTCCCCAGAACAAAGGCGGAGAAGATACACCTGTCCATCAAGTTGTCTTGTCTTTTCATAGGACCTCTCACCGCCTGGGGAGTTGAGGCTGTGGGGGATGGGCCAACAGCTTTTCACCATCGAGTCAAACTACACGCAAGAACACAGAAAGCTTTTATCAGTCCTGTGAGGAATCCTGAAACACTACAAATCACACAGCAACACGGTAGCCAAAGCCACAGAGGGTTAACCAATTAGGGCTTGAAAGAAAAAGCAATTGTTGATTATGGCTAACGCTGTCTGCCATGATTACTTAACCTCCAGCCATCTTGTGACATATACCTCAGCCTTCCTGGTCTGTGTCCCTTCCCTTTCATCATATGCCAACAAGCCAAACATATCCTTGTGTTAACATGTCTCCAATCCTAAATAATCAGTCTCCCCCATGTTCACCTCAGGTGGCAGTGATGCTGAAGATGACCCCCAAGAACCAAATGGAACTCTAAAAGCACGCTGTACACCTGTCCTCCATGGCATCTATCTACCACAGCAACACCCTTCTGTTTCCAGATAAGCACCTTGGAGGGCCCCGTTGGGTGTGCTGACTGGGTGCCACTGGACTGCTAGACTCAAGGTTGACAGTTCAAACCCACCAGCTGCTCTGGGGGAGACAGATGAGGCTGGCTGCTCCCATAAAGATGTACAGCCTCGAAAATCCTCCATACAGTAACAAAGAGACAGATTCACTGACAGGGGATTCGAGTTTGGGGAGAAACCTGCACTCAAGGACAAAGGAAAGACAGATACCGTTGCCGAAAGATGCTGCCCTGCATGACTAGGTCTCCAGAAAGTGAGACATTATTAGCAAGGAGTTTTCTTTGAAAGCATCCAACTGCTGGGGAGACATCCCTCTACCACTTCCATTCCCCACCACTAATCCTTAAAGGTGACAAATGTAAGGAGTTGAACCAGGGATCCTCGTTGGGCAAGTCACGAGGATGGAGAAGTGACTACAATAGGTGAGTCCTCTCTGAAAAGCCAAACCCAAAGCCAAACTCACTGCTATCAAGTTGATTCCACCTCAACGCAGCCCTAAAGGATGGGGCAGATCTGCCCCTGTGGGTTTCTGAAATCGTAACTCTTCAGGGGAATACATAGCCTCATCTTTATCCCATGAAGCAGCTGGCGGTTTTGAACTGATGACCTTGCTGTTAGCAGCCCAATATGTAGCCCACTGGGCCTCAAATCATAATGATGCCACTGGCCCTCTTTGGAAATTCCTAAAAGCTAAGCAGAAACAAAAAGGTGCAGCCACATTCTATTATATCTTTATTTTCCTCCACAATTTTTTTATATGTATAATGACCAGTATCATTTTTTATCCCCCGTGCCTTTTGTATGCCTGATGTGCAGTAACCAAAAATCCAAACTCACTGCCATTGAATTGAGGCCAATTCAGAGCGACCGTAGAGGACAAGGCAGAACGGCCCGAGACTGTAAATGAGGATGGGAC
The DNA here is from genome assembly GCF_000313985.2 of Echinops telfairi. Taxonomy (NCBI): domain Eukaryota; kingdom Metazoa; phylum Chordata; class Mammalia; order Afrosoricida; family Tenrecidae; genus Echinops; species Echinops telfairi. The sequence continues at coordinate 14,725,797 of NW_022111368.1, forward strand.
TAGAAAGCCCCCTCTTTCTCCTGCAGAGCACCCGGTGGTTTCAAACTGCTGACCTTGCGGATCACAGTGTGTACCCACTACACCACCAGGGATCCTTGGGACACAGTAGGCCCTCAAATATTTAATAGTCAAGGATCGCGGAAGGGAGAGAAGCATCAATATCCTATCCTTACATGACTGGGTATATGAAAAGAGAAAATTTCATGGCGCACTGTTTATTTGTTTCCTGGATGAATCGTGGCCTTTTGAACATGATTTGAGGATGCCCCCTGGCTCCTACTCTCAACACCCTCAGCTCGGATACACTTCACATCTGTCCCTGGTGTTTGGCAGAATGTAAAATCCTCTGGCTACTTCTATTTACCTGACTCCTCCGGCTAGTCCTAATTTTTCTAAACACACGCAGATTTGCAAAAGCGCCACACGCACACATCCCATTAAGCAGACATGAAAATATCGTGATACCTTCATGCTTGCGGATAGCCACCATATCAGTTACCAACGTAAACGTGTGTGGCAGAAGAGAGAGATACCCACGGGAAGCAACTATTTACCGACACTTGCAGGTCCACTTCTAAATATCCATAAGCCAGCCAGAGCCAAGCCTAGCTTAAAGAACCAGGCCACGACTTGTGGGCAGAATTCAAATTGCACTACTACCCGGCCTACTTGATGTATTCTCATTTCACTCAATGCAAAAAGGGGACCCTACCTTCTGAGGCCGTGGGGGGGGGGCTCTTAAACTATTCATGGGGACTCACATCACATCCTGACACCCTATTCTGCCCAGGTTAATTAAAACTCCAATCGGCCACATATCAAGCCCGCATTTCTTAGTCATCAAATCTGAAAATCTGATAGTGACCTGGTCCTCTTCAAATGGTGCCGTAAAGAGCCTTTTCACCCTCACCAAATCTTTACTGGTGTTTTATTTCAAAGCTTTACTTCTAAAAGGATTGTTTTAGCTGAGGGGGGGAGGGGGCGGTGTGCAACAATAACAACAACACAGAGAGAGATTAAATACAGATTGAATTAATATACGCACTTGAAATAATTGCATAATGAAGTTCTGCCATGCTCCAGCAAGCTGGTGAGCCCTCAAAAGCTGGAACAAGCCAACAATTGGGTTTAATTCTGCTCGGGCTCAATTGCACCAGCAGCCTAATTCCAGGCAGTTGGAGACCAGCTTCGGCGTCATTCCGATCGAGACAGTGTGCGTGGTCTTCAGGAAAGCCTGCCAACTATCTGTAGCACCAACTCTACGGGATGATCCCCCTTCCTTCTGCCTTTTCCACAAACAGATTATAGTTTAGAAATTCAACGTTATTATTATTCACTTTAATGAGGCTCGTTAGGGTTAGGGATATTGGCTCTGACAGCAATGGTAACACCTGGGCACAGTTTAAAAGGGAAAACAGACACAACCTCCCACTCGGTTCAGACGTCTGCCAATGTTCACTAACCACGGCCCTCGGAACAAAGGCCTCCGGGGATCACAGGGATGGGGCCGGACTGAGAGTGCTTCACTCTGTTGTGCAACGGGGTCACCAGGAATGGGGGGCCGATTCCAGGCAGCCAGCAACAACCATTCATAGGCTCATGCTAAATGCAAAACAAGGGCTGGGACTCATAAACATATGCACACACCCTTTAACAGATGGGCTATGCATGGAACCCGTGACCAGGCAAGTGGAGTTTGTCAGGGACGCCTCGTCAGCCCTCAGAGACTGATTCAGAGACTTTGATACTCCATCATATGCACTGAAACGGTGGCCAATTTTGTGTACGAGTCACTGTAAGCACATCATCCTACGCGTCCACAAAGTCAGTTAGATCCTTCACTCGCTGATAAGAAGGCGCAGAAAAGCTAACCCATTTGCTCCAGGGCATGAGCTCAAGAAAAGAGAATGTGAGGGTGAAAACTCGACTGTTTGGTGTACTGGCTCCGTAGCTGCCCACGGAGCCCTCGTCCACGTCTCTCCTTCCTCCTACCCTACCGTCACACCCTATCTACAGGCAGTGTGCTACAAGGGAAGGGAGCGGGGCCTCTGCCCAGCAGAGGAAGCCAATCCTGTAGCCCAGGCAAAGATGCTCCAGGCACAGGCACAAGCATGAGAAGCAGCACAGGGCAATGAGATTGGGGGCAGGGGGGATGGGGGTGTGTGTGCTAGAGGGTGCCACCCAGAGACTGCTGACTGACTTAGAGAGTGATGGGGAGAAACCCTCCTTCCTCTCCATTGGGATGTTTTCCTCAGAAGCCACTGCCTTCAACGAGAAGCCTGGTGGGCAAAGGAGAAGATTCCACAAAGACCGTGATGGAGCAGAATGATGGAGCAAACACAGCTCCCTGGTGAGAAAGCAGAGTCCCCGGATGGCAGACACATGGAATACCCTGGTCTGCTAGCTGCCAGGTTGGAGGTTTAAGTCCACTCAGAAGCAACTTGAAGACGAAGGCTGCAGATCCGCTTCTCAAAGATCAAAACACCATGGAGCCAGGATTCAGCGCACATGGGGCAACTGGTGGATGATGAGATTAGACTACTGAATTCACCAACCCACAGCGATGGACCTCCACCGCTTCTCCTGCCACATCTCTATGGACGCAAGTCGTCGTTTGCTTTGAGCTTGCTATCGGTGGCCACTGAAGCCTGAGGAGCTATCCATCGGCACTCTCTCCTCTGGACAACACGTTCTTCACAGCTCCTGCCAACGGCCTGGACGGTCAGCAGCCAGGCTTTCAACACAGCGGCCTCAAATTCAAAGAGCAATTGGTGACAATGGACCATGGTGAGTCCAGAGGGTCAGTGCTGCTTAGGGTTGTGACCTTGGTTTCTGGTTCACTGAGCTTCTATCACCTCTCACCACGAAACCAGTTGGTGAGCCAGCCTCAAGTTCACCTTATAAACAGTGTGCCCTTTTGTAAGGAAAGCTAGGAGCGGTAGCTTCCACCTACCTAACTACCTGTCTCCCTGAATTGTAAGGAACAAATGAGAAATGTTCAAATCACTGGACTCAACCTTTGAGACACAGTACCCATGGCCAACAAGCCCGTTCTGACTGATGTCAAGTCAACGCCAACTCATACTGACCTCGTAGGACAGAGTAGAACTGCCCCTGTGGATTTCCAAGACTGTGAATCTTTGAACTGTTGACCGTGTCATTTGCAGCCTAACTCATAGGCCACTATGTCACCAGGTCTCTCTCTGACTCACAATGGCCCTATATGTAGGGCTTCTGAGGCTGTCAATCTTTATGGGAGCAGGAAACCTCAATGTTCTTCACCAGTGTGGCTGCTGGGTTTGAACTAGTGACCTTGCAGTTAGCTGTCCAAGGTTTGCCTGACAGCGCCATTAGAACTCCTTTGGGACAAGGACAAATTTAGACGATTCACTAACTGGCTAGATGCCACTGCTGTAAGTCACAAGGTCCTGTTTGTAGAAACAGGTCGTCTGTAAAGAGGCTTATTACAAAGGACTTCACTGTGACTCATCTGTCCCCGAAAGCCTAGTATTTGAACCTTATCAACATGGTCACCACACAGCAACCAGTTAGTATGCTATCTGATGGGCCATCTGTTTATTATTTAGTACGACCTACCAGGCTCTGGGCATCTTCCTTTGGAGTCCTGCTAACATCCAAGTTCAAGCAACAAGAAAAATCCCCACAATGGAGTCAAGTTGAACAGAAAGGGCAATGGAATGGAGTTAAAGGATGCATCCTGACTCTGTTAGGTCCTACCTCTCTCACTGCACCCACATACCAACCTCTTTGGGTCTCAAAACAGCAATGACACCACTCAAGTTCCCAGACATACTGTGAACTTTCCATAACACAACACATGTCCAAGTGACCAGGGCAGACACTTGGTAATTATGAAATACTAAATCTCAAACAAAACTGTCAACAACTACAGAACACATTAATTGGCTTCCAGAGACTGCAGCCTCTCTACCAGCCTCCACCCTGCTCACGAGCACTCCATCTCCCCTGTACAAAGCCCAGCACATCTACATACACTGAAGATTTAAGGCTGGAGGCAGCTGGCCAAGAGTTCAGCCCTGCCCAGTGAGCATCAAGCTAACCAGGAATTGAAGGCCTTTATCCCTGACCACTTTGATACAAGTTGTACTTCTAATGGTAACTTACGGTCTAATTAAATAGCATATACACCAAAATAATTTAAGCACAAAACAAATCTGTTTAATGTTGCTCCATTCCTGCTTAGGAAAGATGCACTAAAGACAGATTGCTTTTAAATGTGTCGAATTAGGTGTGAAGAAGAATATGGAACATCGGAATAAAATGACTTTAAGTCTCTAATGATACTCCCTTTTGAATTCTTCAGAAGAATCTTCATTCTCATTTCTCTGGAAAGAAACATCACTGCCCTAGAGTGGATTCTGACTCATGCGACCTCGGGGGACTGGGTAGGACTGCCCCTGGGAGTCTCTGAGACTGTCACTCCGTACAGGAGTAGAAAGCCTCATCTTTCTCCCACGTGAAAGAAATACATGAAAATCATCAATCAGAGCTATGGTTTAAGCTAGAAAGACAATTTGTTACTCTTCACAGGTAGACATAGACTCAAAAGCCCTAACCCTACATTAAAAAAAAAAAAAAGGTAAATGAGTATGTGGGTGTGTGTAAGGCAGAAGATTTCATACTGGCATCACTTTCATGCTTGACTTTCTATTACAGGGGGCCAGGCACACTGAGTGAGTGAGTTCCTGGAGAGATTTCAAACGGATCCACTTTTGACATACTCGGTAGTACTTCAAGACACACAATGTAGGCAAACTAATTAGGCTGTATTGCCTAAGTTTTATATCATCAAAGGCATCACCCAAGCCTTCTATGGTTCCTTAATCTGTGAAAATGCCCTTCCTCTCCATTGACCGTGGATTTCCACCCAGCCTTCCTGAGAGCAGAGATCAGAAGGGCTTCCATTCCCATAAGGTGAAGTAAGAGATCACGTCTGTAGAGTTCACTTAAAACAGGCCCTGGTGCTGGGCAGGAACATAATAAACACTAGACATGCTCAAATATCAGAGTCCAAAGAGGCACAAATGATGAGGCACTGGACTACTATCAGACTATCAGAAGGTGTAGCATCTGGGGTCTTAAAGGTTTGAAGGTAAACAAGCGGCCATCTAGCTCAGAAGCAACAAAGCCCACATGAAAGAAGCACACCAGCCTGTCTGATCATGAGGTGTCAAAGGGATCAGATATAAGGCATCATCAGAACAAAAAAATCTTATCATAGTGAAGGGGGGGGCGTGCAGAGTGGAGACCCAAAGCCCATTTGTAGGCCATTGGAGATCCCCTTGCAGAGGGGTCTTGGGGAGGAGACGAGCCAGTCAAGGTGCGATGTAGCAACGATGAAAAATACAACTTTCCTCTAGTTCCTAAATGCTTCCCCTCTCCCCCCCACTATCATGATCCAAATTCTACCTTGCAAGTCTGGCTAGACCAGAGGATGTACACTGGTAAAGATAGGAACTGGAAACACAGGGAATCCAGGGCAGATGATCCCTTCAGGACCAGTGGTGTGAGTGGCAAGACTGGGAGTGTAGAGGGAGAGTGGGTTGGAAAGGGGGAATGGATTACAAGGATCTACATGTGACCTCTTCTCAAGGGGACAGAAAACAGAAAAATTGGTGAAGGGAGACGTCGGACAGGGCAAGATATGACAAAAATAATAATTCATAAATTATCAAGGGTTCATGAGGGAAGGAGGAACGGGGAGGGAGGGGAAAAATGAGGAGCTGATGCCAGGGGCTTAAGTGGAGAGCAAATGTTTTGAGAATGATGAGGGCAATGAATGTACAAATGTGCTTTACACAATTGATGTACGTACGGATTGTGATAAGAGTTGTATGAGCCCTAATAAAATGATTTTAAAAAAAAGAATTCCAAGACTGGCAGTTCAAACCCACCCAGAAGCACCTTAGAAAAAAGGTCTGATAACTTGCTTCGGAAATGTTACAGTCTTGAGAAAACCACAAAAACAAAAAGGCAAAAGATTTTTAAAAATAATTCAGCAGAAAGAAAAAAGAAATTGTCTCATATTTGAATCCTTAGTAAATCTCTCATATGAAAAAGTACCTTTAATTTTTCTCACAGAACCTATTAGAAGGTACCTTGCTGCTTTGAAGCAATGCTTCTTTGCAGTCTTTTAGGGATTACTTTGTAAATCTCTTTCAAGAACAACAAGTTAGGCTAGGGCATTTTGTACCCACTTGGTGTAGTGGGTTATGCTTTGGCTGCTAACTGCAAGGTCAGCAGTTTGAAACCACCAGCTGCTCTGTGGTTGAAAGATGAGGCTTTCTACTCCCCTAAAGAGTTACAATCTTAGAAAACCACCGGGGCAGTTCTACCCTGTCCTATGGGGTCGCTGTGAGTCGGAATCAACTCAATAGCAGTGAGTTTAGCATCCTTCAAGTATGACTTCACAACTGTAATTGTTCGATGATACTTTTTTTCAATTGATCATTTTATTGGGCGCCCTTACAAATCTTATAACAATCCATCATTCAATAGTACTAAGCACCCTTGTACATATGTTGCCATCAACATTTCCAAAACAATTTCTTTCTATTCAATATTACTTTTAAAACAGGACTTCTTGAAGGCCACGTTAAGAATCAGAACAAAATGACAAATATTTGCCAACAGTTAAAAGGAAAAGAGCAACGGTTCTACAGCTAAGACCAGTGAGAACCTATAGCTTAGTCTAAAGTTTCCAGAGGCAGCATCATTAAACTACTGCAAAACAAAAACAAAACACAGCCTTATCTCCAATGGCTCAGGTGAAAGTAAAGGGCACAGGCTCTGCCAACCAGGTTGGGTGACTACAAGTGACTGGGGCTATCCAAAAACCTGATGAAAAAATAATATACAAATGAAGAGCTCAGGAAAGAATGTTTCACAAAGGGCAAGTCGAAACACAGAGAAAGTAATACATTTTATACAAGATGCATTCCAAATGTCTAACTAAATTAACACGATAAATGATCTAAAAATGTCTCTTTATCTACATACCTAAAAGGTTTACACATTCAAACTGGCCCAAGAGAGAGTTTGAAGGGCTTCTCATGAGAAGATAGGAGACTACCTAATATTCGGTGAATGTGAAATCATATGCTCTCTTATCTTCAAATATCATAGCTGGTTATTTGGAGAGTAATGAAAACAATGCCCAGCTAATCAACGGTGTGCAACAACATTGGGTGTTGCTATAGCATCAACGAAATTCCAATGGACATGGCAGTACTGCAAGCTGACTTGGAAACACTTTTCAGCTGAAAAAGCAATATTTTCTTACAACCCCTTCACTCCACCCTCACTACTATACAGTCAATGCTGGCTTATAGCAACCCTATAGGACACGGTGCCCCTGTGAGTTTAAGATTGAAACTGTTTATGGGAGTAGAAAACACCATCTTTCTCCCAAGGAGCAATTGGTGGTTTCAAACTGTAGACCTTACGGATGGAAGCTCAGTGCATACCCACAATGCCCCAGGGCACCTTCTCCCTCGACTGCTCCAACCCCTCACCCCCGCAACACCCCATAAAATACGGATATCTGAGGAGCATAACTGCGACTGTCCCAGAGTGGGAGGACCAACATGACATGCAAGAACTGATTGACCAAGAAGACTTCCACTGATGCTTAAAGCTCGAACTCACTGCCATCCGATTGATGCTGATTCCCAGTGATCCTGTGGGACACAGTAGAACTGCCCACTGTGAGTGTCTGAGACTGGAGACTGCAACTTTACCGGAGTAACATATCTGGTCTTTCTCCCTCGGAGGAACCGGTGGTTTTGAACTGTTAACCTTATGGTGAGCAACCTGATGCATCATCACTATACCATGAAGGCTCCTGTCAAAAGCCTGTGGATGTTTAATTCTACCTCAACCTGCTCATCCTCTGCAAATAAGCATAGAGAAGATCGGGTTTAATTCACTCTTTCTAGAACCGCATCTATTCTCTTAAAGGCGGTTCTATAGAAAGAACCAAGGTTTACACTTCAGTAAGGCAGAAAGAGAGAAAGAATGCGAGGGAGAAAGGAAAGCAAGAAGAAAATAAAAAAGAAAGTGTGTTCTAAAAGTTCCCTTCTACACAGATAATTGTGAACAGAGTCCATTAACTGCATGAGTCCATAAAGAAAGTCACCCTACCCCAAATCTGGCCATCAACAAAACTAGTTTCCTGTGGCTAAGTCTCATCGCCAATAGTGACAAGCTTCAACACCTTTGGCAAGTCCTAAAGAATGCTACAAATGACACAAAATTCCAGGATCTGCCTCAAGGCTGGGACCTTCCACACTGCAGGAGTTACTATCTAATCTCCTGGACAGACACAATGCATTCGCCTAAATTGACCCTGGATGACATCTGTAAACCCAAGTTCAGCTTAGTTCCAAAATCATGTACTCCTCAGAGCAAGAGGAGGTTGCGTTTGCAGATAATAATACCTTAGATAGAAACAGCCAGGAGAGGAAGGAAAAGCCGTGACAAAGACCTAGAAGTGTATGCATTCTGTCACAGTTAAAACAGAGCCATGCATTCTCCTTCAGGAGTGATCTCAAGACGAACTAGTCCCTGACTGGGCCCTCTGTGGATGCCTCTGGATCCGTAGGAAAACAGAAATTGGCAAAGTGTGATTTGTAACGCAGAAGCTAAACACCCCAGAGCTTCCGTTCCTAATCTTAGATATGTTACATTTCTGAGATATTCAGATGCTGGAATCTTCCCGACATTTCAAAACGATACATAGTAGAAGGATTGTCAAATTGCCTTATGTGCCATCCACCCTTAAAATGGACAACTGTTTTTCTAACTTCTGTGAGCATCCCTGGTCACTGGCGACATATGCTTTAACTGTTATAGCGTGGGTTTTTCTGCATCTACAGAAAATACAAAATGAGGGACCTTGGTTCTCCTGCAAGCCAGTATTCCCTGTACCAAATCCCTCCTCCTTCCCATAGTCCCCAAGGCAGCTAAGGGTGTGTAATGGCAAGTTCTAAGAAGCTTTTGAAAGCAAATCACTGAAGCCCTCAAGAGTCTTTTGACTAAAACAGAAGCAGTGATCTTGTACAATGTGGTTGCACAAAAGGAAAAGCCCAAACTAACTACCCACGTGGGAATGCAACTCTGGCCCCTCAAAGAACCAAGGCGAGAACCCATGCTTCCCAACAGATGCTGCCAAGTCTGAGAGAAGGACAGGGCCAAAAACTCTCCTTGGGAGGGTCTCTGGGTTAACTCCTTCCCTCCCACTAGGAAGGAGTTTCCTAACACACACACAAACACACACTCTGCTTCTCTTCCTGCTTCTCGCAGGCAGGCACACAGGAGGCCCAGATGTTCCCTGTCAGATGCCAGAAGCAGTCAGAACTAACAGGCAGCCAGGGAACCAAGCTCAGGGGGTGTGTTCATAGGGCACCACTGGGCAATAGAGGAAGGCCCTTTCTGAAAGCGTGGGAAAGAAGGGGGACTTTAAAAACCTGGGTTTTAGGAGCAGTAGGACAGGTAGAGCGCTTGCCCCTCAGGACAATGAGTAATTGGTCCCCGGATCTGAGGGCGTTGGACAGGTGCACTGGGACCAGTCACAGCTACAAAGAGCGCAGGTGGTAGGCAGGACAAAGAATTCCAGAGGGGGAGGATGACAGGCTGGTGCGGAGAACAAGAAGTTCAATAGTGTCAGTATGGGAGTCCAGGGTCCGGGGTCGTAATGTGCAGTACTTGTGGAGTGGGCCTTAAAGAGAGAGACCCAGAGAGAGCCCCTAGAAGCAAAGGAAATTGGAGATCGCAGTGGCAGTGGTCTAGTGGTCCCTTGCCCCTCACTACTGTCCCTTAACCAAACCACGTGTACACACACACACACACAAAACCTTCCTGGCTCGCCGCAGGGCAGACACCCACCTTTGCCAAAGGCGCGCTCCTGCTGGCCGCCGTCAGCTCCCGCAGGCTGGAGGTGGCACTGCCAGCCACCGCACCGGT
>NW_022111368.1:14737366-14743402 GCF_000313985.2 Echinops telfairi
CTCCGAGCACCCCGGGTCTGTCGCACCGCTTTCGCCCAGGCTCCCGCCGCCGCCGTGGTCACGAAGGAAAGTTTGGGCTAAGGCATTGAGATTCCCTTTCTGGCCACCGTCAGAGAGCAGGATCGCGACACCACCCACGCCCGGGCATCCTTCCCCGACGACTCCTCGCAGCTCTCCAAATCCGCTCCCCTTTGCTCCCGGCCCGCGGAGATCCCCCGCCGGGAGATGCGGGGCGTGCGGCGCAGCGCCGCCCGACGAAGCCGGAAGGGAAGGGCGCGTCAAGCTCGCGGGGGTGGCGCGGCCGTCGGCGCCCTGGGGGCCAAGCCTCGACTCCTCTGGGCGGCAGTCCAGCGGTCCCGGAGGAAGCGCCGAGCCGGACCAGCGCCCGCCGCCAACCCGATCCGACTCCCGTTCGCCCGGGCGCGGCGGCGCGCGGCTCCTGCACCGGCGCGGCGCGCGGCAGCGCGGTCTTCTGAAGCCCTCTCCAGGTTTCCTTCGCGAAGCGCAGAGGAGGGGAGATCGCCGCTCTCCCCGCCGACCCCAGGCTGGCGAGAGCGTCGGAGCAGCGGAAATACGTACTGGAGGAACTCGGGAAGCCAGGGAAGTTTGGGCGGTTTGCTCCGTGGGGCGGCGGAGAGATTCCCTGCAGTGCGCTGCCCTCTGCTGGCGTTTCCCGTTTTCCCTGCGTGCACAGCTGTTCTAGCCTGTGGGTTTCCCTGACTGCAACTTTTCACTCATCGTTCGTTCGCCTGCGAACGCTGATGGTTTCAAACTGCTGATCTGGAGGTTAGCAGCCCAGTGCATAAGCACCACGCCAGCAGGGCTCCTTAGCCCTGCCCGCCACCCCACCCCCCCACCTTCCCAAACCATAGTCCAAAGCAATGGTCCCTTAAACAGTTCTTTGCAGGGTTAATGTGTGCATGAGGTATTCGTGGCCCTCTATGGGTTGAGCTATACCGTGGTTTGTGAAATACAGTGTGATTCAGGGGGAGGCTTTCAGAGCGACAGTAATATTTATTGAGCTCTAAAAACAGCGGCTGCACCAATCGGCTCCAACGTAATCATGGTGAGGATGACTGTAGGACCAAGCGGTAGATGCTCTGTTGTTCGCAGGGTCACTCTGAGTTGACTGGAGGGTCCGGAACAGCAGCAACAAACACTAAGAATGTGGCGATGCACTCATTTGCTCTAGCCTCGGACCAGCCAGGTAAGCCTCATTGTACAAATGAAGGAGAAGCTCAAACTTATGTAGGCTGAAATTTGTTAATTTTTGCATCCCCAGAACGTAAAATGTAGAAACGTCCACATCCTGTTCGAATTTAAGTTTCCTATGTGACATATCTTTCATACTGTAATATCTCAACTGCTTAACACGGTGACAGCCCCACCACACTCACTGCGGTAGAATTGATTCTGGTCACAGTGACCCTACAGGACAAAATAGGCCAGCTCCGGAGGATTTCACAGGCTGTAAATCTTTAGAGATGCAGACTGCTCCATTTTTTCCTGATTAAGGGGATAGCCAACCTTGTGGCTAGCAGCCCAACGAAGAACCCACAGTGCCACCAGGGCTCTGTCTGACCCATAGTAGGTACTCACTGAATGCCTTCACTAATGGAAGAATGTCTCAGCTTCACCACCTAGTGGTCATTTAAACCCAGAGCTTGGTATCTCAAAACCAGAGTTTCTGAGCCCAGGTTGCATTACCAAGCCCCCAACCAGCTCTTGTTGGAAGCAATTGGCTTTCCAAGTCTGCTTGGAACACAGGACATCACTCACTGGTGTGGCTTTGTATGTGTGTTGTTCACGCCAAGACTGGCAGAGGTGTCAGCTGGAAAGCATTTCTGAGCTATCTGGGACCCCAGAAACCTGAAGCTAGATTCCCACAAGATCCAGAAGTGCCTGGAATTACTTTCACATTCTCTACCCTTTTACTCTTTGACTCTCACTAGGGAACAGTCTCAATAGAGGACGCAGCATGCTTGATTCAAAAGCAGGCAGGACAGATGCAAGACCCACAGGGAGAGAGGAGACGGGACCCTCAGGCAGAGGGAGGGCTCCCCAAAAGCAGGGATTGCTTGTGATTAAATGTTTTGGGTGTTTTCGGTTTCAGCTTCAGCTAACAACCAAACAGGCCCCCTACCATCAAATCAGAGTAACCCTATGTAGTTTGTGAAATGCTACATATTTTTATATGTAGCATCATCGTTCTTCCACCAAAGAGCTACTGGGTTTAAACCACCAACACTGAGGTTAGCACTCCAACCCCTAGCCCAAAACTTTAGTTAGGTTATGTAAATGAAAGAGTATATGAGTATTATAAGAACAAGGGACATCTCCTAGCACCCTGAGCTCAGAGCCAGGTTAATGTAGTTGGGATCCCAATGTGTCTGGCTCTTCCTTCTTCTCTCTGTGATGACATTGACCTTCCCTCTCTTCCATCAACTGCCTCTGCTTCTCAGCCCTCATGGCAGGAAACATGGTCAACCTCCCAAGTATTTCATCCAGCCATTTCAGTCACTGGTAAAAGACTCCTCCGATCTTGTCACCTGCTGAAAAAATTTAAGACCTAATTACCCTACTCGGTTCAGATGCATTTCTTGATCGATATGTGTTGACTATTGGAATCAGGTCATCTACAACCTAGCAGCACCCTCAGGAATCATAGCAGAACCAAAACAGAAGGATGGATGGATGGATAGATAGATAGATAAACATTGCCATCAAGTTAATTCTGACTCAGTGACCCTATAGGACAAAGTAAGCTTTTCAAGATTATAATATTTTTGTTTGTTGTTATTAATTTTGATAAATCATTTTATTGGGGGCTCTTAGACCTCTTATAACAATCCATGCATCCATTGTATCAAGCACATTTGTACATAGGTTGGCATCATCATTTCCAAAACATTTTATTTCTACTTGCGATCTTGGTATCAGCTCCTCTTTTTATCCTCCCCCATGCTCCCACCCTCATGAACTCTTGATAATTTATAAATTATTTTACTTTCATATTTTACACCATCTGCTGTCTCCCTTTACCCGTGTTTCTGTTGTTTGTCCTCTTCCACCCCCTGGGAGGGGGGAAGTTGTATGTGCATCATTGCAATCCACTCTCCTTTCTCCCCCCACCTTCCCCCAACCCTCATGCTACCAATACTCTAATGATTTGTCCTGAGGCCATTATCTGTCCTGGATTCTGTGTGCTTAGAGTGCTTATCTGTACCAGTGTACATGATCTGGTCTAGCCAGAATTGTAAGATAGAACTGGGGTCATGATAGTGGGGGAGGAAGCATTAAAGAACTAGAGGAATGTTGTATGTTTCGTGGGTGCTATATAGCACCCTGGCTAGCTCATCCCTTCCTTGTGACCCTTCTATGAGGCGATGTCCAATTGTCTACAGATGGGCTTTGGGTCTGCATTCTGACTCCCCTCGTTCGCATCGAAGTGGTTGTTTGTTTTGGGCAAGATAATAATCTTTAAGGAAGCAGCCTGCCACCACTTTCTGGTAGCTGAACCACTAACTTTTTGGTTAGCTACTGAGTGCTTAAACACTGATCCACGAGGTTCCTCACATGGAAGGAGAGGGGAGAATTTCTAGAAGAATCCACATGGTAAGACAGGACAATTGTAGAGCCACATCTTTTCCCTCAGGATCCCTCTTTATCATGTGCAAACCAGGCAAAACAAAGGAGCCCTAGTGGTTAGTGGGCTACACAATTAGTCTGCTAACCAAAAAGTCAGCAGTTCAAAACCACTAAGCCCTTAATTGAAAAATTTGGTAATGTAGCAGGATATAAGATCAACATATAGAAATTAGTTAGATTCTTGTACATTAAAGAAGATGACACTGAAAAGGAAATTAAAAGAATAGTACCATTTGCAATAACTACCCAAAAGATAAAATATCTAGAAATAAATCTTATCAGAAAAATAAGAGACATACACAGAAAACTATAAAACATTTCTACAAGAAACTAACATAAATGGAAGAATGTCCCATGCACCTGAACAGGAAAACTAGATATAGTGAAAATGTTAATATTATCAAAAATACTTTATAAATGCAATGCAATTCCAAACCACATCCCAGGATAATTCTTCAAAGAAATGTAAAAACTAATCATCAACTTTATATGGAAAAGAAAGAAACTCAAGATAAACCAAACACTATTAAAAAACTAAAGCAAAATAGGAGACCTTTAACTCCCAGACTTAAAAATGTATTATATAGCCACAGTAGTCAAAACATCTTGGTGCTGGTACAGTGATAAACATGAAAACCAATGAATTAGAATGGAGCACCCAGAAATACAACAAAGTACCTACTGGTGCCTGCTCATCGATAAAGGACTAACCCATATGAAGCAGGGAAGACACAGCCTTTTCAATAAATGATGCTGGACAGATGGAATCTCCACTTGCAAGAGATGGAGGATGACCCATATCACACACATGTACGAAACAAACTAGATGGATTAAAGACTTAACTATAAACCCTAGAACCACAAAAACCAGCAGTGACAAACAAAGGAGAAGCTTAAACGCCTTAATGTAAGGCATAGATACACTACTGAACATAATGAAAAATACCCACACTATAAAAGACAAATAGACGACTGGGACCTTCTACAAATACCATATTTATGCATGTGAAAAGACTTCATCAAAAGAATAAAAAGAGAGCCCACACACTGGTATGATCTAGTATGACAATGGCATGTCAAATAAAGGGCTAACTTCAAAAATGTATAGAAAACTATAATACCTTAATAAGAAAAATACTAATAACCCCCAAAATGGGTACAAGACATGAATAGATAAGCAACCCACAATTACGTGAAGAAATGTTCGCGTACATTAACTGTAAGGGAAATTCAAATTAAAACAACAAGATACCACCTCCTCCCAATGAGCTTACCAAAATTCTAAAAAAAGAAACTAACAAATAATGAAGAGGATGTGGAACAATTGAAATGCTCCCTGTGGGTTTGTAGAATTGTGCAATGATGGTGGAAATCAGTCTGGCGCTTCCTTAAACAAAAGAAATATAAATACATTATGATCCTGCATCTCTTTACTTGGAATATAGTCTAAAGAATTAAAGAACAAAATAGAAGCAAACATAGGCCACCTAGTCTATTGCAGCATTTTCCATGATAGCAAAAAGAAACTCTGACACCAGAGGCATTAATAAACAAACTCTAGTACATCCATAGAATGGAATATTATACATCCTTAAAAAACAATAGCGATTCTGTCCAACACCTCAAGACACAGACAAAATTAGAGAACATTATACTCAACAAAGGTAATCAATCTCATAAAGATAAATACTTTATGATACCATTAAATAGGGTGAAGCAGGCTGAGGGAAAGGAAAGAAGGGGCATGAAAGCAAGGAGGGTGGGAGGCTGGAAAGGGCGGGGGGGACACTAGCCCCTCCATGAAAGAAAGATGAGGCTTTCTGCTCCCGAAAAGTTCCGCAGTTTCAGAAACTCATTGGCGGTTCTACTCTGGCCTAAAGCATCTCTATAAGTCACAATCGATTCCATGCCAGAGATTTTGGTTATTGAGAATTTGAGGCAAAATAAGAGAATATTCTTTTTAAAAAAAATCATTTTATTGGGGGCTCGTACAACTCATCACAATCCATGCATCCATCCATTGTATGTCAAGCACATTTGTACATCTGTTGCCCTCATCATTCTCAAAACAATAGCTTTCTACTTGAGCCCTTGGTATCAGCTCCTTTTTTCCTAGTCCTCCACGCTCCCCTCTCCCTCATGTACCCTTGATAATTTATAAATTATGATTTTGTCATATCTTACACACTCCAATGTCTCCCTTCAGGTAGCAGATGAACATAAGGCCTCCACTCAATTACTCCCTCAATGCAAGAACACTTTGTTTTTTGAAATTGGCACTCCACAATGCTCACCTTCCCGACATGATCACTGAAGACAAAGGTGTACATAAGCAAATGTGGTGAAGAAAGCTGATGGTGCCTGGCTATCAAAAGATATAGCATCTGG
>NW_022111368.1:14744424-14745825 GCF_000313985.2 Echinops telfairi
GAATTTAAGAGTGTAAACTAAATAGTTGAAGTATTACAAATGCAGTTTTATATTACCGAGTTCAATTTTCACATGCTCAGTAAGTCAATTATGTAAGTAAGTGATTGAGAAGACCTGGATTAACAGCCATTCATAGGAAAAGATCTGGGGAATTTGGGTGACCACAAGCATAGCATGAGCCAACGTGAGTCATCAATGCAGTATGGCTGCCTAGAAAAAGTAATGAGCTCTTAAGATGTATTCATGGAAGTTCAGCGGTCTTGACATGGAAAGGTATAATCCCATTGTACCTCAGGCTTGTCAGACCAAATTTGGAGGATTACTTTCCATTCTGAGTGTTCCAAATTAATGACAAGGCAGCAAGGGATCTGGAGACCTCCTCCATGGATTGGGGATGAAGGAACAGAGGATGTAGTCCAGAGGAGAGAGAGCTCACAGGAAACCAAATAGGCTAGCTCTGTGTCAGGTTTTTGGCTGCCCAAAATCTGAACTCCTTCTTCAATTTGGGAGATTCTTCACTTTGTGATGCTCATATATTTCTTCCCCCTCCCCACCCCCCCACCCCCCAACCTCCCGCCCACTCAGATGTGCATTCTGATCCCAGATCAGCAATCAGCAGCTCTCACCTGTACTCTGAGAGATGGAGCAGCGTGGTAGATACAGCGTCCCTGTGTTCCCATCAACAGCACGGCCAGGTGGGGAGGGCAGCAAGCCAGCAGCAGCACTGAGAGTGGCCAGTGGTATCTTATGGGAGGAAAGGGAGGAGGAAACAGAACGGCCCCACCAGTCATTCTCTGGGCACCATCGGGGGTGTCAGGCCTGGACGATCACTGCCACGGCTTCACCAGCCTTCCTGATGATTCTATGAGTTTCTCAGTACCTTTAAACTACATCTTTTTGGTTGTTTGTTAAATTAGCCAAAGTTGGTTTCTAGTGTTGGGAACTATCAGCCCAATGGATACCCAGTAATTACGATGAACCCTAGATGGATGGAGGCCTTCAATACGCGACAACTGTCACTGTGCTGAACAGCAGCTACTCTGACCCTTGGTTCCCCAGCAAACAGTCACTCTGCATCTTCGACATGTCAAGTTTTGGATGCCGAGAGCCTGTATAGAAAGAACCCCAGTGGCATAGTGTGTGGAGCTTGTCCCTGGGAGTACAGGGACACTCGGCCAAGTGAACCTCAGCTACACCTTCTGTAAAACTGATGAAAAAGTGTTTACCCTCTTAAAGGCTAAAGATTCTTTCCTACTATGGAATCTCTAAAATAAAATAAAATATTAAAGAATCTATTTTTGTTCTATTATTGGGGAGGGAACTCAAATGAATGAAACTTATAGGAATCCATGCTTCAGTTAGACAGACGGATAGATGATAGATATGATATGATTTTTTTTT
>NW_022111368.1:14748026-14756450 GCF_000313985.2 Echinops telfairi
TTTCAAGAAAGATGCATCTGGCATAACCAGTGATTTCCCTTGTTCCACATTCTCTTCTGAATCCATCCTGAACCTCCAGCAGCTCCCTATCAATGTACTGCTATACCCATCAGTGGATGATTGTCAGCAAAATTTTGCTTGCATGTGATATTAATTATATTGTTCTCTAATGTGTGCCTTCTGTTGGTTCACCTTTCTTTGGAATGGGTACAAATATGGATCTCTTCCAGTCAGTTGGCCAACTGTCTTCCAAATATCCTGCAGGATGAAAGTCTTACACAAAGCAAAAAGTAAGCAATATTTTCCACGGCATGCATACATGTTGAAGACAGGCTGCATTCCTGAGAAATTGTCCTTTCAATCTAGTGGTTGCTCACAGCAGATCTCATTATAGAGTTAATTCCATTATGTTAGATCTCCTCATAGGAGGTTACTACTTCCTAATAGCCAAACCACTGGGAATCTTGACAGAGCCAGGTTGACATAAAACCTCAGCTATCCCACTGTGTTATCCTCAGTCCCGGTATTCGGGACTATCTTTGCAGCTACTTGACAATGTATTAGGATCTCCCTGGCCTTGCTTATCCTCTATTTTACCAACCAGAAGGAATGTCTTCCTCCAGCAATTGATGCCCATCATGATTAGTCCAAGCAAGCCACCGCCAGCCACTCCTCAGGAGAAAGACAAGGCTTTCTACTCCTGTAAAGAGTTACAGTCTCAGAAACTGACAAGGGTAATTCTACACATCAAGTTGGAATCAACTTGATGGCAGTGAATTTGGTTTTGGTTTGGGGACGCCTGCATTGGTCATTGGAGTGGTTTTGGCACGGACGTAGGCTGCTGACCTTAGGTCTCATCTTCATTTCCTCTCCATTGCCTTCCCCTTGAGAATGTCAAAACCATGGTCTAGAACAGTGGTTCTCAACCTTCCTTATGCTACTACCCTTTTATACCATTCCCAGTGCTGTGATGAACCCCTAACCATAACATTATTTTGTTGCTACTTCCTAACTGTCATTTTGCTACTTTTATGAATCCAGCGGCCCCTGTGAAAGGGTTCTTCAACCCCCAAAGGGGTTACGACCCACAAATTGAAAGCTGCTGGTCTATAACACTGACACATAACCTGTCTTACTGGTCTACCTCCTCCTTCTGCACCCTGGTGGTCAGCACCTCCATCACCTCCCTACACAGGAGGCTTGGAATACTGTAGTCCTTCCTCATAGGGTTGCTACTTGTAGCAAGGTGAGAACTGTGGCCTGCGGTCAAGTCCAGGATGTTGGGCCTGGTCTTTCTGTTCTTTCCTTTGGTTAGGGTCTGCTGCATAGTTACTGGCTTGCACTGAACTCCGCCAGTACCTGTAACATTTGCTGCCTCCTCATCTTGGTCTCCTTCAAAAACATCAGACTCCAGTCTCGCCATCTTCTACCCACGATGGTGCTTGCTGGGTCATTCATATTTAGGGCAGTCTGGTATACAAACACATCTTCCTTGAGATCACTCCTCTGGATGAAACCATAACCAGTTCTTATATGAACCATTTTACTGTTGCCAAAACTTTCGTGGCAATGAGTTGCTGCCCGTG
This sequence comes from Echinops telfairi, assembly GCF_000313985.2. NCBI lineage: Eukaryota > Metazoa > Chordata > Mammalia > Afrosoricida > Tenrecidae > Echinops > Echinops telfairi. Next base: position 14,749,613 of record NW_022111368.1, read on the forward strand.
GTTCTGGGTTTGGTGCCGGCAGCGCCGAGGGTGGGAGCAGAGTTGGATGCTTAGACTCGGCCTCCAAATTCAATTTGCCGTGATGGTGACCGGGCCGCTGTAGCAGCTGTGGATCCCCCAAGGTAGGATGGTAACGAGGTCGGTGGCGGAAGCGGGCTGCTCAGGGCTCTCCCTCCCGGGATTTTTAATATTCTGCCATATTTTATATTTAGTTTGTAGTGATGTTATGGTCCCTACCAACCCACAAACTCCTCCTGGGCAAAGACTGGGTTTTATGATTTCTCTTTAAAACTTCTCATGGGCTGCTTAACTTTTCAAACTGCTCTGAGCATCCTCAGATGCAGTCCAGTTAATTCCGATTCATGGTGATTAACGACTCTGAGAATGATCCTGGGAGAGTAGCTCACCAGACCTTTCTTCCAAGACACATCCAGATAAACCTTAACTTCTAACCATTTAGGTCATAACTGAGCATGTGCACCATCCAGGGACTCTGCCCTAAAGTAGAGTGTGTATTTAATAAACTGCTGCAGAATTGTTCTTAGTTTAATTTAGTTGGCCCCTAAATTCTCTTTAACACCAAGACTATATGAAATCCTAATAAGTGCTTTTACACGTTAGATCTGGACTTTTTATTGTGCTCTGTTTTTATAAAAAGGAATGAAGCACTCAAGATTAATGCTACAGAGTCTGCAGAGAAGGTGCCTGGAGGAGGTAATCAGAGCGTGACTCTCAGCCATGGAAGTCACGACACTTACTCTGAACTTATCTGCTCTCTCACTTTCTGGTATTTTACATTTATAACAGTCGTGAAAAATCTACTATCCAACCATTTTTCACACTAATGGCATATGTCTGACAGTAATGAACGCCAAGATGCGTGTCAAGAGTAATACCGATTTAGTCATCAAAGACCCAGAACAACCATTTCTATGTGAACGAGTGTGAGGGTGGAATGGAGACCCAAAGCCCATCTGTAGACAATTGGACATCCACTCACAGAAGGGCCAAAGGAAGGGATGAGCCAGTCAGGATGCAGTATAGCACTGATGAAGCATACAACTTTCCTCTAGTTCTTTAATGCTCCCCCACCCGACCCTCACTATCATGACCCCAATTCTATCTTACAAATCCGGCTAGACCAGAGCATGTACACTAGTACAGATGAGAGCTTGAAACACAGGGAATCCAGGACAGATAAATTGCTCAGGACCAATAATGAGAGTAGCAATACCAGGAGGGTAGGGGAAGGTGGGGGGCTGGGGGGGAAAGGGGGAACCAATCACAATTATCAATGTATAACCCCATCCCAGGTGGGGATGAACAACAGAAAAGTGGATGAAGGGTGAGAGTGGTCAGTGTAAGACATGAAAAAAATAATAACTAATAAATTATCAAGGGTTCATGAGGGAGGCGGGGAGGGGAGGGAGGAGAAAAAAATGAGGAACAGATACCAATTCAAATAGAAAGAAAATGTTTTGAAAATGATGATGGCAACATTTATGTACAAATGTGCTTGACTTTACGCATGTATGTATGGACTGTTCTAAGAGCTATAAGAGCCCCCAATAAAGTGATTATTTTAAAAAGATAATAGAACTATTGAATTGTATGATGTGTTAATTATAGCTCAATAAAACTAATTTTTTAAAAAGAGTAATTCTGACTGATGTTAAGGCTTTGTGTGATGATTAAGTGATGCTGTAATGGTTAAGGTTACATGTCAACTTGGTTGGGGTGATTATCAGTGCTTTGGCAGTGATGTAAGGTTGTAATTTGGCAATTATGCAGTGATGTAGTCATCCTCCATTTTTGAGTAAACCTTTTTTTTTTCATAACAACCTGGTTTTTAGAACCTAACCATGTCAGTAGATGAGAAAGGAGTTTATATTCAGGACTTAATGCATCTGCCTCAATGAATCCGGGGCTCCTGCATGGAAGTCAAAAATTGTACCATGGAAACACTACTGTACTCACGCCTCATTCATAGGTGAAGAGAGTGAGTCAGAGAGAGAGTCAGTTGCTTGCCCAAAGCCCCACAAGTATCAAGCGAGAGTCAAGATTTGCATTCAGAGAATGAGGCTCTAGAGTCTACTTTCTATCTACATAAGTGCTGGAGCTCATGAATAAGGCAAGAGCGAAAAGTACAGACTTGAAAATCATCATTGTATAGATAGTAGGAAGACCGCAGGGAGTTGATGCTTTCATCCATGGAGAATACGTAACATAAGAAGAGAGAAGAGGGAACTGGAAACGCAGGGAATCTAGGACAGATGAACCCCTCAGGACCAGCGGTGACAGTGGCGATACCGGGAGGGAAGGGGGGGTGGGTAGAAAGGGGGAATCGATCACAAGGATCTACATATAACCTCCTCTCTGGGGGATGGGCAACAGAGGGGTGAGTGAAGGGAGACGCCGGGCAGTGTAAGATAAGACATAATAATAATTTATAAATTTTTAAGGGTTCATGAGGGAGAGGGGAGCGGGGAGGGAGGGTGAGGGGAAAAAGGAAAATGAGGAGCTAATTCCAGGAACCCAAGCGGAAAGCAAATTTTGGGAATGATGAGGGCAACAAATGTATAAGTGTGCTTTACACAACTGATGCATGTATGGATTGTGATGAATTGTATGAGCCCCAATAAAATGATTAAAAAAGAAGAAGAAGAGAGAAGAGCTTACTTAGGGAGCACAGTTTCATAGAAGTGGGAGGAAAAGAAATGATGACCAAGACTGAAATGGAAAAATCACCAAGGTAGACGATGGGCTAAAGAGTATGGTGTCACTAGTTAGCACGCAAGAGAAAGGAGAAGGCAAGACTTATTATTAATTCTGGGTCATGGCTAATACCATGAATCTGGACCTGAAAGCCTCAGACTCATCACTAATGCCCTCTCTTCCACTTCCTCTTCCTCTTCTACTTCCTCCTCATCTTCCTCCTCCTTGAAAGCCTTCGGTGATGTCCCAACTGGATGGTGTAGAGGCAAGATCAATACACAAGTGCAACCCTATTTCTACCATTTCTTAATTCACCGTCATTGTCCAGGCTTTCTTCATTATTAAAATGAGAATAATTAAACCTGCCTCACAGTGTTCATATGGACCTTAAAGGAGACAATGTATTGTAACAGATACTTTCAAAGCCACCATCACAGCCCAAACTATCTCCACACCCACTGGCCCAGGTCTTGGGTGTTTCTTTGTTTTGGAACTGCCTCTGGATGCCTGGATCCTATTCGGTTCACCTGCATGTGCTGTTGTTGTTATTGCCAGATGCCTTCGAGTCAGTTCCAACCCATTGCAACCCTATGCACAGCAGAATGAAACATGTGCCAAGGCCTGCACCATCCTCACAATTGTTCCGATACTTGAGCCCACGGTTGCAGGCTCCAACTCCCAGGTGCGATCCTCTCCACTGACAAACAGCCCTGCTCCGTGGATGGAATCACTCTGAGACATGTGTTCTATGCTGCTTCCCAGAGCACCCAGCAAGAGTAAGCTTCACTTACCCCACCCCCCACCCCCCAAGTGGAAATCTCTCTTAGCAAACTCCCCTTTCCACCTCACTTCTCCACTTCCCTGTGGCTCTGCCCTAGAATCCTCTCCCAAATGAGCCAGGAGCCTTCAAGTGGATTCTCATTCCTGGAGGCCCCGGTGAGTGCCATTACGCTCCCTGGGGTTTTCAACGGCTGACCTTTTAGAAGTAGATTGCTGGGTCTGTCTGGAAGGATACGTAGGACCTGCCAACCTGCAGCCGATGGTGCTCAGTGCTTGCACCACTCAGAGACTCCCCCGAGGAAACCACTTATCCTCAAATCCTCCTCTTAGGATCTGCTTCTGGGAAGCTCAAATGAAAACAATGAGCAAAGAGCAGATGCTTCATAAAAGTATGTGTCCTTGCCTGTCTCCCAATCAAAGCGATCTGTACCAGTACTTTGCATAAGGACTTTGCCCCTTGTGGTAGTTACATAACCTGCTGTCAATTTGAGACTTAAGATGAAGTGGTAGAGTTTTGCATATCAATCAGGTCACAGCTTGATGAGCACATTTGTAGGTGCTATGGTGATAAATAGCTCACTTGAGGTGAGACACCTACTGACTTCCTGAGAGACATTGCAGCTGACAAGACACATGGAGCTACGCTAGTGCCCTGAGCTGGAGGAGCCACATGGAGACCCCTGCCAGCGCTGAGATGTTTATACCACCACTGGATCCACAGGACTTCCCACCTACTGGTTTGTGATCTTCCTGCATTTGCCATCATTGCATGCGTTGCATGAGTCTGAAGAGGACTTTATAGATTGGTATCAGACATCTGGGTTAATATCGGACTTATGGACTCATTGTGGACTGGGCTGGGATGTTTTCTCTGTATTGTATTGCTCTTGTATATAAAGCTCTTTCTTATACACATATGCATGTTTATGAATCTGTTTTTCTAGTCTACCCAGACTAACATACCCGTCTTTCCCATGCCACATTGTTATTTTATCCCCCTTCACACGTGAACCTAAAGACCTGGAATGTCTGGTTCAAGTCATTGCCCTCACCCACTCCCCCAGCAAGCACAGTGTTCTACTCACAGCAGGCACTCCATAATGCAGGCGAACACCCGAAACTCAGGAAACCAAGCTTCCCGCCATGAAGCCAATTCTGACTCCTTGGGACCCTGTGCATGCTGAGTACACATGTGCCAAAAAGAAGGAGTGCCCTTGGCCCCTGACTACATCTGAGCAGAAAGACAGAGGAATGATAGAGTTACAAAACCTCCCGGCCATCAGGTCCATTTTGACTCATAGGCACCCCAGAGGACTGGGTCGGACTGCCCCTGTGGGTCCCTGAGATGGTAAATCCTGACGGGGCCTAAGAGAGCTCCAACTTCCTCTACTTCATCCTCCTGATGAGCTGGTGGTGGTTCCGAATGGCTAACCTTCGGTGAGAAACCCGCTGCATAATCCACTGCACCACGAGTGGATTCCAAGTCATGGTGCCCCACCATGTTAGAGTCGAACCACCCACTGACCAGACCTGAGCAGCAAGAGGCAAGGGTCAAGGACACCTTGGCAGAAAGGGAAGTCCAAAGGCATAGTCTCAGGGGCTGAGTAATATGTTTTATTGTGGACACATGAGTCTGAGGTGCTGGCAGCCTGTCGAGATGTAGATGTCTGCAGATGCCTGGTGGTTAGGGGTGTGATTCAGATGAACTCCGGAGGGAGGTTGGTGTTGTGTGTGTTAGGGGGAAGAGGGGAATCTGGGAGTCATTTTCCTGGAGGTGATGGATGGAGCCTTGAATGGGAAGAATAAGCAGTGTTTTTCCATTTGGAATCTGAGAGGAAAGCATGGGGTCGCCGTGAGTTGCAACTGACACAACGTCATTGGGCTTGTTTGGGGGTTTGGTTAATGGTGAGGACAGGGAGGAGTGGGCAGTAGGGGAGCCGATCAGTCACCCCCGTCATGGATAACACTTTCCATCTGCAGGTTGCAAAATGCCTTACAGATGTGATTCAGTACTACGCAAATGTTGTCATCCCCACGACAGAGTTGGAGAAGGAGGATGGTTCTCAAGCTTGCAAAATATATGCCATGTATGTGTTTCATGTTTCTAGCCATGGCTCTGGTCATTGCAGGGCAAATATCCTTAGGACAAGCTCAGGCTATCTTATTCCTTCAAAGTAATTCTCACTTGGGTTTCTTTATGTCGAGCTACCTCAATAACTGGTAAGAACTTTTTTTTTTAAGCCTGAATGGCTGCTGTGTGCAGGTCACCACTCTAACTGCAAAGCATCTCAGAGCAGGGCTTCCCTGTGCCCAGGAGTCCCAGTCTTCACCTTGGTCATAGACTGAAAGGCAGTGCGTACCTGCTGCTCTGGGGAAAATTGATACAACTATTTCCGTAGTTTCCCAAAAACCACCTGTCCCCATCCCTCTTGAGACACAGGCTGGGTGGCTTGTGAGTCCATTGCTAGCCCTTCTGCTCTCCCCTTCCTTAAGAGGTTTTTGAGTGAGATCTATGGGAAGGAGAAGAGCACAAAGCAGTAACTCATCAAAAAACAAGTGAAGCTGATGACCCAGGCTGGCTACGGCATGGAGGGTTCAAGGGACAACTGCTTCAGTCTGCCAGTGAGACCGAGACTGGAAGGCTTTCCCCGATGAACATCCTTGGGAACGGTGTTAGTCTGGGTAGACTAGAGAAACAAATTCATAAACATGCATATGTATATAAGGGAGAGGTTTATACACAAGAGCAATTGAACATTGAGAAAACATCCCAAACCAGTCCAGTCCAAGGTCATAAGTCTGATCTTAGCCCATATGTCTGACAGAAATCTATAAAGTCCTCTTAAGACTCACAAAACACATACAACGACACCGAATGTAGAAGATCACAGGCCAGTGGGTAGAAAGTCTTTGGTGGTAGAAGCATCTCAGCGCTGGCAGGGGTCTCCACATGGCCATTCCAACTCCCAGGGCTGCATCAGGGTAGATCCATGTGGCATCTCCTCAAGGATGCCTCTCAGGAAGTCAGCCTTGTCAGTAGAAAGTCTCCAAGGGAATGAACCGAGAGAGGTGTCTTCCGCCTCTAAGGAGGAAGAACGAGATTTCCCAGAATTCTCAGAAGGCCATGCCCACACGGAAGTCTCATTGGCTATCTCCAGATTGACAGCCTAGACTTCACCCCTTCACTCATAATCCTTTCAAATTGACAATTATATAACTACCACAGACCACCCCATCAATTTGACACTTTCACACAACTCTGTAACCATATGTAATTTTCAAACAAACAATAACAAAATCATATCTGTACCTTGTGGGGGGAGGTCAGATGCGCAGGCATTTC
>NW_022111368.1:14757478-14765410 GCF_000313985.2 Echinops telfairi
CTTGAGCCCTTGGTATCAGCTCCTCTTTTTTCTCCCTCCCTCCCCCACTGTCCCACCCTCATGACCCCTTGATAAATTATAAATTATTATTATATTTATATCTTATACCATCTTACACCCATGTTTCCATGGTTCATCCCCCTAGTTGGGGTGGGGGTTGAAGTAGGGATTGTATATCGATCATTGCTATCGGTTCTCCCTTTCTCCCCTTTCTCCCGCCACCTTCCCCTACTCTCGTGGTAACGCTACTCTCATGACTGGTCCTGAGGGGTTTATCTGTCCTGGATTCCATGTGTGGAGAGCTCTTATCTGTACCTGTGTACATGCTCTAGTTTAGCCAGACTTGTAAGAAAGAACTGGGGTCACGATAGTGGAGGGAAGGAAGCACTAAGAACTAGAGGAATGTTGTGTTTCATCAGTGCTATACTGCACCCTGGCTGGCTCGTCCCTTCTTGGTGTCCCTTCCATGAGAAGATGTCCCATTGCCGACTGATGGGCTTCTGATCCCCCTTGTTCACGTTGAAATGGTTGTTTGCAATGACAGACTTCCCTCTTCTCATCACAACTCCGTGAGTCAACCTAGAAGTGAGCTGTGGAGAGGGAGGCAGCTGACTCTTCAGGAGGTCTGCTATCAATAGGGCCACTGCCCAGCAACAAAGACAGTGGATGCCAGGTCCTCTGGCCTCCACAACAGGGCATTTGGAAACAGTGACACCCCTTCAGCCTGAGAGATTTCCCCAGAATTCTGAGGAAAGTACAAATATTTAAATTCTATTCATCTGATCAGGTGAGGGCTAGAAACATTTTCAAAATTCTTAAACATTAGCTTTTCTAGTTGCTGAAACAGTCTGTATCAATTAGATATGTGAGTGATGTAAATATATCAATCATATATATGTGATATATCCATTTATATATTTATGGTATATATATATGTGCAATAAAGGCCTTCAAACCCATTTCCATTTATTCCACTCTAATGCAATGAGCATTTTACTCTGATGAGGCCTCTCCTCATGACTGACTGCAGTTTCCATAGCACTGTAACAAAAATATTTCAAATTCTCTTTTGGTGTTAAAAATAATACCACAGTTGTCTATGTTTTCTTTCACAGCCTTCAAAAGAATTATAATAAATTCCCTCCTCCAATTTGGGGACTTAACACACTTTATTTTAGTTTGGCTCAAGAACTTGGAAAATACTTAAACTTGCATGCATGGTACAGTTATTAAGCACAACCACTGCATTGATAATGCATTTAACACAGTTAAAAAAAAAACCCTTTATTTGAATTACAGTCACAGGCAGAATGAATGAATATTGAATATAAAAAAATCTTCCTGAATAATCACAGTATAATTGACATTGAAAAATATTTAATATCTGAATTCGTGTCTTGGCAGAAGTACACCCTAAATCATCCAAGGGGAGATTGTCAATTATAAATAACACTGATGTGTTTTCTAGAAAAACACAAAATGGCTTATGAAAGATATACAGCTAAAGTAAAATAATCAATCTCATGAGAAAGAATAATGGAATCTTTTCATGGATAAGATAGTATTCGCCTCCTTATGAGGGAAGATTAGAATTGTGAATCTGCCAAGAGTTGTTTTTATTCTGAGCTGTCGTTAAATAAATAGACCTTTCTAGAATGAAATACACTTTAAAGGTTTGCATGCACATTTATGTATGTACAATCAGTACAAGCGGTGACGCGGGGCTATTGTTGGCCATTCTCCAGAGCTACCATGAAAGGGGATCCAAGACGTTTCCTGAAAAGTCAAATGAGAGTTTTTTCTGTACCCAGGAAGAGACTTTCCAAGAACACTGTCATGAAGTAGCAAACAAATGTAATGACACAACAACAGATTCAACCTCCACACCCTGCTGGCACTCCAGGAAGACAGAGGTCCACCAACCTCTGCTTGAGCATCACCAAGGACAAACAGATGCCAGCTTCCCCTTCTCAGACAGCGAGCGGTCTGGTTTCTTAATGAATCCCACAATTACCTGTCTCTGGGGGAGGTGTAGATAGTTTGTGTTCAGGTGTTAGCCAACAGGTAAGCATTCTATTTCACCCAGCTGAGCCGCTGAAGAAAGGTGATGATGTATTTCACAGAGGAAGGAAGTGACTGACCTACCTCTTTAAGAGTACAGCCACTGAAAACCCTAAGTACCGAAGACTTACACAAAGGTAAGTCAAAAAGTTTTGCTACTGTGGTTCCAGTTCACACATGCGTGGATCTCTTCCAAACAAAATATCTTTTAACATGTCTCTGTATTCCATGGGTGGCTTCTTGACCGAAGTTAACACAGATAGACATATAAAACCTCAACAGAGCTGAAACAAAAGAAGAAATATATCAGGTCATTAAAAAGCTTCCAACAAAAATGGTCTTGGATAGCTGACCTTACCAGGGAATTCTATCGATCAACTGTTCACGGAAGAGCTGACATTAATTATACACAAACTATTCCAGAATATAAAAAGCACAGCAAACTTCAAACTCAGTGTCTGAATCAAACGTAACCCTGATACCCAAACCAGACAGACACCACAAAGATAGAAAACTAGATCAATACATCCCTCGTGAATATAGTTACAAAAATCCTGGCTAATAGAATTCAACAATATATCAAAAATAAGTTATCATAATCAGATGGGAGTCATACCAGGTACACAGGATGGTTCAACATTAGACAATCAATGTAATCCACCACATAAACAAAATTAAAAATACAATCCCCCCCCCAAAAAATACAATCCCATCAATTAATGCAGAAAGAGTAATCAATGCAGAAAAGACATTTGACAATATACAACACTCATTCCTGATAAAAGTACTAAACAAATAGGGGGAAAAGGACATTTCTCAACACAATAAAAGCCACATATGAAAATCAACAGCTAATATTTCACTCCATGGTTGGCGAGGTGAGTGGGGCTGAATGCATGCTTCCTCGGGTAAAGGACCCCGACACACGTGTTCCTTATTATTACACTTATTCGACATTGGGAACCTTAGCCAGAACCATTCAAAAACAAAGAGAAGGCAAAGGAATCTAAATGAGCAAAGAAGAAGTGAAATTCTCATTATTTGCAAACTACATGATTTTATACATAGAAACCCCAACGACTTGACAAAAGCATTGTTAGAAACAATGAGAGATTCAGCAACATGCCAAGATATAGGATTAACACACAAAATCAATATGACTTTAGTATACTAGTGGAGAACATGCTGAAAAAGACATCAAGGAAACAATACCATTTACAATAGCACACAAACATTGAAATACTCGGGAATGAGCCTAACCAGAAAAACAAAAGACTTCTATAGAACACTGCATAAGAAACTTAAACAGACTTGCATAAATCAAAGAATATTCCCTGTTCATGGATAGGAAGGCGTAATATTGTGATAATGTCAATATTCCCCAAGGCAATCGATAAATACAATTCTAAACCAAATCCTAAAACCATCCTTTGAAGACCAGGAAAAACTAATTACTAACTTTATATGGCTAGGGAAGAGACCCAAAATAAGTAAAGAACTTCTTAAGAAAAACAAAACAAGAGACCTCTCACTGCCCAACTTCTAAATCTACTAAATAGTCACAATAGTCAAACCAGCTTCCCAAACAGCAGATGTGGTTTTGAACTGCTGACCTTGATGATGGCAGCTTAAGTGTAACCACTACACCACCAGGGCTACTCTGTGTGTATATGTGTATGTATAGGTATGTGTGTGTGTAGGTATGTGCGTGTGTGCTTGTATGAATGTATGTGGCTCAGTGCACAGATATTCATATTTATAATAAAGCACGTAAGAGATACAGTTACCAATACTTCTAAAACATAAGCAAATACTTTGAAGAATCAGAGTTCTGGGTTTAAAGGGTCATATCCATAATGTCATTAGACATCTCAATCATTTGGCACACGACGGTTCCTAAAGTTATGTTCTACATCCTAGTTTGGTGAGGAATATTTGGGGGTTTTAACATTTTTCAGGCAGCCACCAAAGCAGCACTCTGACTCTACTTGTCCAGAGCAACAGAGAAAGGAGGAAAAGCAAAGTCTCAAGATACTAGTCCCAGGACCAATCGTCCAAGACCTCAGCCGCCCATGATGTTAGGGATTATGTCAACTAGACACTCCTGGCTGGGTGGGGCCTCAGACCTGTCAATCAAGTGGTAGCTTGAGGACACCGCCTTGGGGGTGTGGCATTTTGTATTAGAACAAGATCAAACAGAGATGATTCTCCCTGCCACTGCTCCTTCCTCCTTGCTGGGACTTCACTGGAACAGTGTCTGCCTCCAGGGGCAGATCCGTGTGGGCCACCTGACCCTGAGGGCTGCTGGCTCCCTGCCCGGTTTCCACCAACCTTGAATCCAGGAGACTCTGCACCTACTGGCCCGTGACCCCTCTGCTTCCTGCTTCACCTGTCTGCATCATGGACCTACAGCTGCGTGAGTCCAAAGAGGGCCCCATTTAGACTTAGGGACTTGAGTTGGACTAGGCTGGGATGACTTCTTGATATAAGATTGCTTCTTAAGATAAAGTGCTTTCTTGTACATAGATGAGTGTCCCTGGTTTGTTTCTCTAGACAACCCAACTAACACATATTCTGACACTAGAAAAACTAGATAGTGCCTGGTCACCACTACCCACCATTTTATTCAAGGACACAATAATGGGCTCTAATAGAATGGGAGAGAAATGTGGAACAGAATATCAAATTCCTAAAAATAAAGTAAAATCTTTCCTGGTGCAGACTAACAGACTACCTGAGGCGATTGCCCTGAGATACTCTTTAGACCTTGAACCTAAACTGGCTCCCGAGGTCACCTTCAGCTAATTAATAAAATTGGTTTAAAAAATAATGACTATCAAAAGATATAGTATCTGGGGTCTTAAAGGCTGGAAGATAAACAAGCGGCCAACTAGCTCAGAAGCAACAAAGCCCACATGGAAGAAGCACATCAGTATGTGTGACCATGAGCTGTCGAAGGGATCGGGTGTCAGGCAACAAGGAACAAGAAAACATGTCATTGTAAAGGTGGGTGAGTGCAGAGTGGAGACTCAGAGTTCATCGATTGGCAACTGAACACCTCCCTGCTGAGGGGTATGGGGCAGGAGATGAGCTAATCAGGGTGCAGGGTAGCAACGATGAAACATATAACTTTCCTCTAGTTCTTTAATGCTTCCTTCCCCCCAATATCATGATCCCAATTCTGCCTTGCAAATCTGGCTAGACCAGAGAATGTACATTGGTACAGATAGCAACTTGAAACACAGGGAATCCAGGATAGATGACTCCTTCAGGACCAGTGGTGAGAGGGGCGAGGCCTGGAGGGTGAAGGGAATGCGGGGTAGAAGGGAAGAACCAATTACAAGAATCTAAGTATAGCCTCCTCCCTGGGGGATGGACAGCAGAGAAGAGGGCGGAGGGAGACGTTGGCCAGTGTAACTTGTGACAAAACTATAATAATTTATGAATTATGAAGGGTTCAGGAGGGAGGGGGAGGAGGGAAGGAGGGGGAAAATGAGCAAATGATATTGAGGGCTAAAGTAGAGGGCAAATGTTTTGAGATTGATGAGGGCAACAGGTGTACATATGTGCTTGACTCAATGGACGTATGTATGGACTGTTATAATAATTGTACGAGCCCTCAATAAAATAATTTTTTAAAAAGAATAATGAGGGTAACAAATGTACAAGTGTACAAATGTGCTTTATACAATTGATGTATGCATGGATTGTGATGAGTTGTATGAGCCCCCAATAAAATGACTTAAAAAAAAAAAAGACTCTCACCCATGTGGAACCCGAGTGGTATCGTGGTTACATGTTATGTTACTAACCACAAGATCAGCAGTTCGAAATCACCAGCCATGCCGTGGGAGAAAGATGAACCTTTCTACTCCTGTAAAGAGCTTCAGTCTGGGGAGCCCACAGGGGCAGTTCTATCCTATCATACAGGGTCACTATGAGTTGCAATCAACTCCGATCGCAGTGAGTTTGGCTTGAGATCACCCATAAATAGTGTGTGCCTGTAAAAATTATCATACGCATCTATGTGACCAAATGACTGGCAGTGACTGTTAAACAAAGGGGGGAATGTAAGGGTACAAGGGAACTAGATGAATGGGGGAAAGGCAACCAGAGGGACAAGAGAAGGTTCATGTGTTTTGAAGAACCTGGCCAACGTGCCTGAACAACTTGTGTCGAGATTGTTGAGTGGGAAGCTACACTGCTGTGCAAACCTTCACTAAAAATAAAATAAAATCTTGCAGTTACATGTAAATCTCAGTAGAGCTTCATTCTGCTCTGAAATGCATGGGATCACCGGGAGTCTGAATCAGAACGATAACAACAGGCTTATTTGTTTGGTTTTATTTTCACCACAAGCTATTAGAGAATTCTTCCACATACCAATCACTTACCTGCCTTGATTTTACCTCCTTGCCCTTCTCTAAATAACCTGCCATGAATCTTATCCCTTTACCATGAGTCTAGATTTTTAAAAGCATGCCTTTTCTAAGTTAAAATTCCCAAATCCTTCCTGCTTTAACATCCTTTACAAAATCAATCCCCTTTACCTTCTGATTAAAGCCTCCGCAGATCCAATGCCTCCTTTACTGGGCCCTCCCCTGAATCTTGACATGTGACTCTCCAGTTAAGCTGTCCAAGCTGACTCTGGCTCATCCCCCTCCCCCATGTGTGTCAGAGGAGCACTGTGCTCCAGAGGGCTTTCAATGGCTGGTTTGGGGAAACTAGGTCACCAGGTCATTCTATCGTGGACGACTCCCACTGTCAACTCCCCCGATAGCAGCTGAGTGTTTAACTGCTTTCACCACCCAGGGACCCCTCTTCCATGTAAATCCATCAAAATCCCATATGTGTGACCATGAGCGGTCAACACACAAAGGACACACTAACCCAAAGCTCCTGAGATAGCCCCACCCTGAGGTTCTCTGTCTCGTCTTTTCTCCCAGAAAAAGCCGTCTGCTCCTATAGAGATTCGGAATCTAGAACGCTCTATATAGGGCCACTAGATGAGTCGGAAACGACTTAACGGCAGTGGGTTTGATTTGGAGTTTTGTATTTATAATACATTCAATGTAACACACACATTTAACCAATCTCTCTTCTCCCTTTTAATTATGATAGGGTAATGGTTTACAGAATGGATCACCAGTTTTAAAGCCAACAATTCATGTAACATGTTAGTTCATCTCATTCATTGCTAAAGGTACAATCACTTACCACACTATGTCTTGGATATATTTCTTTTTTGTTTATATATTTTGTGTGTGTGTGTGTGTGTGTGTGTGTGTGTGATATAGCACACAGAGGGAGACACATGCAAAACACAGTTGGACAGCCCAATTTATCAAAACAGTGACAATATTCCAATAAGCCCCTTGTGTATGTGACCCTATCTTCTATTTACTCCCCTCCACTCTGTTCCTTCTTCCCTCCCTAGCCCTCCTTCTCCCCTGTCCCTTACCTTAGCCTTCAAAGTCTATCTATTTTGAAAAACAAATTTTTAGGCTTTTTTTCCTTTTATAATAATGGTGCCATGCAGTATGTCTGTAAGAGATTAACCAACCTGATCAGAGCACACAGGAGAAAATGAGGGGGGAGGAAGAGAGAGTGGGACACATCCTGGGTCACCAAGCCCTGAGGATAATATTCCTGTTCAGAGCAGCCAAAGCACAGAGAGAAACATAGGGCCGGTCCCACTACGAGACAGGATGTCCCTCACTGACCCATAGTGCTAAGGGTGACAACACTGGAGACACTATGAGAATTGCGCCTGATTTGACCCCACCACACTCAGGCAAAACACTAAGGGTGTGCAACAGAACAGCAAGGGGAACAGAGCAATGAAGTCCCCAGGAATACCAAAAATAGACT
>NW_022111368.1:14766019-14768537 GCF_000313985.2 Echinops telfairi
CAAGAACACTTTGTTCTATTAAACTGGCATTCCATGATGCTCACCTTCCCAACAAGACAAAGCAAATGTGGTGAAGAAAACTGATGGTGGCTGGCTATCAAAAGATATAGTGTCTGGGGTCTTAAAGGCTTGAAGATAAACAGGCAGCCATTTAGCTCAGAAGCAACAAAGCCCACATGGAAGAAGCACACCAGCCTGTATGATCACAAGGTATCCATGGGACCAGGTATCAGACATCAAAGAACAAAAAATCATATCATTGTGAATGAGGGGGAGTGCAGATTGGAGACCCAGGGCCCATCTGTAGGCAACTGGACATCCCCTTACAGAAGGATCGAGAGGATGAGATGAACCAGTCAGGATGCAATGTAGCAACAATGAAACATACAACTTTCCTCTAGTTCTTTAATGCTTCCTCCCCGCCCCACTATCATGACCCTAATGCTACCTTACAAATCCGGCTAGATTAGAGGATGTACATAGGTATAGATAAGAGCTGTAAACACAGGGAATCCATGACAGATAAACCCCTTAGGACCAAAATTGAGAGTAACCATACCTTGAGGGGAAGGGGAAGGTGGGGGAGATAGGGGGAACCAATCACAATGATCTATCTATAACCCCCTCCCAGGGGGATGGACAACAGAAAAGTGGGTGAAGGGAGACATCAAACACTGTAAGAATGACAAAATAATAATAATTTATAAATTATCAAGGGTTAGTGAGGGAGTGGTGGGGAGGGAGGGGAAAAATGAGGAGCTGATACCAAGGGTTCAAGTAGAATGAAAATGGTTTGAGAATGATGGCAACAAATGTACAAATGTGCTTGACACAATGGATATATGTATGGATGGTGATAAGAGTTGCATGAGCCCCCAATAAAATGATTTTTTTTAAAAGAGATTGACTGACTTTGCTAAGCATAACGTCTTCCAAAGCGGTTCATGTTTGATAGTTTAATAGACCTCTTGATGATTCTTATATAAGTGCCAATAGTTTCTGTATCTATGAATTTAGGTCTAAGAATATCTGTGTCTCCTCTGAGATCCTAAGTTTTTTATAAGATGTAATTCCCCCCTTATAGTACCAAACTCAGAACCCTGCATACAATTAGTGCTATATTTTTAAAATATAAACTTATGAAAAACAGAGATCAGTGTATAAATATTTGAATTATTAGACTTGATTTATTACATGTGGCAGAGCAGAGACCAGAATGTGGAAAGCCAAGAGGAGGGATTTTGATTCATGATAAAGAACAGGGGTCCATTAATCAAGAAAGAGTGTAGACTACCTTGTAAAGCAACAAGCTTCTCATCAGGAAAATGGTCAAGCAGTGACTGGACATTAATTAAAGAAATGCTACTTGCAATGATAAACCAATCTCAAATTTTCAGTGCCTTAACAGAAAGGATTCCTGGAAGATACAAGTGATTACTGCACTTGGCTTCTGATCAAAAGTGTGGAAGTTTGAATCCATCCATCTGCACCTTGAAAGAAAGATCTAGAACCTACTTTTGAAAACTCTGCCACTGTAAACCCTATAAAGCACAGTTCTACTCTGACACACATGGGATTGCCAAGAGTCTGAGTTAACTTGACAGCCATATAAAACACATATAAAAGTTTTATATGACTTGTCTAACGTCTCAGGTGAATATGTGGTTAGACCACAGGTGGTGAATGAGGGGTCGAAACATGCTCTGTCTTGTTGCCCTGCCATACTGTAGTGCCATTGAGTTCACTGCATATAGCCCAGTTGTTCTCAACTTGTGGGTCATGATCCCTTTGGGGGTCAAACAACCCTTTCACAGGGGTCACCTGATTCATAACAGTAGCAAACTTACAGTTAGGAAGTAGCAACAAAAACAATTTTGTGGTTGGGGGTCACCACAGCATGAGGAACTGTATTAAAAGCCGCAGCATTAAGAAGGTTGAGAATCACTGGTATAGCCAGAGGACCACAGACATGGATATGTTAGTTAGGGTTGACTTGAGAAATAAATCCAGAGACACTCAGATGTGTGTAAGAGAGAGCTTTCTATTGAAGAACAATTGTATATTGAGAAAACATCCCAGCCCAGTCCAGATCAAGTCTGTAAGTCTGATAATAGCTCATATGTCAGAATACTAGTCCATAAATTTGCGTCAGACTCACACAGCACATGCAGTGATCCTAAATACAGGAAGATCACATGCCAGTGGGTGGGAAGTCTTGTGGATCCAGTGCCGGTGGAAGCATCTCAGCTCTGGCTCCTCCAGTGCTCTGAGTGTGGCTCCTCCACAGGAAACTGAAACAGACAGAAAGAGTGTGGCCCACCTCTTCTGATGGCGGAATCAAGAGAGAGGAACTTCCCAGAATCCTTATGAAAAGGCCACACCCAGGACAGCTAGACTCCACCCCTTCACTCTTAATATCCTGAAAATCACAAGAGATTATGTAACTTACACAGTAGAACACTGGTTTCTTAAGAAGTCAGCCCTCGGCCATCTAGCTGAGAAGCATCAAAGCCCACAT
>NW_022111368.1:14769425-14776141 GCF_000313985.2 Echinops telfairi
ATGGATGGATTGTGATAAGAATTGTACGAACCCCCGATAAAATGATTAAAAAGAAAAAAGAAGTCAGCCCTAAATAGCACACTTCATTTTCACTAACATAAATCAGTCATGATCTCCCCTGAGTGAGGAAAGGAACGGGTAACTGTATCCCAAGACAAATTCTCATCATGAAAAATGTATCATGAAGTTTCAGTAGCTCTCAATAAGTTGGTTGATGGGAGTCCTTTTTTATTCAAATCATTTTATTGGGAGCTCAGGCAACTCTTATCACAATCCATACATCCATACATTGTGTCAAGCATATTTGTACATTTGTTGCTATCATCATTCTGAAAACATTTGCTTTCTACTTGAGCCCTTGGTATCAGCTCTTCATTTCCCCCCATCCCTCCCCACTTCCCCTTCCCTCATGAACCCTTGATAATTTATAAATTATTATTATTTTGTCATATCTTGCACTGTCTGACGTCTCCCATCACTGTTGTCTGTCCCCCAGGGAGGAGGTTATATGTAGATCCTTGTAACCGGTTCCCCCTTTCTACCCCACCTTCCCTTTACCCTCCCAGTATCACCACTCTCACCACTGGTCCTATAAGGATCATCTGCCCTGGATTCCCTGTGTTTCCAGTTCCTATCTGTACCAGTGTACATCCTCTGGTCCAGCCAGATTTTTAAGGTAGAATTGGGATCATGATAGTGGTGTGTGGCGGGGCAGGGGGAGGAGAAGCATTTAAGAACTAGAGGAAAGTTGATGTTTCATCATTGCTACCCTGAACCCTGACTGGCTTGTCTCCTCCCAAAGACCTTTCTGTAAGGGAGTGTCCAGTTGCCTACAGATGGGCCTTGGGTCTCCACTCTGCACTCCCCCTCATTTACAATGATAAGATTTTTTGTTCTTTGATGCCTGGTACCTGATCCCTTTGACACCTCGTGATCACAGAGGCTGGTGTGCTTCTTCCATGTGGCCTTTGTTGCTTCTGAGCTATATGGCCACTTGTTTATCTTCAAACCTTTAAGACCCCAGATGCTATATCTTTT
The DNA here is from genome assembly GCF_000313985.2 of Echinops telfairi. Lineage (NCBI taxonomy): Eukaryota > Metazoa > Chordata > Mammalia > Afrosoricida > Tenrecidae > Echinops > Echinops telfairi. The sequence goes on from NW_022111368.1 coordinate 14,770,464, forward strand.
GATAGCTGGGCACCATCAGCTTTCTTCACCACATTTGCTTATGCACACATTGGTCTTCAGCAATCGTGTCAGGAAGGTGTGCATCATGGAATGCCAATTTAATAGAACAAAGTGTTCTTGCATTGAGTACATACTTGAGTGGAGGTCCAATATCCATCTGCTGCCTTAATACTAAACCTATAAATATATGCATATAAATCTATTCCCCACCATCCTATATAAATATATTGGCATATGCACATGCCTGTTATTATGGTGATGATGATTCTGTGTTTTATTACGAATTTGGTGAAGGTTTACAGAGAAGATCCATTTTCCATTCAACGATCCATACACATTTCATTTCATGCCAACAATTCCAATTCCCACGATTTGGTATCACTGATCCCATTCCCTCTGTTTTCAGTTTTCATTCTTACCATTCTTTCCCAATCCTTTGGAACCTTTGTCCTTAAGTAAATGCTGCCTGTTTGATCTCAAATGGTTATTCTACAGACTGCATACCTCCCAAGTGTTATTGTTCCCCTGGTTGACCTATCTATTGTTTGACTGAATACTGAGTCCATTTCTAGGCCTGAAGGGGGACTAACCACCAGGCTCAGGAATTCCAGCTATCTCTATCAAATTAGTTGGCTTAGTCTTTCTTACGATTTTAAGATTTGTTCTACATAGTCTCTCCCACTCTATGAGAGCCTCCTAGTGTGATCCTTTTCAGAGAAGATGGTACTGGTATAGTCAGGCCATGAAGGCTGAGGTCTTTGTGGCCCTTTAGTCTACTTAACTAACGGTGCCCTATTTCAATTTTTTTCCATCTTCTTTGCGCTGGACAGGGAGAGATCAATAGCTATGCCTTAGATGGCTGCAGCAAGCTTTTAGAACCTATCAATAATCACCAAAGTAGGCTGCAGTACCTTGTCTGTGTGGACTATGGTACGCCAATTGACCCATGAGAGTCCCCAAGACTGTGATTTGGAGTCCCCAGGTCCTGGGACTCCAATCCTTAAAGATGGTTGGTTATGCCTAAGAAGGTTGCCCAAACATTGGCTATCTTTGCAGCTAGCAAACTCACATGTAGAAATATTCTGTTACATTGTATCATGTGTATTCATGGGTATATTCGCACTCTCCTGCCCACACTCCATCAGCCTCTACTTAGGAGTTACCATTATTACAAGATTGTGTACATAACAATATTTCCCCACTGCTTTTCATGCTTGCACTCCTCCCAGTGTTTTGCCAGACATTTATCTTTGCTGTTGTTTTTGTTGAACTCTCTTACTGATAATGTTTCTCCCTTTATTCAAGTTAATATGTGTCTACCCTCTGATCAGTAACTTCCCCTCCTTCCCCTCCTCCTGTGGTAATCATTCAACAATGTCTCTTTAGCGTGAAAACTTTTTCTTGCCTTTTTGTAATAGTGATCTCACACAATGCTTGTCTTTGTGATTTACTGATTTCATGCAGTATTCGATTCATCATAATCGTGAATGTTCCAAAGTCCATAATTTGTTTATCCCTTGTTCTATTGATGGGCATTTAGGGTGCTGCTGTCTTTTGGCTACTGTAGATAGTTCTGCAATGAACATGGGCTTACACATTACTATTCTTGCAGTACCTCTTATTTCTCCAGGATATATCGAGTAGTAGGTTGCTAGATCATATGGTATTTCTATTTCTGACTCTTTAGGAAGTGGTGGTATAGTGGGTTACATGAGAAGCTGCTAACTGAAAGGTTAGCAGTTCAAAACTACCAGTCACTCCATGTAAGAAGAATGAGCTTGCTGCTCCTGTAAAGAGCTACAGTCTTGGGAACTAGCAGCTCTATTCTGTCCTCCAGAAGCAGTGTAAGTGGAATCAACTCAATGGCAGTGAGTTGGCGTTTGATTTGACACGGTTTTGGTGGATGGCACTCCTACATTGGCCAAGCCATTGGGCCCATATTCTGTCATGTTCTCTACAACTCTAAGATATTACAGCTGTATAATTTAAGCAAGTCAAGTTAACTTGTAAATACTGGTGAGGAAGATAACTATCTTGGTTCCAGAAACCTGGTGGTGTTATGGGTTAGGAATTGGGCTGGTAACCACAAGGTCAGCAATTCAAATTGGGTTGCTAACCACAAGGTCGCAGTTCAAATGCACATGCTACTCTAAGGGAGAAAATGATACCATTTGCTTGCATAATGATTTTCAGTCTCAGAAACTCTATGTAGGGTCAATATGAGTAGGAATCAACTCGCTGGCAGTGGACTTGGGGTTTTTGGTTTGGATTTGGTTCTAAACAACATTTGGCATAAAGTCATGGGAAGGGGGGAGGGCTGTAGGATTTGTGTGCTCAATTTCCCATATTAGAGGGGGCAGGATTTAAGATCAAAGAATTTTTGAACAAACAGAGGACCATAAAAATATTAAGAATCACTCCAAGACTTATCTTCAGGAAAAGAAAATTGATTCGATGTCCTTTTAAATTCACCTAATTCCAACAGGATTAGTGCAGCTGAATTGCTAATCTATTAGTATAAGTTAAATATAATTTGCCTCCACATTTATGAAGTCTATTTGGCCTGCAAAATATGATTGTATAATAAGCATTCCTATCGCATAAATAGAAAACATATTTCTATTAATCAGCACTGAGTTGTATTTGAAGGAAGCAATTTAATTAAACTTGCAATATAATAAATAACTGGTCATTAAAAACCTATTAGTGTTCTCGTTTTCCTGTGTCTGCCTGCCTTTAAGTAATCGCTTGTCTATACTTACCTATGTTATCTATAATTAAATACAAAAGCCATTTTAAAATGCCATTAAGGTCCTGAATTAAATTCACATTAGCAATAAAATTCAGAGTTACAGCTTCCACATTTTCCATATCTGCTCCAGGTCTGCCTGTGCTCTGCACTGCTGTGGTGGTGGGTCAGAAGCAGTATGGCCTTAAACTGCCAGCGCTTCTGTGAATGTTTCAACACAGTGCACTTCACTTTTCACTGATATAACAGAAAAAAGCTCTTAGAAAGGTACCTTCGTTTTTCAGGGGCTAACTTTTATGTTTATTTATTTGTTCATTCATTCTTTCAATATGCATATTTTTAACACTTTTATTGACATGTAATGCAGGGACCATACAAGTCGCTGGTTTAAATATATTAAAAAGAAGTGGGCAATCATCACCACAATCAATTTCAGAACATCTCCTTCATTCTTGTACCTATTATTATTTAGTTCCCCATTGCTGCACACACACCCCAACCTCTCCTGCCCAAACCCTAAGGAACTAAGGTTCCTCTAATTACTCTCTGTGGATTCACCTACCCTGGATTTCATATAAAGAAACTCAGACCAAAAAACCCAACAACAACAAAATAACACACACACACACACAATGCAAGAGAAAGCAGAAAATAGAAACAAGAATGAACTTTAAATGGGTCAAAAGGGAAAACAAATGATAAGATGTTAAAGTTTAACTTAACCATATCTGTAGAAATCTATTTTCCAGTTCTCTCTGAGCACAAGACTGTTCACATCCCTGGTCAATGACCGGAGGGAATTCAATGGAGGCTTAATCTGAGAGGGGAATTCTGCAAATGGGTTTTGGGCTTTCATTGTCATCCACACCTTCTGAAACCTTAGTGTTCAGAATTTAAACTCTAATACAGTTCCCTCCTCTAATCTTGGATTTTATTATTTAAAATCCTTGGATCCCACAGGTTGGTGTGCTTCTCCATGTGAATTTAGTGACACCTCACTTAGATGGATTGTTGTTTTAAGATGTGCCTTTAAAGAAGAAGAACATGTTCTAAAAATGATTGTGCAAAATTTCTTAGTATGATTGAACTATTAAATTTCATGACACGTTGTTGAAGTTAAAAATAAGGGTGCAAAAAAAATAAGGGTGCAGTGTAGCAATGATGAAACATACAATTTTCCTCTAGTTCTAGAATGTTTCCTCCCCACCACTATCATGATCCCAATTCCACCTTACAAATCCGCTGGACCAGAGGATGTACACTGGTACAAATAGGAACTGGAAACACAGGGAATCCAGGACAGATGAACCCCTCAGGACCAGTAGTGAGAGTGGCGATACTGGGAGGGTGGAGGGAGGGTGAGGGAGAAAGGGGAAACAGATTACAAGGATCTACATATAACCTCCTCCCTGGGGGATGGACAGCGGAGAAGTGGGTGAAGGGCGACATCAGATGGTATAAGATATGACAAAATAACAATAATTTATAAATTATCAAGAGTTCATGGGGAGGAGGGAGGAAGGAGGAAGGGGGAAAATGAGGAGCTGATACCAAGGGCTCAAGCAGAAAGCAAATAGTTTGAGAATGATGAGGGAAACAAATGTACAAAGTGCTTGACACAATGGATGTATATGTGGATTGTGATAAGCCCCCAATAAAATGATTTAATTATTTAAAAAAATTAAAAGTAAATTCATTAAATTAAAAAAAAATTAAAGACATGCCTTTAAGATTCCAAACACTATTCTTTGTGATAGGCAGGCACTATCTGGTTTCTTCCCCACACTTTGCTACAGCACTCAGATCTTCAGTGATTACATCATGCGGGCAATTATCAAGGAAGGCCACTTATAAAAACTAATTATTCCTCGATTAGAGTTTATGATTAAGTCTGAGCTCAAAATCCATTAATATATCTAAAGTTCACTGTACAGCTAGCATTATCAGCATTTTGAGAAATAATGTAAGTAACCTTCATGTGACATCTGGTAATTCTAATAGTATATCATTAATCTAGCCAATGGTGTAGAATTCAAAGTACTAATGAGAAAAGAAAAATATACATATATTTACATACATAGACTAAACTCCACGGGATGCTCCCTTACACAGGTTAAGAACTTAAGTAACTGAACACTGTTGAAGAAAGCAATGAGGGTGAGACACAAAGCAAAACTTCAACAACCTCATTGATTACGGCAAAACTATGTCTACAGGACTGAGACATGTCACCAAAGAAAGTGTGCAATAGCAAGTATGCGGTTGTCTTCAGTTAGAAGTTATTGTGAGACTTCAGGAGCAAGAGATTTGAATGTCTCTTGTTTCTTCTTACCCAGTGGTGTTTCAGCTTTAAATCCAAAGATGTATTTCAGTTCCTTTAATATGGAACAGGTGTGTTTAAGGTAAAAGCTGGTTCCTTTCGTGGGGTTTCCAAATCACATAATTCTGAAATTCTGACGTGATCTATAAAGAAGAATGCTGCACATCTCGAAAAGACAAAACTCTCAAATCAAGATGGCCTAAAGCAGGCAGTCAGAGTCACTCAAGGCTGGAAAGAAATTTGGTAAAAAACAAAACAAAACACATGATTAGCAACATGGGATTCTCTCACTGGGAGTCTATATTAGCAATGTTGAGTGTTTTCCCCAAGGGCACGCTGCCTCTCCTTTGCTTTCTCAACACCAGCAGTGAAATCCCCTTCTCAGAGACAGATATATCCCCCTTCGTCAGGTCATAAGTTCCCATTGGAATTCACTGTTCACCATGTCTGTACTGTGGGGTGACCGTGGGTCAAGGCTCTATGGCAGGAGTTATTGGATCGTGTGCCTCCTCACTAACTAAAAACCTGACCCCAGCTACAGCGCGGCCTCCTCTGAGGATGTACAAATAAGGGAGCGATAAGTGGATGGTAAGTATTAGACACATAAAA
>NW_022111368.1:14776417-14777782 GCF_000313985.2 Echinops telfairi
TCTTATGATGATGGTCTCATACAATATTTGTCCTTTTGTGATGCTGATTTTACTCAGCAGAGGTTTTCCAGGCCCATCCATTTCACGAGATGCTTCATTGCTTCATCCATGATTTTTAACAATGCACAGTATTCCAGAGAATAAGCGAAGGAGGTCTTTGCGTGTGGACCCAAGACTCTTTAGTCGCTCTTCTACTGATGGGCTTTTGGACTGTTTCCAACTTCCTCCGATTGTGAACAGTGATGCCATGGACATGGGCGTATGTCTGTCTGTCTGTGTTGGGTCGATTCCTTCTTTAGGGTCTGTACTGAGCAGAGGCATTGCTGGATCAGATAGGATTTCCATTCCCAGTTGGTTTGGGTAGCTCCATATCATTTCCCACAGCAGTCACACATATTTACAGGCCCACTGACATCGCATGAGAGTTCCAATCTCTCCCCACCTTCTCCACTGTTTTCTGTTTGTTTGTTTTTAATTGAGCTGTTATTGTAAGATGATATCTCACCATTACATTGGTTAGTTCTCATGCACAAGACCTCTTTAAAGTGTTGAAAAGCAAGGAAGTTACTTTGAGGATGAAGGTGTGCCTAATCCAAGCCATGGTATTTTTAATCACCTTATATGTATATGAAATGAGGAGGGCAAAGAATGCCTGGTGGGGCTTGATCAAGGGCAATGTAGCCAAGAGGAATTCATGAAGGCTGAATGAAGGTCAAATATGATAGTGGGAAAAGAGGAAAGTAAAAGTAAATAGAGGAAACAACTAGGAGGCAAAGGATATTTATAGAGGTATAAATACAAGCATGTATATATGTACATATCTTTATATAAAATGATAGGGAAATAGATCTATATATATATTTTTTTCTATACATAGTATTCAGGTAGAAGACAGACATTGAGCCTCTCTACTCAAGTACTCCCTCAATGCAAGAACACTTTGTTCTAATAATCCAGCATTCTGCAATGCTCACCTTCCCGACACGATCACTGAAGATAGAGCGGGTGCATAAGCAAATGTGGTAAAGAAAGCTGATGGTGCCCAGCTATCAAAATATCTAGCATCTAGGGTCTTAAAGGCTTAAAGATAAACAAGTGGCCATCTAGCTGAGAAGCAACAAAGCCCACATGGAAGAAGCACACCAGCCTGTGTGATCTTGAGGTGTCTATAGGATCAGATATCAGGCATCAAAATACCCAGAACAACCATATCAATGCAAATGAGGGGTTGGGCAGAGTGGAGACTCAAAGCCCATCTGCAGACAATTGGACATCCCCTCAGAGAAGGGTTATAAGGAAGAGATGAACCAGTCAGGGTGCAGTATAGCACCGATGAAACATACAACTTTCCTCTAGTTCTTTAAT
>NW_022111368.1:14778369-14786270 GCF_000313985.2 Echinops telfairi
AAACAAGTCTGTCTGGGAAGACATAGAAGTAGGAGCATGATGCTCCTGAGAAACAAGGCTGGTGAGATTGGTCTCACGTACTTTGGACATGTTGTAGGAGAGAGCGGTTCCTGGAGGAGGGCATCACGGCTGACAGACCCTGGCTGCATCGATGGGCTCAAACGTAACAACAGGTGAGGACGGCACAGGACTGGGCAGGGTTTTGCTTGGTTGCACCTGGGGTCGCTGTGTGTTGGAACAACAGCAACAATGCCAGCAGCGGTCAATCCATTAAACAATATGTTGTTTTGGGAAAATCTTCTGCAAAAGAACTGTCTATAAAGTTTTTTTTAAAATCATTTTGTTGGGGGCTGGTACAGCTCTTGTCACAATTCATCCATCCATCCATTGTGTCAAGCACCTAGGTACATACGTTGACATCCTCATTTTCAAAACATTTTCTTCCTACTTGAGCCCTTGGTATCAGCTCATTTCCCCACCTCCCTTTATAAAGTTTTACGAAGCAAAAATGTCCCTGTGAGGACAAAGGTGTGCCTGACCCAAGTCACACTGTTTCTACCCTTCTCTCTCCTTCCCCACGGTATTTTCAATGACCTCCTAGGTCTGGGAAGATTGGACAATGAATACAGACGACAGAGAAGAATTGATGTCTTTGGCTTAGGTGCTGGAAAGAAGTCTTGAACAAGCCACAAACAACCTGAAGAACAATCACATTTCTCTTGGAAGAAGTACAGTCAGAACGGACCTTAGAAGCAAGGACAGAGAGCCAGGTCATCAGGAGAGACCAGTCCTCAGAGAAGGACATTCTGTTTGGTAAAGTAGAGGATCAATGATAAAGAAAAGACCCTCCTGTGATGGGTTCGTCATGGCTGCAACAGTGGACTACACCACAGCGATGGTTGTGACGATGATGCCAGGCTGGGCACCTGTCAACAACAACGATGTTTGCCCCTGCCATCATGACTGTTACTCTTCTAGGGGTCAAGCCGAGGATAAGATGCAAGTCCCTCCATTTTCCCTTTGCCGCCATGGCCTCCCTGTCTGTCCCAAGAGCAGTCCCAGCTACAGCCGCTGCGGTTCAGTAAGGGTCGCTTTCGTTCTTTCTTCCCTTCTTTCTTTGTGTTGTTGCTTGAAATGAACTTGTTTGTCACTAAAGACTCAAAGTTCACCTCAATCTTACTTTTCTTCCTCTTTTTAAATGTATTTCTTTTTGTCTTAAAGCCATTCAAACTACGATTGAAGTTTAAGGGAGAAGGAGGCTGGAAGGATCTTTGTGTGGTTTTTTTCGTTGTTTTTTTTCAGCTGAGTCTCTCTTTTTTAAAAAATTTTAATAAATCATTTTATTGGGAGCTCTTATAGCTCTTAAAACAATTCATACATCAATTGTATCCAGCATGTTTGTACATATATTGACACCATCATTTCCTAAACATTTTCCTTTAAAAAAATCATTTTATTGGGGGCTCTTACAGTCTTTTTTTTTTCTTTTTAAACATTTTATTAGGGGCTCATACAACTGTTATCGCAATCCATACACACATCAAGTGTGTAAAGCGCATTTGTACATCATTCTCAAAACATTTTCTCTCCACTTAAACCCCCGACATTAGGTCCTCATTTTCCCCTCCCTCGCCCCCCCCTTCCCTCATGAGCCCTTGATAGTTTATAAATTGGTATTTTGTTATATCTTGCCCTGTCCGACGTCTCCCTTCACCCACTTTTCGGTTGTCTGTCCCCCAGGGGGGAGGTCACATAGAGTTCCTTGTAATCGGTTCCGTCTTTCCTACCCATTCTCCCTTTTTTACCCTTCCTGTTTCGCCACTCACACCACTGGTCCTGCAGGGCTCATCTGCCCTGGATTCCCTGTATTTTCAGTTCCTATCTGTACCAGTGTACATCCTCTGGTCCAGCCAGACTTGCAACATCGAATTCGAGTCATGGTAGTGGGAGCAGGGAGGAAACATTTAGGAACTAGAGGAAAGTTGTATTTTTCATCGTTGTTACATCGCACCCTGACTGGCTCATCTCCTCCCCGAGACCCCTCTGCAAGGGGATCTCCAGTGGCCTACTCATAGGCTTTGGATCTCCACTCCGCACTCCCCCCATCATTCACTATGGTAAGATTTTTTGTTCTGATGATGCCTTATACCTGATCCCTTCGACACCTCGTGGTTGCATAGGCTAGTGTGCTTCTTCCATGTGGGCTTTGTTGCTTCTGAGCTTGATGGCCGCTTGATTACCCTCAAACCTTTAAGACCCCAGATGCTATGTCTTTTGATAGCTGGGCACCATCAGCCTTCTTCACCACATTTGCTTATGCACCCATTTATCTTCAGTGATCCGTTCGACACCTCGTGATCACACAGGCTGATATGTTGTTCCATGTGGGCTTTGTTGCTTCTGAGCTAGATGGCTGCTTGTTTACCTTCAAGCTTTTAAGACTCCAGACGCTATATCTTTTGATAGCTGGGCACCATCAGCTTTCTTCACCACATTTGCTTATTCACCCGCTTTGTCTTCAGCAGTTGTGTCGGGAAGGTGAAGGAACACTCTATCTGTTTCTTTCTTCAGCCACCCAGCCCCATGCTGTGCCCTTTCTCAAAGCTCCCTCCTGACACGTGATCACTCCTTTCCCTTAATCAGAAGAACTGAGTGTTTTATGAGACTCTTCACAGCTTACTCCCCCTTACCCCAAATGCCTTTTCTTAGAAGAAAGCTGTTCATTAAATAATTTACTAGACTACTTTTGTTCTCTCAGCAAGTACTTGGTCGTTCACATTATTCCTTTCTGCTTACCACATCTTCAGAAATTTCCAGTTCTTCACTAGCTGAGAAGAAACACCTTGCACTGATTTAGTTGACAGACTAAGGGACTCTTCTTGCCTCATCCATACTCCCCTGCACAGCTCTGCCAGATACATTCTGACAGCTGATAAGCTTTTGAGAAAATAGCTCTAGATCTTTAAGATTATTATTTCTAACTACCAAAGAGTTCTGTCAAGGCAGAAAAAATGTTAAGTGCTGTTCTCCGCTCATTAAATTATCTAAGTATTGAGGGATGAAAGGTTACGGAGAACTTGGCAAGGTTTTTTTGTTGTTGCATTTCTTTCTGTTGTTGTTGCTTTTTTAAGACCCATTAAGAGACGTTTTTATTTTAGTTTGGGCTTTTTATTTTTCTCCCTTTTCGAAGCCTGTCCCTTTTTTATCAACACATCCATGTGTTGCGCCATTTCTGGTTCTCTCACACACACACACACCCCACTACCTTAGACATACTTCAGATGTGTGGTACGTCTTTGGGAAGTTAGCCTTTCCCCGAGGTCACCCCACAGCAGTCACTTGAGGCTCGTCAGCCTCCAGCTGGAGGCTGCAGTACCGGACATTCAGATCATTTGGGCACGGAGTCCTTAAATCATCTTTGGACACAAAACTTTGGGTTCACCGGAGTCAAAAGCAATCTAGAGTGACAAGTTCCACACCTAAATTTGTGACAAAGGAATCTTGGCAGCACAGTCATTAAACTATTTGGCTGTGAACTGAACAGTTCATGGATCCAACCTACCCGGCGCTGCTGCGAGGACGGAAGGGGCGGCTGTCCGCTTCTGGAAAGATATACAGCCTCGCAGACCCCGTGGGACAGCCCTGCTCTGTTGTTATCGGATCACTGAGCCTTGGAATCAACTTGATGGCAGTGGAACTAAAGTTGGGCCAGCGTGACAAGGCCCCACTCTCACTCCTGCTTTGCCGCACTAACACGTCTGCAGGGCGTGCCACTCCGGTGATCTGGTCTTCTCGTCACATTGACTTTGTTTCCATAACAAATCTATTCTTTGCCCTCTGATTTTCACCATGTCTACCTGGGTGCCTCTATAGCTTCCTCCCTCTGTGTTGCACAGTGTAACCATACAATATTGATACATTACCCAGTATGGGCTTCATTTAAATTTTATTTTCATCAAAATCATCTATGTACATGATAATGAATAAAATAGTCCGGGAGGGAGCTCTTCGTATGGGAAGGAGGGGTTTGTAGTACTCCCTCTCCTCACCGTCCTTCCCGCGGCCAACACAGACCACTTTAACTGCTTCTGCATTTAGTGCATCAAGCCATTTCTCTGTCTATCGCTGCACCGACTCACCTCTGCCTCTAGGCGATTGTCTGAAATAACAACCGAGACGCAGGCACCCTCCCATTCCTCCTCAACCTCGCCTCTTTCGTCATCTGCTGTGTTGTTATTAATATACTTCAGTTTGTCGGGAGCCCCCAGGTGGGGCAAGCACATAACGCACGCAGCTGTTCATGAGTTGAAGGTTTGAGTCCCTCCAGAAGTCACTCAGAGCAAAGGCCTGGTGATCTCTGGAGCACAGTTCTATTCTGACATCCCTGCGGTCCCCACGAGTGTGAACCAACACCAGCAGGGGATTGTCCTTCTTCCACTGGCTACTTAGCTAACATTGGGAGCATCAGCTACTGAGCCTCTGTCTCTCCGCCTTCCTTACAATGTCAACAATGTGGCCAACCTCCTAGCATTTAAACTAAACTAAAGACCTTAGCAGCCTTACCGTTTTCCTTTTTAAAAACAAATATCTGGTTGAGTTTTTTTGTCTGCTCTCTTTCCCCTGAATTGCTTGGTGTCTCACAGGACAAACTCTGGGGTACTTGCATAATTCAGTGGTAGCCGTGGAGGTGTAGTGGTGATGCATGGACCTGCTAACCTCAGGGTCAGCAGTTTGAAACCACCAGATGCTCCTTGGGAGAAAAATAAGGCTTTCTCCTCCCCTAAAGAGTTACCATCTTGGAAACCCACAGAAGCAGCACCAACTTGTCCTCTGGGGCCGCTAAAAGCCACACTGACCGGATGGCAGTGAGTTTGCTCAGTTTTGCAAAACATAAGTGGTTTCATGATTAACCAAAAAGCAGCCGATCATACACATTACCCGATTTAAGTTCAAAGTTAACCCAAAACCAGATCCACTGCCGTCATGCACAGTGACCCTGTAGGACAGGGGAGGAACTGTCTCTGCTTTTCCAAGGCTGTAAATCTTTACAGGAGCTAAAAGCCCCGCCTTTTTCCCACAGAGCAGTTGGTAGTTCAAACAATTGACTTTTCGGTTAGCAGATCAACATATCACCCTCCTTGCTTCAGAAAAAAAGACCTGGGGATTTCTTGCGGAAAAATCCGCCACGGCAAACCTGGTGGAGCACAGATGTACTCTGCCATGCAGCCACCATGATTGAAGGTCGCGTAATCAGGAGTCATCCACTGACTGCCCTGGAGCCAGGTAATAACAGCCCCAGACCAATCCTGAAATGATTTGCATATTCCAGTCGGGGTCACCAGTGATGAATTGACCTGCCAATCGTCATGATCTTGTGGTGATTGACCTTGCTCTCGCCAATGTGCAATGGACGCCATGACCGTGACTCTGCACTGCCCACATGCTGACTGTCTCCCTCATCTGGACGACTGCTTTGCTTTTCTCTTCCTCCTACTGAAGGCTTCAGATTGGCTCTTTCCAGAGCATTTGAATGTGAGGTCTTTTGCCTTAGCGCAGATTAAAAAAGCAGAACAAAAGCAAACTTAAACTGACTGCCATCAAGTTGATTCCAACTCATAGTAACCGTGTGGGACAGAGTAGAACTGCCTCTGCGGGTTCCAAGATTGTGTATCTCTACAGGAGTAGAAAGCCTCATTCCCCTCCCTCAGAGCCACTAGTGGTTTCAAACTGCTGACCTGGTGGTTAGTAGCTGAACATGTAACCCACTAGGCCACCAGGGGTCCAAGAAATAAGAGTAGACATTGAAAATCAGAGAATATCTGGACCCTCGGGCTACTGGGGATAGAAAACACCCGTTTCCAGAGCCAAGAGTTTCAATAACCACACAAACACAGCAGTGTTACAACTCTAAATCCCTAGGACAACACATGATAAACTGAAAAAGAATATAAAATAAACTCACTGGCGTCAAGTCAATTCTGTCTGAAAGCTACCCTATGCAGGACAGAGTAGAACTACCTCTTTGGGATTCTGAGCCTGAAAATCTTTATCGGAACGGAAAACATCATCTTTGTCTCACAGGGTGCCTGGTGAGCTTGAACTGCAGACCCTGCAGTTAGCAGCCCAACACATAACCCCCAGGGCTCTTGAATATAAAATAGTTGTGATTAAAGGCAAAAATAAGGATCAAGTTTCTACGACAAATAGGAGCTATGGGAAAAGGATATCAGTTTCCGCCTGAACTTATGAAAAGACACCTCCTTTTTCTTTTTAAATGTTAGTCATTCTATTGACACATAATTCACACACCATACAATTCAATGGTTTAAAAATAATAAAAAGAGTAGTGCAATCATCACCGCAATCAATTTCAAAACATTTTCTTCATTTTGAACTCATTATTATTAGTTCCCCATTTCCCCCCCTACCTCCCCTTCCATAACTCTAAGAAACTACGGATCTAGCTACTGTCTCTGTAGCCTGACCTAGCCTGGAGTTCATAAAAGGAAAATCGTACCCCACCCCCACTCTCCCAAAACAAATCAACCAAAAAAAAAAGGAAACCGAAAATAATAAAAACTATAATAACTTTAAATGGGTTAAAAAGGAAGATAAGTGATAAGGTGTTAAATTTTAACCTAACTAGATGTGCACTGGGCGTCCTGGTGGCATGGTGGTTACATGTTGGGCTATTAACGGCAAGGTCAGCAGTTCAAAACCACCAGACGCTCCACAGGAAAGAGACAGGGCTTTCTACTCCCATAAAGAGTTACAGTCTCGAAAACACACCGGCCAGTTCTACGCTGTCCTGCAAGGTCATTGTGAACTGAGGTTGACTCAATGGCAGTGAGTTTTTGAGAGATACCTGCATTAATACACTTTTCAATGCACTCTGGAGACAAGGCTATTCACATCCCTGGCCAGTGACCAGAGGGAATTCACTAGAGGCTTAATCCATGTGGGGACTCTGCAACTAGAATGAGTTTTCACTTTCATCCCTAGCTTTCTGCAGACAGAATGCTCAGATCTTAAGCTTTAATACAATTCCCTCCGCTGACCTTGGATTTTGTTATTTGGAATTTTGGGTCATTCTCTCTGGTGTGGACTTCTTCCGTATGGACTTAGCTTATATCTCACTTACATGGCTTCTTGGTTTAAGACCCCAGACACTAATCTTTCGGACGGCCGGGCACCCTCAGAGTTCTTCACAGCACCTTGCTGTAGCACCCACGTCTTCAGCGATCTCTTCATGAGGGAAGTATCAATCAGGGCCTGCGTCATAATAACTTATTTTTCTTACCTCAAAATTCACTCATATATCTAAGGTATAAAGATATCCCTGTTACACTTTATTGGCATCATTCTCAGATTTTTGAGAGAGAATATAAAAGTAACCCTCATGGGACCTTTTGTAATTCTAATAATAGTATCATCAAACTACCCAATGTATAGAATTTAAAATACTATTGAGACAGAGGGAGAATTCATATATAGGAAGCCTTTTTAGACAAAAATGCATGGGATGGTCACTTACACATATTTTTAAATTGAAGTGACTGAGTCCCGTTTAAGAAAACAGTTAGACACACAGGGCATGACATTCAAGAACATTCATTCCTCACAGCAGAATGATGTCTGCAAAGCTAAGACATGAAGAGATCACTTCTTATCCTCACACCACCCCCAGCAAGAAACAAATGTGGGACAATCACAAATTCATAACCTTTCTTGAACCCTTAGGAGAGATCAGGTAGCAAGGCAGGCACCCAATCTAAAATCTAAAGAAAGATTGGCACTTCCCCGGAGAGACGGGCATGATTACTTGCTTACCTGGAGTGGATATCACCGAGGTTAGGCAGAATCATTTTGCTGAGATACCTCCTGAATGACCAAAGGCTAAC
>NW_022111368.1:14786615-14788847 GCF_000313985.2 Echinops telfairi
AGGGGGGAAAAAACAACAACAAAGAAAACCTCTTTCCCTGGTGAAAAATAGGATTGTAAACTGAGCCAGAAGTACCGCTATGGGCAGGTCTCACTCACTGACTGATGAGTCGATTCTGACTCATGGTGGCCCGATAGGACAAGGTCAAACGGTCCCTGGGGACTTCTGAGATTGTAACTCTTTCCAGGAGTAGAGCCCCATCTTTGTCCCCTGGAGATGCTGGTGGTTTAACAGTGTTGACCTTGCAGGGAGCGGCCCCATGCAGAAACACTATGGTCCTAGGGATGGGGAAGCCAAGATCCCTAAAAAGCCACCGAGATGCTTGGACACAGTGCATACCTTAGTCTGGGATTTAATCAGAGCAACGAGAAAAACCAATAGAGGTCAGCTGGGGTCAGGGCCACACATGGGGACAGAAAACTTCAAGTAATGCGACCAGAGGAGGAAGGGAGCCTATGCCTGCAAATTCAGGGATGGCAAGCACCAAGCCCCCAGAGCACACCTCTGAGCTCAGGAAGGGACGAGAGGAGTCAACAGCCACCCATGTGGGGGAGGGTGGGATTGGCCACACTTCTGGTCAATGGGAGGGTGGGGGAGCAAAGGGAAGATCACCCCTTTGTGGTCACCTGTGCAGTCCTGAGCTTCTGGCGAAAGTGCAAAATGGCCACACTGTGTGTCAGGCCAGCGGACAATTCACCATTCCACTTGTCTTCTTGTCATTTTTGTTCAGCTTCTTCTCCTATACAGCATTGAATCCACCTTTCTACTCTTTTCCCTGAAGCTCCAAACTCCGAACTCACTGTTACTGTGTTGATTCCAACTCTCTCAGCCCTATAGGGCTGAACCCCATAGGTAGAACTGCCGCTGAGGGATTCCAATACTTCACGGGCATTGAAAGCCTTGGTTTTTTTCCCTGGGAAGCTCAAGGTTCTGAATTTATCACTTGCATCGGCTTCTTTTGCAGCCGTTCTTATTTGTGCTGCCGATGATCTAGGTAGACTATCTAGTGATCTAGTTCTGATCTTGATTTGATATTTAAATATCAAATAAATAAAGATGTATGAGGGTTTTCAGGTAAAGATCACACTAGAAGTTTTTTTCTTTCTTTTTCCTTTTAACTTCTCTTTGTCCATAATGGTTGAGAAACTCCACAATGATGTGTGTCTGTGTGTGTCCCCTAAAATCCACAATTCCATTCTATGCATCAGCCCAAGAAACAGCCACACAAGGGCATCAAGAGATGCATAATGAGAGAGTACTATTTGTAATGTTGAGACATAGGTTGACCTTTCAAGATAAATGCTTATGCCTGCTCATTGTTCACCTATCATTTCTTGGTTCATTTTCTCTACTGCAGTCTGTTCTTTGTTTTGGGGATGCCCAGTAAGTAAATGCCAAACCTCTTACATTAGTCCTTTCTTTTTCTAATATCAAGAAAGTAGCAATTTAGAGAAGTTCTTAGCAAATCCCCTTAGAAATCAGGTCTTGTGACTGGATGGTGGCTACTTTGAAGATCAGTGGTATAGAATGCAACGTGGTTTTGCATCTAAAAGGCGGATTTGTATCTGGTGGAATTGATGTATATCTGTAACCAATATATAGGCCACATACTCATATCTGCTATGCTATGTTCTTCTACATTGATTGCAGCTAATTGAGTATTGATATCTGGCACTACTGTTTCATTTTCCTAGGAGTTGTCAGCCTTCTAATTTCCAATCAGCTCTCCATTGAACTCTTTCCCTCTTTCTGTCTTCAGCATTTCAGTTTCCTTTTGACCTCCTTGGTTATTTGATTTGTCCTCTGATGTTCTATTACCAGGTCATAGTTTCTCAGAGATGAGCCATTTCTACACACTACAAAAATATTAAACTTTCAGCAATCAAATGCATGCAATGATATGGTCAAGTTTAATACTCAAAAACACCTCCACCAGGTAGGCACCATTGTTTTACATCATTCTCATATGTATTGCTCTGAGCCCATTGTTGTGTCCACTCTACCAACCTGTCTTCTTGAGGGTCTTCTCTTCATTGACCCTCCGCTTTACCAAACAGATGTCCTTCTCCTGGGACTGCACCTCTGATTACATGTGCAAAGTATGTGGCACAAATTCCTGCCGTCCGCTATATGTTAGTGAGCATTCTTACCGAGATCATAATTCAAAGGCATCAATTCTTCTCAAGTTGTTCTTATTCAATATCCAGTTTTCACATGCATAGGGAGTGATTG
>NW_022111368.1:14791044-14798039 GCF_000313985.2 Echinops telfairi
CCCCCCATTTTTGTTTCTTGACACCACCCCCACCCCCTGCCTCTCTTTTCCCCTTATATATGTTGGCATGCTGTATTGCATCACTGGGCTTGTGTAGGCACAATTTTTATAGGCTAGATGACAGGTATTAAACATTGCATTCTATAGAAAGGCAATAAAATTATTCACAGCTTTTCAAACTGTTAATTTGACTTGAAAAACCTTTAGTAAGTAGATGTTCAAAATGCACCCGTCCTTGCACTTACCTGTTAGTGTTAACATTTCCAAATGGGAAGACAAAGCTGTCACATGATACTTGGTTGCCTGTCATACACCTGTGAACAGCATGGCACCGGAAGCTCAAGGGCACAAACCTTAGGGTTTTCCGTGCACGGGATATTAACATACCCCACTCCCAGTACTAGGGAAGAAAACCAAACTGCTCTTACCTGAATATTTCTTTTACGGTTTTTATTTCCCCCGATTCTAACTAGGCCCTTCTACGTGACACAACTAGTTAGGAGCTCAGCTACGAACCAAAAGGTTGGGGGTTCAACCCTGCCTGGTGGTGCTTTGGCAGAAAGGCAGGGGTGGGGGGCTGCTCGTGAAAGATCACAATGATTGACAGCCCCAAGGCACGCCTTTCTACACCGACACACGTTGTGGGAGGGGCACGAAGGGCTGCTGCATCAACTCAACACCAAATCTTCTACGTGGGTGCTGGTTTTACTCCTAATTAGAATTGCTCCTGGCCCTTCCCAGTCCCGATTCACTGTCAGTGAGGCTACTTCGATCACTCTCCTCCATGACTCTTCTAGTGAGTGTTTTGTTCATCCTTAACTATTTAATCGATTGGCCTTCCTTTTTCTCCTAGGCCCGGAAGTCAATCTTGTTCCCGCTGCCACCCCTTACCTTCTCGTGCTACCGCAGTTTCCTCATTAATCTTAGTGGGTGCTACTAACTCAGTTATGTCTTTCATCTTTTGTTTTGGCTCAGCTGTCTCCCTTTTATTATAATACCTCTTGGAACCTGGCACGAATGTTTCCTTTTCTTTTAACCACAAGAATTATTCCACTTTTTGTTTTTTAATTGAATTGAAGACAGCATTGTGTCCTGGTTCTCGGCGATGTCATCAATTACTTGATGTGGCCCTTCCAGCCATAATCCCTTATGTGAAGTAGTATCAATTCTAGCCTCTATGCCTGTGGTTATAACCCATTTTGGAGATAGGATTAAGGCGGAATGTATTCTGAGTCTCCACTTTAGCAGAAAGGGTGACTCAAGTCACCACTAGATTTTGTGAGCTTGCGGGTAGATTTTCCTGAAAGACAAAAACCACAGCTCCGTGTAAGAATTAGGCCTTTCAGAAGCAGGAACACAGAGAAATTACAGACTTCAGAAGAACAGCTATCCGTGTGGGGATCTCTGTTGGTGGCAAAGGCTGAGATCAGAGGTACCAGGGGCTACAGCACAGAGATAGTGGTACAGAGCAAAAGAGCCAGACCAAGACCAGAAGCCAAGGTCAGGACCGTGCGACAGAACAGAAGAGCGACCCCTAGACTATGAGTCTGTGAGGGACAGAAGCGGGGGGCTCCTCGGCCCACGGTGGCACAGGCTGAGGCACCACGTGTTGGAGAGGCTGAGGAGAGGTGTTGCTGTGCACTGATGACTCTGTCATTACGTTAGGCTGAGTGCTCCTGACTTGTGGTAACCTGCCCCTCATAAGCATCCTTAATTTCGAGTCTGCAGTTCTATGTGGTCCAGCCTAGCAGAAGCAGAGGGTTTGGGGAGGAACTATTGGTGTCAGAACAGACTAAAGAAAGATGGAGGGAAGAGGCATGCCTGACCTCAGCAAGCTAGCCCCTTGTCGGTATGAAGAAAGTACGGGTGGGGTCCGTGGTTATAGGACCTGCCACTTAAATCCTCCTTACTGGACGGTTGCCTCTGACCAGCAGCATCGGCATCACCCAAAAACCTGCATGAAATGACAGAGCCTCCACCCCAGAATCTGCTTAGACAGAACCTGCACTTTGACAAGCCACCTAGGAGCTTTCTGTGCACATTAAAGCCTGTGCAGCCCTGCTTGGGGCTGAGATGGAGTCTGGGCTCAGCCAGATTACTGTGACATCAGAGCTCTGTCTCTTCCCACCAAGGGGCCTTTGGCATATTTCCCACTCGAGCTCTATCTGCAAAACAAGAACAGCACATCCTACCTCTTAGGGTTGCTCTGAGAAGTAAATTAGCTCATTTATATTGAAGGATTTAACAGCACTTGGCACCTGGTGATGTGGTGAGAGGGGCGATGCCTGGAGGGTGGAGGGAATGTGGGGTGAAAAGGGGGAACCGATGACAAGAATCTACGTATAGCCTCCTCCCTGGGGGATGGACAACAGAGAAGGGGGCGAGGGGCGACGTCGAACAGGGCAAGATCTGACAAAATAATAATAATTTATGAATTATGAAGGGTTCGTGAGGGAGGGGGAGGGGGAGAGAGGAAGAAAAATGAGGAGCTGATATTAAGGGCTCAAGTAGAAGGCAAATGTTTTACACATGATGATGGCAACAATTGTACAAATGTGTTTAACACAATGGATGGCTGGATGGATTGTGATAAGAATTGTATGAGCCCCCAATAAAATGATTTAAAATAATCATACTAAAAGATTCGATCTCTGAGTCGTCCTTGCTCCCAGTAGCTCCAGGAAGTCAGTGCAACAGCAGGACTGCCTGAGTGCCACCGACATGGGACCTTGCCCGCGCCCTCGCTGACACTGACTTGCCCATGACCCTGGAGTGGCAAGATCTACAGGAGAGCCGTTTGGCTACTCAAATCACCACAGTGACTCGGGCCCTTCACAACCAAACAGGAGCTGCCTTCAGCCAGCAAGGTCCACCCTTGGCTGTAAACTTCCAAACCCTTCCACTCCCGTGCCTACTTTCATGATGCCTCAGATGCTTCCACCTAGCTTCCCCTAGCACACTGGTACCACCCCCACCCCCCGGAGGCGAGGAAGAAAGCTGCTGTCTGTGGGGAACAACCGGACGTTTCCTGGTTCCCCTCTTCTTACACTTTAGGCAGTGTCTTGTCTCAGCTTTGTAGATTCCCTTTTTCTTTGGGATGCCTTTCCCTAACTGGCAGGAGATAGATATGTGCAGTTTAATAAGAATCCAGGTGATTGTTCTATGTGTCCCCAAGAGAGAACACTTGCTGTGTTATTTCCCAAGGATTACCAGCGCTGGTTCAGAGATTGTCACCACAAATTCTCTCAGGATTCTGGACTGCAGTTTGTCAAGTCCTGAAGAGGTAGGTTCCCCTGCTGCTGTCGTCTCTCTCATCGTAGGCTTCAGTTTCTCTTTAAGCATGCCCCTCTGCCCTTCATCATTTGAAGATCACGCTCCTTGACAGAGAAAAGAAACACAACACAGAGAGTTCCACTTTCACAATGGCATCATCTGATGACATTCCACCGCTGTCCCAAGCAGTGAGCCCTGCTCCTTCCTCCTCGTTGTTCTGAAGATTAGAAAAGACTTCTTTTACCTTTTCTGAAGAGTTTCAAAGACCTCAGCTAATTCCAAGCTTTAACCTCCCTTGGCACACTCCCTAGTAAAGTCTGGGCTCACCCTATCATCCCTTACCTCGAGAAGGGGAGACGCAACTATTTTCAGATTCCCACAGGAAAGGCAGTAGTCACAGAAAACTTTCATTTGGTCAAAAGCCAATTCCTGTTGTAGAAAGCTCCGGAAATCTGAAGAGCTCACAACTAGAAACTCAGTCTGGTTTTTTTATTTTGTCTTTCCTGCAATCACATTCCTCGCACAAGCAGTCACACTTGCCTCCTATTTTCCTGAAAGATCCGCAGTTGCTGTGGGTACACACAGTCAGTGTGACTGGCTGAGCAGGTGTTATTTTCATTTGAGAATAAATCTCCTTGGCTTTCCAGTCTCCAATGTTCATCACCCTTCTCACCAGTGCCAAGATTTTCCTAGATGTTTTCTAGTATCAACATCCAAAAAGAGTTTGGTTGACATCAAGCTCTAATGAAATTAGAACTCTGGAGACATAGAAACTATCCCTGGATCTAGTTGATTCGTTTTCTATTTGGAGTACATGGAATTATATGAGAGAGCTTCAAAATTTCATGGGAAAAATGGAATTAAAAGGTAATGGATATTTTCTGTGAATTTTTAAAAAGCCTTTTCATCTATAGACTTTCCTTGGACATTCATTGGACATTCCTCCAATGAATGATGGAAGTAGGGTCTTTGGTGGGGGTGGAGAAGAAACCAGGTGGCATGTACTTGAGGAGTGAGCCTGGAGGAGAAAACGGTACAGACTTTAATATCAGTGCAGAAGAGGCAGAACATGTTGCTTGGGACTGTGAATGCTAGCAGTGTGAAGCAGGAGGCTGAAATGCCTATGAGGTCAGAGTGGAACTGGGTAGGGGGGGGGGCAGTGTTAGAACATGAGAGTGGAACTGGGACGGAAGCTAGCACCTAGAGAAAAGAGGAGCTTGAAGAAATTTCTTACTGTTTGGGTAAAGCTGCTGAGGAAATGGAAAAGACAGGCAGCCAAAACAAGTTTAAAAAATACTAATGCCATGTGACATTGATTCAGAGCTGCTACCTGAGGATCACTGTCAGGTCTGCAAGAAGGAATACTTAACAGCAAACGACTTAGAAGAGTTTACTATATTGTTACCAGTAAAAAGTCTATAGAGTATGCGTGCGAGTGGATTCTAGGACTGCTAAAACAAAGATGGAAGAATCTCGTTTTAGACTGGGCTGCATTCATCCCAAGAGAGAGTCTAGAATCAGTGCGATAGTCCAAATAGCAAGGGTGGTTTCAATGACTGGCATTATGCATTGTCTTAAACCTAGACTTAATGGTAGCAAATGAAGTTGAGAATCTAGATTTCCTGTGTATAATGTGGAAGAAATAATATAAAGACTTGAAAGACTAAGACTGTTTGAATTTGTCCTATGAAATGTGGCCCCTATTTTCAGTTGTGGTTCTCTAAGAAGACCTAGTGGTACTTTCTTCATCAAGATACCAAAAGTTCATTAAGGAGCAGAGCGCCATCATCTGAGGAGCACTATGATGGTTCTTTTATGCAGCTTAGGGATGTGGGTGGGGAGCATTGCAGGAGAAATGGGTTCCTTGATCTCAGTAGGTATGTGAGGATCCTGAGATAGCACAGGCAAAGACTTGAGACAACTGTTAGAGCAAGGGAACATGGTTACTATAATCGGTAGTAGGATGGGCATGGTTAATAGAATGTTCTGACTGCTAAGTAGTTGTGTGCTGGTAGAATTGATCACAAAGTTCTCTAGGGTCCAAGGATTTTGGCAACCCACTAGGGTCCTACTTATTTGTATAACAACCATCTCTAGCTATGACTGAAGCTTGCCCTGAAACATCATTCTAGAGCATAGAATACCCTCACCAAATCACCAGTACTCCGCCAGTATTCAGATGCGGGGCCCCTTGAAGAAATCAGAGGGCAAACACTCTAACAGATGTTTTCTAAAATGGCCCTAACAACTTCTCCCATCCCGTTCTGCGTGTTACACTTCCCACTATGTCTGGGATGGGGACCCAAAGCCCATCTGTAAACAACTGGACATCCATTGCAGAGGAGTATTGGGGAGGAGATGAGTCACTCAGGGTGCAGTGTAGCTTCGATGAAACACACAACTTTCCTTTAGTTCTTAAATGCTCCCCCGACTCCCCACTATCATGATCCAAGTTCTACCTTACAGACCTGGCTAGACCAGAGGATGTACATTGGTACAGATAGGAACTGGAAACACAGGGAATCCAAGGCGGATGATCACTTCAGGACCAGTGGTGAGAGTGGCGATATAGGGAGGGAGGAGGGAAGGGGTAGTAGAAAGGGGGAACCGATTACAAGGATCTACATATAACCTCCTCCCTGGGGGATGGACAACAGAAAAGTGGGTGAAGAGAGACATCAGACATTGCAAGATATGACAAAATAATAATTTATAAATTATCAAGGGTTCATGAGGGAGGGGGAAAAATTAAAATGAGGAGCTAGTTCCAAGAGCCCAAGCGGAAAGCAAATGTTTTGAGAATGATGAGGACAACAAATGTATAAGTGTGCTTTGCACAATTGACATATGTATGGATTGTGATGAGTTGTATGAGCCCCAATAAAGTGATTAAAAAATAATAAAAATAAAAATTTAAAATGAGGTAAGTCTATTTTATTTCCTCGAATATATGAGTTAGCTTTGCGATTGGCAGAAAGAGTGATGTTATGTCAGTTTCCCACTTCAATTTCAATTTTTCTATGACTACATTTAAACAGACAAGTGAAATTGATTTTAATATATTTTATATAATCCAATATATACAAATATTATCACTTCAAAATTTAATCAACACTAAGCATTTATTAACGAGATATATCTTTTAATGAAATCCTTGATATCCATTGTGCATTTTACACTTACAGTACATCCCCTTAGGGCTGCCAACATAGTGGCAATAGCCACATGGTGCTAGGAGCTATCCTACTGGACATAGTAGTATTGGCTTTGAACATTGTTTCTGGTGGCATAGAATCCAATCGAGTTCTCCAGCCCTCCTGGAGATAGTATGAGCTACCCAATATCCTTTGAATAAATTCCAGTTCTGTTTAAATCATCCTAAGTGGGTTTTTCTTGCTTGCAATTGAAAGTCTCAACTATTACACTTCACTCCTGTTATTTGAATGATTTTATGGATGTAGGCTTTAGTACAAGATTACAGCAAGCATAACTGGACTTGTCAGAATACCAACTTTCTAATATTGGGGGGTTTGCCGATGTTATATGAAAAATGAACTGTTCACTATAAAGGCTTTTATAAAATCCTAGACATTAAGAGAAAGAAACAACAGAGCATACTCCATAATCATTTTTGAAAAGTTTATTTGAAAGGAAAAGCCATGCAATTAGTCCATGCACACACACCTGTGGACGTCCTGATATTGAATAAGCATGCGAGAAAC
>NW_022111368.1:14800657-14801777 GCF_000313985.2 Echinops telfairi
GCATGTACACGGGTACAGATAAGAGCTGGAAACACAGGGAATCCAGGACAGATAAACTCCTTAGGACCAATATTGAGAGTAGTCATACCAGGAGGGGAAGGGGAAGTTGGGGGGAGAGAGGGGGAACCAGTCACAGTGATCTATCTATAACCCCCTCCCAGGGGGGATGAACAACAGAAAAGTGGGTGAAGGGAGACATCAGTCAGTGTACGACATGAAAAAATAATAATTTATCAATTATCAAGGGTTCATGAGGGAGGGAGAGGGTGGGAAGGAAAAAATGAGGAGCTGGTACCAAGTGCTCAAGTAGAAAGAAAATGTTTTGAGAATGATGATGGCAACAAATGTACAAATGTGCTTGACACAATGGATGAATGGATGAATTGTGAAAAGCGTTGTACAAGCCCCCAATAAAATGATTGGAAAAAAAATGGAATAAGTATCAGAAGTTCTTGAAGTCAAGTAATCAAATTGATGGGAAAGAGCATAGGCAAAGTGGAGACCCAAACCCGCCTGTAAGACAATTGGATAGTCCCGCACAGAAGGGCCACACAAAAAGGAGGTTATATCCAGGGTGCAGTAGAGCATGGATGAAACACCTAACTGGCCTCTAGTTCTGTAAAATTTCCTCCTCCCACTTAGTTTTACCTCTCTAGTCTTTCTAGACCTCCGTATGCACATGGGTACTAGTAAGATCTTTTTTTTTTTTTTGCTTTTTTAACAGTTTTATTGGCACTTCATTAACATATCATAAGATTCAATAGTTCAATCTATAAAGAGTTGAACAATCATTTTCACAATCAGTTTTAGAACATATTCATCTTTCTTGTACTCGTTGTTAATCATATAAGTATTTTTAATTGTGGATAAAACATACACAACAAAACATTCTCCAATTCAACAGCCTCCGCGTGTACATTTCTGCATCCTTGATTACACTTTGTGTTGTACAACCATATCCTTTTCCAAATTATCTCATTAACATAAACTCAATGCCCCCTAAGCAAATACTCTTCCTCTTTCACCCATGGTGACCACAGGCCAACATTGGTTTCCTTCTTTCTTTTAGTAGTTTTCTTGATATAATATTCACACATCACATATTCCCATAATTAAATCG
>NW_022111368.1:14802758-14816278 GCF_000313985.2 Echinops telfairi
GGAAAGAGGGAACCGATTACAAGGAACTATATGTGACCTCCTCCCCCGGGAGATGGACAACAGAGAAGTGGATGAAGGGAGTTGTTGGACAGGGCAAGATATGACAAAATAATAATTTATAAATCATCAAGGGCTCATGAGGGAGGGGGCGGCAGGGAGGGAGGGGAAAAATGAGGACCTAGTAAGATCTTTTGATGCATGAAATCCAAGATAGATAAACAAACCCCTCAGAAACAGTAATGGGAGTAATGATTCCTCGAGGGCACAAGAAGAGAAAGGGGAGGGAGAACTGATAGCAACGATGACTGTATAACCCCACTTGAGGTGAGCAAATATCAGAATTTTAGGTGAATGGATTCATTGGAGGGTGTAAGTTATGGCAAAATAATATCATACATAATTTAGTAAGAGTTTCGAGGGGGAGTAGGGTGAGGGAAGGACGGGTTAAAGGGGAGCTCATCAAGGAGTTCAAAAGAAAATGGATTGGAAATGATGATGACAACAATTATACAATTATGCCTGATCTAACAGAACTGTAGATTGTAATAATATTTGCAAGAGCTCCCAATAAGATGTTAAAAAAGAAATATTACCCATAAAATATAATAAAATGAATTAACATTTTAACACTAAAAAAAAAAAATCCTGCTCTAATCACCAAAGTACAAATAATTGTTGCCTCCATCTCTGTTAACTATCCCTTTGTTCTGGTACAGAAAGCACAAAGTGCTATAAAATTACAACAAAGATTTGTTTCCCATTAATAATACAGCGGAGCCGGTTTAAAAGATTAGAGAAAGAACACCTAGATCACGGCAGTGAGAGAACCTGAATGCTCACAAGAAGAAACCTCCAGCTCCAAAATTAGAAGCTGTGTGTTCCCTTTATAGTTTCTGGACAACGGCTTCTTCGGGAGTCATAGGTCAAGCATGGGGCAAGGGTCAGTTGTTTGTTTGTCAGAAATGGCCATGACAGGCTAGATGGAAAAGATTGGTATGGATACCTCTTTTATCTGATAAGCATTTCTTTTGGTTAGTGACTATGACAAGCTAAGGTTTGTGTCCCTTAGGCTGGGCCAGTACCCTCAATGCTTTGGCAAGAAAGAAGTAGGAATTCCCCCACAATTGAGGGTGTGACATACTTCCAATATAAAGGGAAATCTGTAGGGACACTTGCTTGATTTTTGCTGGGTCTGGATCTCTCATCTGGCTCTTCATCTGACCTCTTACTCTTTGGACCTGAGCCAGCAGTTCTGCTACACTGCCTGGTGATCCTGAAATTCCTCAGGAGCTTGCCGTCTTACCTGCTGATCTTGGATTTGCTTGCCTGGTCAGCCAGAATCCTGCCATCTGAACTGCCAGTCTTAGGAGTCATCAGTCCCTGCAGCTACGGGAGTCAGGAGAAGCTTTCACCCTGTCCTCTGACCTATGGACTTGCAACTTGCTCACCTCTACAACGAAGAGAGCCATTTCCTTGATATCAACCGCTTTTTATGTATACATAGGTAAACTGGCCTGGGTATGCATCTCTAGAGAACTCAGCCTAAAACAGTAACCATTACAGTATGGATTTTAATGACTTGTTCCTAGCAATTGCATCCTTTGAAATGACATGTAAAATCATTAGTGCATTTTTATCCCCAATAACCTCGTCAGAGGTACTTCTAACCGATACCATATCCTCATTGTTGTATACAAGCAACTTTGTGGCCCGCTTGATCACAGTTACCTGTGAACACACTTGCCAATCCTGCTCCCCATCAGCAATCTTCTTTTGAACGATATTTCAGATTTTGTTTCATTTAAAAGGGAACTAAAGGGTAACTTAGTAGCTGGGCCAGGTCTGACTCTTGAGCACAGTTTTTGTAGCTGTGCCAAGAAGGCTGTTGATCTTAGACCACTTTGGCATGAGGAAGAGTGGACATCTGAGTGGTGTCTACATGCATGAGTTGTCATGCCAAAGGAACAGAGCCTTGGCATATTTCTTCATGCATACCATTACCCGTTCAACTATCATTATCATTATTATTAGCATATGATTACTAGATGGAACAAAAGACTGTACAGTAGCTCTTTGAGCCAAGAACCTACCTATTACATTGGGAAGCCAACTGAAGAAATAGAGTAATTCACATGGCTTACTAGCATGTATCCAGGTGGCTTGAATTCTGATTTTATGAATAACGTGTTCTATAATCCCGGTGTTGTTTACATGAACAACAAGATATGTTGGCTATAGCACATAAAGAGTTTAATTATCTTTGTTTAGATGCCACTCCCTAGACAACCTCAATAGTAATTTGAGCAATAAATAGTCCTTGGTACATTTCTAACTGAGACCTCTAATTCAGCTATTCCAAACGTTTGAATAAAAATTCTTTTTTTTTGAGACTATCCCCAACCAAGATGATTGATTAACAAATTTCCATTAAGAGTCAAAGCTTATTTGGTGTTGTGGAGCCATTTAACATCATTGTTCTAATAAGTAATAGCTTAGGCACTGTGCACATCTACAGGAACTCCAAGATTGCCTATGGTACATTGTCTCATTATTTTCTACCCGTTAACAAAATTATTTGACAAGCTACAGTGTTATTATTAGGATGTTGATTATGTAAACTCTCAAATTCAGATCCACTATACAAACATACCCCAAGGAAAGGGGGACAATACAGGAATTCTTAATTTACCTGATGGTGCCAACGGGTTCTTTGCGGTAAGAACAGAAGGTTAACATTACCCTGGATAGCCTCAAGATTATGGTGATCTGCCAATAATCAGTCAAATTGCTGGCCTCTGCAACTTGTTCAGCTAATCTAATAACAGAATTGGCCTTTTAAGCAAAGGGAAAAAGCAAAGGTAAAATGTCACCCACTTTTATTCCTTTTGTTCAGTGTGAGCAGGTAAAAGTGGAGGAGGAAGAAGTGTTTGCATTGGGTGTGTGGGAGTTGCGTTAAACCAGGATTTTATATCTCCCAGGCACCTAGCTTCTCACTGTAATGAAGGGACTTTCTTCAGTTGCATAAGGTGAATCCAAGATCCTATGCTCTGCAATTTTGCAGATAATAGTTGGTTAATAGCACAACTTCATTTAGGAATTAAGTTATCTTTAATCTTGTGTTTTCTCCCAAATACTTAATCACCAGGTTCAAGCCTTTGGACTGTGTAGTACTCTTGAATTGAACTCTGCCTTCCTCGCTGTATTGAGATCAATTGATACCAGTTTATTCCTGGTCTGACTGCTAATACACATATTCCTCACTCTCTCATTGGCTAACGTTTCCCATTTACAAGTATAATGTAAAAGTCTACTCTCTATTATGAACACTAAGATATGAAATGAGAGGAAACCTTTCGATGATGATTAAGGTTAGACATCAACTTGGCTGTGTCGTCATCTTGAGTGGTTTGGCAGTTATGTAATGATGTAACTTTGCAAGTACGTAATGAGGTGGTCATCCTTTATTTTGTGATCTGATGTGGTCATCCATTTTCACGTAATGTCGATTTTTGCATAACAACCTGGAACTTAGCCATGTGGGCAAGTGCGGAGTGGCTATCATTTAAGGCACCCTGGCGGGACTGTTGGGTAAGGGTTGAGCTGCTCATCACAAAATAATTGGTTCAAACCTACCAGCTTCTCTGGAGAAGAAAGAGGAGGCTATCTACTCCCACAAAGATGGACAGCCTTTGAAACACTATATAGAGTAGCCATAAGCCAAAATCCACCAGATGTCAAGTTTGGTGGCTAGGATGTAATTTAGCTCTCCACCTACAGCCAAAAGATATTTTTTATTTTTTCTAATTAGATGGTGATGGTTGGTTGACTATTTTTTAAAGCGAGGTTAGACAAATTTTACATTTTTGGCAGGCTTTTCCAGTTTGGGTCAAGTTTTTTAAGTTTAGTGTTTGGTTTGGTTCATAAGAAAAATCCTAAACATCAACATTAGAAGTCTGTTGCTTTTCCTATTCAAAAGACCTCTTCAGTGATCTCCCTGACTCCTATCTCCCTTTCTTAAAAATAAAGAAAATATTTCTGTAGTACAGACTCTTAGATTTTTATCCTGATAACCAAGGTTCTTTATCATCTGGTCATACCTGAGATTTCCAACCATCACTTACCTACAGCTCTATGCATTTTATATCCATTGGTGAGATAGGGGATATTTTCTTTTGTAGAAGTTGGCTTTCAATCCATCAGCACATCAGGGCAGGCTCTCAGTAAAAGACTGACCATACTGCTTCTGAGAACCCTAAGAGTAGGAGTTAGGAAGGTAGAAAGATGTGTGAAATCAGACTTGCTTCTGTAAACATGTAATGCTTAGATAAGAAAGTTAATCATAAAACAACCACTTCGACTGTTCTTAAATGAAAAATAAGTTAG
Source organism: Echinops telfairi (assembly GCF_000313985.2). Classification (NCBI taxonomy): domain Eukaryota; kingdom Metazoa; phylum Chordata; class Mammalia; order Afrosoricida; family Tenrecidae; genus Echinops; species Echinops telfairi. The sequence continues at coordinate 14,807,142 of NW_022111368.1, forward strand.
CTGATCAGCAGAAAACATGTGAAAATACGGTATCTTAGAGATATTTATGGGCATGGCAACTAGCTGATTTTCACGTAAAAATTGTTTTAAAGGCTCTGATGTCATTTGGACTTTGGAGCATATTATGTGTTCACCATCAATGTTCCAGTTCAATCAGTCTATTTTTCAATAAACCTCTCTTTGCTTTTATTCCTAGCAGAATGTTTCATTGGTTTTCAAGGCATTTTTAAAGTCAGGAATGGGAATTCGAAGATACATTGCTTTCAACATCCCACAAGGTGTTGAGCCTTTGAGCACTGGTGCCAGTGGAATTGAGCAATTTGGGGCTATCTCCTTCCACTAAATCTTGATAATCATCCTAATGTAAATAATCTCTCGAATCTAAGCCCTATGTTCTGTGTGCTATAGCTCTTAAGGTTTAATCATAAGATATGTTTCTTTGTTCCTAAGATTTGTTCCTTTGCACTTACAAGGTTTTGTTTTGTTTTTCAATAGCTGTTGGACACGAGGAATGTCAACTCCAGAGATCGGTCAGATCCAACCTCTAGAACTATTGCTTAATATAACCGTGATATGTTGGTGCCACGGAGGCCTATTTCTTTCTGTCTGGCATTAAGTTACCCAAGGGTGGTTGGTTGGTTTGTTCATTTGTTTTCATCAGTGACTGCTATGTCATTATTTTGATATTTTTTCCATTGATTTTTATTCACAGTAAATCACAAAATCAAGTCTCCAGGAGGATTAAAATAGTCCCAGTGGTATACCTGTTTTGATTGTTGTATCTGAATTTAATTGTTTGTATCTGAATCCTTAAAAACAGTTTGTTATCAGTGATCGCTCTTGGGTACTTGACAATTAGAAAACTGGAATGTCTGAAAGAAGAGAGTCGGTCTCTAGGCAGAAGAATGAATTTAGTTCAAGAGAAAAGAAGCCAAGTTTTGTATGGTTGCTACAAAGGAATTACAGAGTTTTTTGAGACACAAAAACATATAGGAAAGTTTCCAACATCTTAAAAGCCACTAGGGCACTAGCTGCCAACAGGAAAACACCTTAGAAAGGATAAGCAAGGCTATGACATGGCCCAGCACATGCAGTGGAATATTATGCATCAATAAAAAACAATGACAAGCCTTTTAAACACCACAAGCCATGGACAAAACCAGCGAACATTATATTTAGCAGACTTGGTTGATCTGATGAATATCTAGTGACACCATTGTCATGAGGCATAACAAAGAAAAAGAAAAGTGGTTTTTACACCAAAAGATAAGACAATGTGGAAGCCAGGGATGGAGGCTGGGACACAGAGAGGGGAGTGATTAGAAATCATAGAAGGAGGAAGGATGAGAGGGGGAAGGAGACAGAGAGAGAACCACATTGATGCGGGGTTTAACACAACATTACTGATTTTGGTTGAGGTGTAAGTGCAACTAGAACATGCTTCTTTACAAACCAACATAAACATTTTTTAAAAAATGAGTGTGAAGGCTTGCAGCCTTAAAACCCCTCCCGATTCCTGACTCCTCAGATCTAAATAGTGGTCTGAGGGGCTCGAAAGAAGGAGAAAGCTAAAGCTGACGTGGACTTGGTTGTGTATCGAGTGACAAACAAGTTCATTTCAAACAGGAAAAACAAGAAATGGGCCGGAGCTGCAGGCTGCCCAGCAGCCAGAGACTCGCACACAGGACAGACGCTTCGTGAGACAACGCATGGACCGAGCCCCCGCGGCAGGCTCTCGCTTCCAGATGTTTTATTTGACTCTGGGAAAACGATGCATCAACTCATTCTTAACATCCTTCATAAGCCTGCCTGGATTCCCCCTACTCTGGATGCAGCTTTGGGGTTCCTAATGAAAACCACACAAACTGAACACGTTTGATGTCATTTAAAATGTCAGCGATCGCCTTAGGGAAATGAATTACCATCTACTCTTTCCCCTTCCATTTTGGGAGAATTCATTCTCTTTTGCATTTGTACCCCTCTAGAGCATTCTTCCTTGATGCTCATTTTGTTAGAGAGTTTAAATAAAATCCCTCCATCTGAGACTTTCAAAAATTCATAATTTATCTAGGACCTGTTTTTCTGTTCATTTGAGTAGATCTCACCTAAAGAAATCACTGTACACATTTTAAGAAACTTGGGTTCCCCATAAGTTTATATTATGTGGGGTTGAGTTGAAGTCTGGATTTTGAACTGAACTCAGCGGCCATTGTGTGTGTGCGTGTGTGTGTGTGTGTGTGTGTGTGTGTGTGTTTTGTCTCACTTTGTGTCTGAGTTTCTTGGCACTGGAGGCCATGACTCCAAGTCGCTAATAATTTTTTTCTCTCTCTCATGAGGAAGTCTTTCAACTCTTAGAAAAACTGCTTCCAGCACCCATCTTGAGTTAGGTTTTCAGTGGCTAGACTGAGAATATTTCTTTTGTTATTAAATTGATCTATTTGAAAAGTTCACTAAAAAGAACAAAGTGCATTTTAGTTTGATATTAGGGCCATTAAAAGGGAAATTGTATGCTAAATGGCTTCTCTAACAATACCAACAGTAAGCCCCACCCGCCAAATTAAATCTGGCTCACAGTGACCGTACTTAGAGTCTCCAAGACTTGAAATATTTATGAGGGCAGACAGCCTCCTCTTTCTCCCTTGGAGCTGCTAGTGAGTTTGAACTGCCAACCTTACAGTTAGCAGCCCAGACCTAATCCACAGCACCACAGGGCTATGTGATAATTTCCTACTTCTTGTGCAAAAAATACCCCCTAAACATGAAGCAGTTTGCATAACTAAATGGTCCGACTCTGATACAGGTTGTACTTCACCCCACCTCACCCTTTTTGCTTTATTCTTGCTTACAACCAACAGCTCAAGCTTTGTAAAATTTCACCTACCCTTGGAAACTAAGAGTGCAGGTCAGAAATACAAGATTACAATAAACTGTTTCCGAAATTCTGATGTCCACTCCTTTTTTTGCCAAGGATGCGCTCCAAAGAAATGCTTTCCAAGTTTGCTTTCTGTGCAAACTAGTTTTGTAAAAGCCTTATTCCTGTTGGCCACAAGATGAATGCAGATTAGAAACTAAGTTAGTTTCAAATATTTATGGTTTTGTCAACTGAATCTTGATGACCTTGTGAAAGATTACACAAAATTCTGCAAACATCAACAATTCAAAAACTTATATTAGTTCCTGGTATTTGTGTTTCACAGTTCTCTCTCCCCAATGCCTTAGGACATATGGCCCCCAATATCAATGATTCCAGTCCCTGATAAGCCTTGCTCTTTACTCTTTCATGTGCCAGATCTCTTAGTAAACAACACTGCAGGAAATATTATTAAATTTAATATCCTTTAAAAACCATGTTCTGATGAGTTTCTTGGAAAATAAGTGTTTATATAAATTAAATAATCCTTATATTTCCAGCCACTGTTTGTCTATCAGTTTATCATGCTGTGGTGGCTTGCCTGTTTGTAGGATGTTGGAAGATAAGCCGATGCACCATGGTCATCAGGTTTCAGTAAAATGTATAAATTAAGTACAAACTAGGAAGAAAGAAAAAAAACCTCACATCTGAAAAATTAGTCACAGAAAAGCCTGTGAATAAAAAAACAAACGAACAGCAAAATCACTGCCATTGAGTTGATTCTCACTCACAACAACCCTACAGCACAGGGTCGAAGTGTTCCTGTAGGTTTCTGAGACTGTTACTCTTTTTTTTTTTAATCATTTTTTTAGGGGTTCATACAACTCTTATCACGATCCATACATCCATCTATTGTGTCAAGCACATTTATGCATTTGTTGCCATCATCATTTTCAAAACATTTTCTTTCTACTTGAGCTTCTCATTCCTGCCCCCTCCCTCATGAACCCTTGATAATTTATAAATTATCATTTGTCATGTCTTACACTGTCTGATGTCTCCTTTCATCCACTTTTCTGTTATCCGTCCCCCAGGCAGGGAGTTCTATGTAGATCATTGTGATTGGTTCCCCTTTTCTCCCCCACCTTCCCCTCCTAGTATGGTTACTTTCATTATTGTCCCTGAGGGGTTTATATGTCCTGGATTCCCTGTGTTTCCAGCTCTTATCTGTACCCATGTACTTGATCTGGTCTAGCTGGATTTGCAAGGCAGGATTGGGGTCATGATAGTGGGGGTAGGAGCATTAAAGAACGAGAGGAAAGTTGTGTGTTTCAACAGTGCTACGCTGCACCCTGACTGCCTCGAGACTCTTACTCTTTATGGGCGAAGAAAGCCTCATCTTTCTCCTGAGGAGGAGCTGGATGTTTCAAACTACCCACCTTGTGGTCAGCCGCCCAAATTGAAACATGCCACCAGGGCTCCGCGGGTAGCAGCTGAAGATGTTCTGATATTGGGCCAGAAGATGAGTTCTTCCGGTTGGAAGGCATTCAGAATACAACTGAGGGGGAGCTACCTCCTCAAAATAGAGTTGACCTTAATGATATGGATGGAGCAAAGTTTGGGGGACCTTCATTTGCTGATAAGGCATGAATCAAAGTGAGAAGAAAGAAGCTGTAAATATTCATTAATATTCAGAACATGAAATGTATAAAATATAAATCTATAATTATGAATCCTCAAATATGAAGTATAAGACAAAATCTCTATATCCTAGGCATTAGTGAGCTATAGTAGTCTAGTATTGGCAAGTTTGAATTGGACAATCATATGGTTTACTCTTATTTGAATGACAAATTGAAGAAAAATGATATCACTTTCATCACCAATGAATATTTCAATATTTACCTTGACATTCTGGCTGTGATAAGATAATATCCATATGCTTATAAGAAATATAACTATTATTCAAATTTATCCATCAACCACTAAAATCAATGATGAAAAAAAGTTGAAGAATTCTACCAAGTTCTTCAGCCTGAAATTAATCAAACATGCAATCAAGATGCATTTATAATTACTGGAGAGAAAAAAATTACTGGAGATTGGAATGAGAAAGCTGTAAACAAAGAAAAAGAATCAGTAATCAAAAATATGACTTTGATGGTAGAGGTAGCATATGATTAATAAACTATGATATTGAAAGACATCCAAGCAACACAGCAGGCACAAAACTAGGCTCCAGAAATTGATGTGATACCAATTCAAGTGTTTTGACAAAATGATGCAACACTAGAGATGATCATTTGTGTATTCTAACAAATTTGGGAGACAATTTCATGGTCAATCAATTGGGAGAAATCCATCTTTGTGCCTATTCCAAAGGAAGATGATCCAACAGAAAGCATCTATTCTTGTGGTAGTTATGGACTGGTGTCAGACTTATAGACTTGAGTTGAACTGGGCTAGGATGCTTTCTTTATATATAATTACTTCTTGATATAAATCTCTTTCTTATACATCTAGGACTGTTGATGAATTTGTTTCTCTAGTCAAACTGTCCTAATACAGTTATCATAAAATATCGTTAATATCAGAACCAAGTTCCATGTTGCTGGAGATTATTCAAAAGCAATTGCAGCATCAAAGGGAGCTATCAGAAATTCAAGCTTGCTTTAGATGAGGTGAAATGACCGCTATCATTGCTAATCATAGATGCACCTTGGCTGAACTCAGAGAATACCAGAAAGATGTTTACTTGGGCTTATAGACTTTGGAAAGATATTCAACTATGTAGATCATTATAACAGTGCAAATAATGGGAATTTCAGAACACTTAATTGTGCTCACATAGAACCTGTACACAGACTAAGAGGCAATTGTTTGAACCTAACAAGGGGATATAGCATGGGTTAAAATTAAGAAAGGGGCTTCCAGTTCAAGATGACTGACTGATCACATAGAGAATAAGTCCCTGTACAACTATCAGGAGAAATACATCAAGAAAACAACAACAACAATGAAGTCTGGAAAAATGACAATAACTAAGTCCCACAAAACCGCCACACACCAGAAACTGTGGGGATAGTCAGGGGGGAAAAAGGTGGGGGGAATGGGAAACCGCACCCATGAGACACCTAGCACCAGCTTCAAGCACCCAGCTCCCCCAGCTACCCCTGGTTCACAGAATTGCCCCAGTTCCCCTCCAGCTCCCATGATAGCCTCAGCTCCCAGGCAATTTGTGCACCTGCTGTATCTGGCTCCAGGTCAGTTCATGTATTTACCTTAACCCACAGCAAGTTCAAGGGATTTCTTTACCCCCAACACTGTACATACCTGTTCCACTGGCTCTCAGCTGATGAGCTCCATACCCACCCTGACCCCCACCCTTCTTATGGTAGAGAGGATGTTCTGTGTGCCCAACCACACCAGATACAACACTCCTGAGTGAAGGGAAGATCCAAACTGAAAAGTGTTTTTCTTTCCTTTTATTTTTAAAATAAAACTTTTACGATTTCTTTTGTTTTAAGATTGGCACTAACTTCTTTTTTAAAATAAATTTTTATCTTTTAATTTTATTACCATTTTTTCTACTTTTCTTTTCTCTGTTTTCTCTTTCTTCTTCTTTTACATTTCTTGCTATTTTTTTGAAGTTTCTATTATTCCACTCCTGCAACACTTGACAAATATAACTATACCCACATGACCCAGCAACCCCATGAGCCCCTAATAGCTGCATTAAGAGAAAAAAGAACTAGAAAACATAACCATAATAAATATATATGCACCCAACCACCCAACCAAAACTAAACCTACTACCATCTAGTCGATTCCAACTCAAGTAACCTTATGGGACAAGGTAGAATTGTTTCTGTGAGTTTCCAAGGCTATATCTCTTTACAGGAGTAGAAAACCCTGTCTCTTTCCCATGCACTCAAAAAAAAAAAAGACCCTTGAAATACATTAATCAAACACTTGTAGAACTGATGAGAGAAATAGACAAATGCAACAATAATAATAGAGGACTTAAACACATCACTCTTGAGGAAGACAGAGCATTAGGAAAATCATTAGACACAGAAGTCTAAACAACACAATGAATCCACTTGACCTCCTAGCGATATACACACCATTCTATCCAACAGCAACATAGTGAACATTCTTGTCCAGTCAACATGATACAGCCTCTAGGGAAAAAATGTTAGAACACAAAGCAAACCTGAATACAATTTTAAATATTGAGATTTTACAACCTGTTTTCTCAGACAATGCTGCAATAAAATTAACAACAGCAAAACAACAAGAGGAATCAACAATAGGAAAAGCAAGGGAGCAAAATCAAATCCATGGAAGCTGAGCAACAGGCTGTTTAAAAATGAATGAATAAACTAAGGAACAAAATTTTAAAAGATTACTTGAAACCAATTCGAGCAAAAAGACAACCTACCAAAACCTCTGAGACACAGCAAAAGCAGGTATCGGGGGGCAATTTATAGCAATCAATACTCTCATGAAAAATAGAAGGGAGAATTAAAATCAACATCTTCAAAAACTAAAACAAGAGCAGCGAAATAAACCACCAATCACCAGAAGAAAATAAATCATAAAGATAGAGTGGAATGGGTAGGAAAGAGGGAACCGGTTACAAGGAACTATATGTGACCTCCTCCCTGGGGGACAGACAACTGAAAAGTGGGTGAAGGGAGACATCGGACAGGGCAAGATATGACAAAATACCAATTTATAAACTATCAAGGGCTCATGAGGGAGGGGGGAGCGGGGAGGGAGGGGAAAAATGAGGACCTAATGTCGGGGGTTTAAGTGGAGAGAAAATGTTTTGAGAATGATGTACAAATGCGCTTTACACAATTGATGTGTGTATGGATTGCGATAACAGTGGTATGAGCCCCTATTAAATGTTTTTTTAAAAAAGATAGAGTGGAAATAAATTAATTGGAAAGAAAAACAATAAGAAAAATCAACAAGACAAGTTGGTTCCCTGAAAAGAGTAACAAGATTTATAAATCACTAGCATACCTAACAAAGGAAAAGAGATAGAAAATGAAAATACCAAGACTTAGCGATGAAAATGGTAACATCACAACACATCTAACTGAAAATTTAAAAACAATAGCACATTACTATGAAAGACTGTACATCAACAAATTTTAAAATCTAGAGTAAATGGACAAATTTCTACAAACACACTGCCCAAATTAATACAGACTGATCCTCAGAAAAACTTCAACAAGCCCACAAGAAAAGAAGAAATAGATGAGAGCATTAAAAATTTTCAACAACAAAAAATGCCCAGGGCCAGATGGCTTTACATAAGAATCCTACCAAGCATTCACACAAGAGTTGGCACAAATTCTACACACATTATTTCAGAATACAGTATAGAAAAGGACAGAAAACTCACCGTATGAAGGGAGCGTAATCCTGAGACCAAAACCAGATAAAGACATTACCAAAACAGAAAGTTATAGGCCAATATCCCTCATGAACATAGGTGCAAAAATTCTCAACAACACACTGACTAGTAGAATCCAACAAGATATCAAAACAATAATATGCCTTCATCAAGTGGGATTCATACCACGTACACAAGGTTAGTTTAACATTAGAAAAATAATTCACGTAAACTACCACAAAAAAACAAGGATAAGGTTCATATGATCATATAAGTCAAGGCATAAAAGGCATTTTGTCCAACACCCATTCCTGATTAAAACAAAACAAAACAAAAACCACTTACCCAAACAGGAGTACAAAAGAAATGTACCAATACAATGAAGGTCATCTATGGAAAAAACAATAGCCCAAACTGAAAGCATCCCCCTTTCGCATGGGAACCAGACAAGGATACAGTTTACCACCACTTTAACATTGTGTGGGGTCTTACCCAGAGTGATTATTAGACAACAAAAAGAAATCAAAGAAATACAGATCAGCAAAGAAGAAGTGAAACTCTCATTGTTTGCAGATATGATCTTAGAAGTAGAAAATCTCAAAGATTCAACAACAACAACAACAAAAATCTAGGAAACAGTTGGGAGATTTGGCAGCATGGCAGGATACAACATCAACATACAAAAATGAAAATGAAATCAGGAAAACAATATCATTTACAATAGCCACACAAAAAAATTACTTAGGAAGAAACCTAACCAGAGAAACTAAAGACTTGTGCTAAGAAAACTAAAGAACACTACTATGAGAGACCAAAATAGACGACACATGGAATGACAATCCATATGTGTGTGTGTACAGTGAACCCTCGTTTATC
>NW_022111368.1:14817978-14829491 GCF_000313985.2 Echinops telfairi
GAGGAGCTGATACCAAGGGCTCAAGTAGAAAGAACATGTTTTGAGAATGATGATGGTACGGATGTGCTTGACATGATGGATGGATGGATGGATTGTGATAAGAGTTGTACGAGCCCCCAATAAAATGATTTTTTAAATGAAAATATTTGTTTTAGTTTATTTCTTTGTTCTTTTTGTTATGGCTAATGTTTTGAAATAGTGAGTAGTGCAAATTTTCTTTAGATTAAAATGTACATGTCGGTTATGTTTGCCTGATATTAGACAACAAGCACATAATATTATTATTTTTATTTTTTAGCTCTGGGGGCATAGAGGCTGTTGTCAGTTGGAAACCACTGTGGCTCTGAGGGAGAAAGACGAAGCTTTCTACTCCTGTACACAGTTCCCATCTCAGAAACCCACAGGGGCAAGTCTACCCTCTCCTCCAGGGCCACTATGAGTAGGAATCGGCTAGATGGCAGTGAGCTTGAATGTGAACTTGGTCACAACTTTATTTCTCTTGACTCTAACCATCGAAGCCAATGATCTTAACTGGGGAATTCACATCATTTACCCAGGGAGTTTTTTGCACAGAAGATGAAGTACTGAGCAGCAAACTGAAAGGTCAGCAGTTCAAACCCACCAGCTTTTTCCACAAGAGAAAGATGAAACTTGACAGCCTCAGAAACCACACTGCGCTGTCCTGTGGGGTCTCTCAGAACCCGAATCAACCTGACTGCAGAGGGTCTGCTTTATCCAGATGGTTGGAGACTTGATCTGAGTATATTCTTAACACATAGCCGACGCTCTTTGAAAATAAGACTAATCATTATGTTTGGAGACATTTTTGACTAAAGTTTTTTGTTTTTTTAATTGACTGTGCACTACTTTTGTAATTCATTCCCATCCGGTCTTTCACTTTTATCAAGTATTATCATTATACATTAATCACGACCATGTTAAATTTTATCATCTACAGATCACATTTTTTTTTCCTGACTTGCTGAAAATACTTGACCAATCGATTCTATTAGACTGACAGGAAAGATTGTGATGTTTTTGAACATGGAAAATATTAGGCTGAGTTACATGTTTCAGAAACTCTTGTGTAGCTTCTGAGAGGTTCAGAAACTGAAGTTGATCCAGAATCATGTAGAGTAGAAATTCACTATGTAGTACTGAGGGACTATAGAATTACTTTAGGCTTTATGTGGAAATATTACTGATATCTTAATGTTCTATTTTCAGTATATAAAACTAAATTTCTTCCTTTCTCCTAAATTATCTAATAGGTTTGTATTTTTTAAAGATCATGTTATTAGGGGCTCTTACAGCTCTTATATCTCAATTGATCTTATAATGATCAATTGTATCAAGCACATGTGTATATATGTTGCCATTATTATTTAAGCATTTATTTTTTATTTGAGCCTTTGGTATCAGCTCCTCATTTTATCCTCCCTCCCACCTCCCATCCTCATGATTCCTGGATAAATTATAAATTATTATTATTTTCATATCTTACACCGACGGCTGTCTCCCTTCGCAATGGGTTTTTCCCCCCCTCCTCTCCACGCCTTCCCCTCCTGGTATCGCTACTCCCATTTCTGTTCCTGAAGGGTTTATCTAACCTGGATTCCATGTGTCATGAGCTCTTATCTGTACCTGTGTACATGCTCCAGTCTAGCCTGCAGTGAAAGACAGGATTGGGGTCATGATATTGAGGGGGGGAGGTGAGGAAGCCTCAAAGAATCAGAGTAATATTGTGTGTTTCACCAGTGCTACACTTCACCCTGGTTGAGTCTTCCTTGCGACCCTTCTATGAAGGGATGTCCCATTGTCTACAAATGGGCTTGTGGTCTCTGCTCTGAAGCCCCTTGGTCTCAACAATATGGCTGTTTGTGGTTTTTCTTTGTTTGTTTTGGGTCTTCTGATGTCTATTTCTTGATCCTGTCAACACCTCATGATCACACAGGGTGGTGTGCTTTTTCCATGTGGGCTTGTTGCTTCTCTGCTAGATGGCCACTTGTTTAATTTCAAGCCTTTACAACCCCAGACACTATATATTTTGATAGCCAGGCACCATCAGCTCTCTTCAGCTTTCTTCACCACATTTGCTTGTGCACCTAGGTTTGCATTTTCACCTGAAGAGCTGAACTGGTTCTTCTTTTTTCCTTCTTCTTCTTCCTTGTGCATTGATTTTTTTAATTTATTAAATAATCATTTTATTAGGGGCTCATACAACTCATCACAATCCGTGCATACATCATTTGTGTCCAGCACATTAGTACATACGTTGACTTCATCTTTCTCACAACACCCACTTTCCACTTGAGCCCTTGGTGTCAGCTCATTTTTCAACCTTCCTCCCTCCCCACTCAAACCCTTGATAATTTATAAATTATTATTATTTTATCATATCTTACCCCATCCAACGTCTCCCTCACCCACTTCTCCGCTGCCCATCCCCCAGGGAGGAGGCCATATGTAGACCTTGTCATCTGTTCCCCCTTTCTCCCTCACCTTCCCTCCACCCTCCCGCTATCACCACTCTCTCCACTGGTCCTGGGAGGGGGGCGGTTCATCTGTCCTGGGTTCACTGTATTTCCAGTTCCTATTTGTGCCAGTGTACATCCTCTGGTCCAGCCAGATATGTAAGGTAGAATTGGGATCATGGTAGTGGAGGGAGGAAGCATTTAAGAACTAGAGGAAAATTTCATATTTCATCATTGCTACACCACACTCTGATTTGCTCCTCTCCTCCCCACAGCCCTTCTGCAAGGAGACGTCCAATTTTCCCCAGATGGGCCCTGGGTCCCCACTCTGCACTCCCCCTCATTCACAATGTTATTATTATTTTTTGGTCTTTGATGCCTGATACCTGACCCCTTCACCGCTTTGTCATCTTACAGGCAGGTTTACTTCTTCCATGTGGGCTTTGTTGTTTCTCAGTTAGATGGCCCCTTGTTTATCTCCCAGCATGTGGGACCCCAGATTCTGTGTAATTTGACAGCTTGGCACCATCAGCTTTCTTCACCACATTTGCTTATGTACCCGCTTTGTCTTCAGCATTTGTGTCGGGGTAGGCTGGTGTAGTTCTTCCTTGTGGGTTTTGTTGTTTCTGAGTTAGATGGCCGCCTGTTTGTCTTCAAGCCTTTAAGATCCCAGATGCTGTATCATTTGATAGCCGGGCACCATCTGCTTTCTTCACCACTTTTGCTAATGCACCCCCTTTGTCCTCAGCGATCGAGTAGAGGTAGGCTGGTGTGCTTCCTCCGTGTGGGTTTTGTTGTCTCTCAGCTAGATGGCTGCTTGTTTATCTTCAGGTCTTTAAGGCTTCAGGTGCTATATCTTTTGGTAGCTGGGCACCATCTGCTTTCTTCACCACACTTGCTTGTGCACTCATTGTCTTCAGGGACTTCAGGTGTTATATCTTTTGTGAACTGGTTCTTATTGTGCCATTCTTAAATGTTTATATATAATAAATCGACCAAGAGGAAGAATAAGAAATATGAAAAGATTATAAAATTAAGACCAGAAAAGATTGTAACCTTGAAAACATTTTTAAGAAGACTTAAAAGCATTAAAAAAAGAATTAAGAGATAAGAAAACCCTTATCATAGGATGCACGATAGTCAGCACAGTGCTATTAGTTACTGAAGTAGTTGAGTCTTGCAATAAAGGGAATTATGAGAATTCAAGTAGATTCGACCATTGTTAACTCTGGAGTTAGAAGTTTCAGTTGGTAAACTTAGCAAAATTGTAAACTCCATAACTCAAACACATCTGAAACTTGAGTTATGTTTCTACAAATATAATAGCATTAATTTCCTGTTAGTTTTCTAATTGGGGGTTATAAAAATACCTTTATAAATTAATGGTGCTGTTTATATTAATAACATGTCTCTGAGGTTCTGAGGTCTTGTGCCTAAGCACAAGAAAAGCCATTGTTGACACTTTTTTTACTCATCAGGCTTGTTTCCTTGGTTTGAAGATCTGCAGTCATTGTTGTGTGGGTTGTATCAGTTAATCTGGCTCATATTATTCTATCAATCGATTCAAACGCTAGCAGCTGGGGACTCAAGAACTTGCAGGTGTTCATTCAGGCCCAACAATATGTCTCTTTTCATCGTGAGCAGCAGAAGAAGAGTTCCTGATTAGGGCACGTAGAAGGAACCACATTGCTGATACAGCTGCCAAATGATCTGCCTTTCAAATTATTGCTGCACTGATGGTGAGTAAAGATGGGCTCCTCAAAATTACATATTAATACTTCTAACTTTTGAAAACTGACTTCAGAAAAGCTTCTAGGGCTGGTCAAATAACTAGACCAAATCGATGAATTCAAAGCATGGGGAAAGCAGGATGTAACTAATATCTGTCATTAAATTATGGATTGGGCCTAATAAGAAACTTGTATTACTTAATTTCACTAAATTATTGTCAATCTTTAATCTAAACATCTAGGAAATATCTTTCATGGGTGACATAAGCCTGTGAAGTTGGGATCTTAAAGCCTGCCTATCAGCTCCTGGAGAATATGTCTATTAGTAGGAACCCCAACTAAAGCACTTATTCAAACCTCACCGAAGGGAATGCTATTTAGTTCTTCTCACCAGCCCTTTGAACTAATCATCCCTCCAAAGACGCGAAGATTATCTTCAAAAGTCCCTGTGGCGAAAAGCTGATGACATCTTAAGTAGCCAGCTAACCCCGAGATCACAGAACAAGACTCTACGAACAGCATTGAATGTTGCGGACTTCACCTTATAATTATGACTATTCTTATGTTATTAGCTTCTTGGTTAGGCATTCATACATGTAATCCTTTGCCTTGGTTATTTATAATAAAGTTGGGTGTTTTTTTAGGCTTTGTACTTCTTTTTTTCCAGTAGCATTTTTCTAATGCTGAGAGAGAAAGTGCACTTACTAAATTGCCCAATCCATAGCCAGTGCCAGGGACCTAGGTGAATGCTAAATCTGTTATCCCTCTCTACCCAACATTCCCTCCAAATAGGCTCTATTCCCCACAGGCCGGACGCAACCCCTTGAGCATGAGTAGAGCAAAGGGAAAAACAGAACCCCATCTCTGGAAACTTGAATTAAGGTGGGTATAAAATGACCCTCTATTTTATTTTAGCTCATTGCTAATACCTTATCTTGTACTTAGGTGAACCTGTCAAAGGAAGTGAAGCTGGACATTGAGAAGATCCTTCGAAAAGCAACGTCATTACATTCAATACCTCCATGGCTGATGACGTTTTTAGACATTTTTAGCTAGTTTTCTAATGACATCAACACCTGTCATATTCTATTCCACAGATTACATTAATTCTTCTACAAATCGTATGGACTAGAAGATCAGTCAAGTGTTACTGAAATGTAATTCAGACAGACACACAATCATGTACTTCAAAGAAGCTCTTGCTCGCTCCATCGAGTCAATGCTGACTCACAGTGACCCTTCAGGACACGATAGAATTACCTCTGTGCATTCCCAAGACTGCAACTCTTCAAGTTGGCAGAAAGCCTCATCTTTCTCCCAAGGAGCCACTGGTGGTTTCGGACTTTTGACCTTGCAATTAGCAGTCCTTAGAATGAAAATTAAAATTATACCTCATAAAATTTTCCACATATTGTTTTGCCTATTATATTTCACTGAAATTTTTCTTAATGATTAATAAATATAAACAACCTCCCTTCCTTTGGATGTCTTCATGTTGGCCCTTTGTTGGCCCTCGCTCCCAAATGGAGCCTCCCATTTATCTCAGTCAATTCACTCTGAAGATGGCATTCATAAACTCGACAAGGTGAACAAAGAGACACATTTCCCTCCAATAGATCTTGCTGAAACTCCTCAGGCCACGTCCTTGCAGCATCCTTAGTTGACTGTGGGTGACTAGCACCTCTAATTAGACTCATGACTGAAAAGTAGGAAACAGAAGCAGGCCCGAAAATGCAGACGTGTTTTGGAGACAGACTTCCATTTAAAAGGTTTAACTGATTTAAACTGATCCAGACCAGTTCTGAGAAACCAAGACAGGAAGGATGGTGAAAGGTAGAAAGAGATGGGCATCATCTTGTTTTTGAAAACATGTAATGCCCAGGAACCATCTGTAGGCAAATTAATCACAAAACACAAGTTGTCCTTGGGTGGAAAATAGCTAAGCTGATCCATGGAGCATTTGTGCAAGAATAAGTTATTTTTAAAATGTTGGTGGTCATGATGACTAAACTGATTTGCCTGTACAAAAGATCCTTTCTCTTCTTTGTCTTCAGAGCATATTGTACTTCCTCCATACGACATCCAGCTTGAACGATCTAGTCCTCAATAAAACTATTTTTCCTTTTACCCCTAGCAGAGTATTGTGTTTGTTCCTATGACATTCTACAGTTGGTATGACAGGACTATGTATTTTTGAAAAGAATGGTTTGAAAAATGATCAGAAGATAAAACTCCTAGGAATATACCAAAAGCCACATTGGCTACTAACTGAAAGGTCAAAAGTTCAAAGCCACCAGCCTCTCTGAGGAGAAAGGTGAGCTTTCTACTCTCAGAAAGAGTTACAGTCTTGAAAACCCACAGGGGCAGTGCTACTGTGTCCTTTGTGGTCACAATGAGTTGAAGTCAACTTGATGGCACTGTGTGTGTTTAACCAAATGCCACACAAATAGCACGCAAAAATATTGCTAACAAAAAATATTAGATATGGGATATGAGATACAAACCCTTTGCTATTCATGTCTCTGTATAATTGATTCCGTTGGCCTCTGAATGACCCAGTTATACTGGACAACACTGGACAACATCTCTCCGGATACATGTGGTGGCCATCTAACCTTGGTTAGTTGGGGCAGTCTACTTGGTTAGTTGCCGCACCCACAGTAACTGTCAAAAGCAACCTCCTTCACGCTCTAAGGAGGCCCAGTTTAGATAATAAATTACCTGGTCATCTATCAACATGCCACATAGTTTCATGCCTTGGTGCTTAGGTCCTTAATGAGGACCGTCCTCTTCCATTCAGTCTCCATTTCCGTATACCACCCACCACCATGACCAACTGCCATCAAATTGGTGCCAACCCATAGGACTCCTCCCTAAGGTTTCCGAGGTTGTAAATCTTTATGGGAGCAGAGAGCGTCAGCTTTCTCTTGCTCTGCTATAACACCCCTGGATAAATAACGGCACACATAGACTCAAGCAATTAAAAATCAAATTGTTTAATATGTGTCTAGGGCTCCATATATCCTAAAGGCAGCCCCATCCTTTGCATTCCCACAGCACTTTGCATGGATTCGTGCAGCGGAACATCTCGGGAACAGCTAATACCTTCAAACACATCCCTCTTTGAAACCTTCTCTTCTGCTGTCTCCCCTGATAGCACGCTCGTCTGCCACATGCCCCGTTTCCAACGCCTCGTTCTCCACTCCGCCTCTACATACAGGAGTGTTCCGGCACTGGCTCTTTTGTCTACGGTCTCTCCCTGGGTTAACTCATCTCTTCTTGTGTCTTCAATGACTATCTACATGCTCACCTTCCCAACACAATCGCTGAATTAAAAATGGATGTATAAGCAATTGTAGTGAAGAAAGCTGATGGTGCCCTATTGCAAGATATAGTGTCTGGGGTCTTAAAGGCTTGAAGATAAACAAGCGGCCATCTAGCAGGGAAGCAACAAAGCCCACATGGAAGAAGCACATCAGCCTGTGTGATGATGAGGTGTCGACGGGATCAGGTATCTGACATCAGAAGACCCAAAACAAACAATCATATTGATGTGAATGAAAGGGGTTCGAATGGAGACCCAAAGCCCATCTATGGACAACTGGACATCCCCTCACAGAAGGGTCACAAGGAAGGGATGAGCCAGTCAGGGTGCAGTATAGCACAAAACATTCCTCTAGTTCTTTAATGCTTCCTCCTCCCCCTCCCACCCCACTTTCATGTTCCCAGTTCTACCTTACAAATCCACCTAGACTGGAGCATGGACACTGGTACAGAGAAGAGCTCTCAACTCACGGAATCCAGGACAAATAAACCCCTCAGGAACAATAATGGGAGAAGTGATACCATGAGGGTGGGGAAGGTGGGGAAAGAAGGGGGAGAAAGGGGGAACCAATCGCAATGATGGACATATACTTCCTCCCCCTGCCAAGGGGACAAACAACAGAAACATGGGTGAAGGTAGACAGCAAAAGGTGTGATATATAAAAATAATAATAATTTATAATGTATCAAGGGGTCACAAAGGTTGGAGGGTGGGGGAGATAGGGAAAAAAGAAGAGGTGATACCAAGGGCTCCAGTAGGAAGAAAATGTTTGGGAAATGATGATTGTAACATATGTATAAATGTGCTTGATACAATGGCTGTATGGACTGTTATAAGAGCTGTAAGAGCCTCCAATAAAATGGTTTATCAAAATGAAAAACATAAATAAAACAAAAAACATTAACAAAAAATATACATGCACAAATGTGCTTGATACAATGGATATATGCATTATTATAAGAGCTGTAAGAGTCCCCAATAAAATGATTTATAAAAAAGACAAACAAAGCTCATGATTCCCAAATCCTTATTTCTAGCCTTGACGCTCCAGGTACATACAGATGTTCCTTCACATATCCACTTAGACATCTAATAGACATCTCAAACTTCACACGTGCAAATCATCAGGTCGGGTTCCACACACATACTCAAACCCATTTCCTTCTCAGTCCCTCATATCTCTGCACACGGCATCATATAAACCCTAGTGTTTAAGCCCCAAACCCAAGGGGCATCTTTGATATTTCTTTACCATTACCGTGTAAGTCTACTTCACCCATAGGGTCTGTTTGTCGACCTCAAAGTATCTCAGCTCCATCCACTGCTCCCATCTCCCCCACTACTGCCCCACAGCAAGCCACCTCCACCTCTTGCGGCAATAGCCTGCAGCTGGCCTCTGACTCTCCTCTCCTCTCCCATCCAGAATCCATTCCCCATAGAGCAGTCAGAGAGGCCTTTACATACTGTACACCAGATCATCTCATGCCTCTACTTCAAATACGTCAGCAATCTCCCGTTCTTTTAAATAGCTACAACTCCAATCTACAGCCTGACTTTCAATGGTCCCCATGATCTGGTCCCTGCTTACCTCCTTCAGCCCCTCCCCTTCCTTCCCTCCCCTTGCTCCATGCTCCAGAAGCATGACTTGCTTTCTGCTCGCTTGCTCCTATTTCAGACCCTTCGGCTGTTCAAACTCCTCTCCCCAGCACGATTGCCTCATCACCCTGTCCCAGCTCCTCACTCCAGCCTCAACTCTTCAATGAGCTCTTTTCCGGCTGCTGCTTCCTAATGTGGTCTTCCAATAAATGCAGGTCAGTCCTGTCACGTCCATCTCTGAATACATTTTGAAAATATACACCTTATTTATGTATTCATGTATTTTTCAGATTATAAGTTTTCTGAGGCCCGGTTACTCACCTGTCCTGCTCATTGTCAAGTTATTGGGACTTAGAACACTGACGAATTCAAGTAAAGAATTCAATAAGTAGTTGTTGAAAGAACTGACAACTCAAGGAGAGAATGATCCCACGAAGGTGCCAGAAATGTAAAAGGAAGAAAGGCCGATGAGCGATGTTTCTAGGTGAGTAATGTTTACCGTCATTGGATATCCATGCCTCTAAAGACCTTTCCAGGCTTCATCCCCACTGGGCCAAACAGGTGAACCTCTAAAGCATGCTTCTGGAACAAACTGTCTTATCGGAGGCAGTTGGCCATGCCATGCCACTCCCTCTTTGATGCTCTGGACTTTTCCCCACGGCCCTCTAGGGATCTGTTGTGAATGGCTATTCATCGCCAGCCAGGCGGAATGCACCGCCTTCCGCTCGGCTTCTCAGAGCTTCGTGAATGATGAAAGAAGCACTGTGACAGCATTTCTGCTCTCCAAGGTGCACGTGTGCCAACGTGACTGCATGCTGGCATCTGTGGCCATGTGCCTTCCGATGCTCCATTCATAAGGAGAAAGCCGTCATATTGCAAGAACGCTTGGGACCCAATCCAACATCTGGGATCCTTGACTCAAAGGCAGACCTGATCCAGGGTCAGAGTGGAGGCCCCAGATTGACAACCAACCCCTGCTCCACTCACCTGGTCTACCTCCTCTTTGACGATCGCTATTTTATTAGGGTTTTTGTTAATTATTTTCCCTTTGTGTAAGCCTGAGAATCTATATGTCTAGGCAGAAAATTTATTAGGACAATGTTCAACATATTGTCTGGATTTTTAAATGCGAAAGCTGTTCAGTGAGATCTATGTGATGTGTGCCATGTATTTTAAAAAGCTGCCTGTTCCTTTGCTACTCTCAAGACACCTGTCTTAGGAAGTATTGCCATCTGGGCAGAAATAAAAACCTCCTCAAATTAGGAAAAATGGGGCCTGAATAATAGGATCCTTGCAAGCCCTCGAAGACAGTCGGTTGGTTTTCTATTTTGCAGGAGGTACCACATAATGACAATACCTTAAATGTAGCTCATGTTTGTAGGCACTTTTACACAACATGATATTGGCTCAACTCATCAGCTTGCCAACATAAAAGAAAAACATTTGATCCCAATCCAATTAATGAAGAAACTAAATCTCAGAGATGTTCAGTAACTTGCCCAGGAGCACACAGCTAATTATGGCAGAACTGAGACTCACACACAGGACATTTTTCCAACCCAATATGCTTTTTGATTTATCATATTGTCTCAGGAGAAGGGAAAAACTTTCTGAAAATCTTACCTGTAGAAGTTAAGGAATAATACCATAACAACAACCACCACTAATATTTACATAATATTTACATAAAATTTAAACAGGCACTGTTTAACATAATTTATGGAGGATCTATTATTATATTTTATTAATTTATAATTATCCTTGAGTTAGCTTTTTGGGCCAACCTGGCCGATAAACACATGTGGGGTTTATTTATTTATTTAACCATTTTATTAGGGGCTCATACAATTCTCATCACAATCCATACATACATCAATTGTGTAAAGCACATTTGTATATTCATTGCCCCACGTGTGGGGTTAATTGAAGGGCGGAAAGATAAATGACTCAGTGAGCCTCACCTTTCTAGTTCTCCGGTCTCTTGCTTTCTGATGGTTGGACCAGGGTGCAGCTTCCTTGGCCAGTTCCCTGTTTCACTGGCAAGGCTTATTTCCTGCAAGACATCCCTGAGGAGACGCCGCATGGACCTACCCCGATGCAGCCCTGGGTGCTGGAGCAGCCATGTGGAGACCCCTGCCAGCGCTCAAATGCTTACACATTCACTGACTCAGCTTTCCTCCTGCAGTCGGCATCATTGCGTCTGTTTTGTACGATGGAGGAGGACTTTGTGGATTGGTGTTGGGCATATGAGTTAATGGGTTAATGGTGGACATGTGGGCTTGGGCAGCACTGGGTTGGGATGTTTTTTTGATGCGCACTTAACCATTATATAAAACACTCTCTTATAAATGAGTTTCTGTGGATTTGTTTCTCCAAAGTACCCAGACT
>NW_022111368.1:14830765-14854199 GCF_000313985.2 Echinops telfairi
ACCACTGGAGATGATGGGGAATGGTGGATTCTGGGCACAGTCTGAAGCCAGAGCTAACAGAATCTGCTGAAAGGGTGAACATGGAGTGTTAGAGGAGACCAAGCCAGGATGCCTCCAAAACTTTTGGCTTGAGCAGATAAAGGATTGAGATGAAGCCCAGAGAAGGAGGAAAGAGCAGACTGAGAAAGGAAGAAGCGCAGTTCAGTTTGGCTCACAGTAAGCTGAAGGTGATATATGTGTCTAGCAGGGTTACATACTGGGGTGTGATCTGCAAGGTCAGCAGTTTGACACCACCAGCCGCTCAGCAGGAGAAAGGCTGGGCTTTCTCCTCCCCTAAACAGCTACAGCCTCAGAAACTCTCTGAGGTCGTTCTACCCTGTGCTATAGGGTCGCTGCGAGTCAGCACTGACTCAGCAGTGAGTTTTCGGTCTGAGTGAAATACATAGGTACAGGCACATACATCAGTATGCATATATAGATACTCAGATAACCCTCTGAACAATCCTAGGAGATGGATACAACTACTATCCCCACTTTACAGATGGAGAAACCGAGGCACAGAGAGGTGAAGGGATTTGCCCAGTGTTACCTTGAACTGGGTGACACGATTTGGCAGGCTGGCTCTTAATTGCAATGACTACAGTGGAATGACCCCCATACTGATGCTGACTGCCCTGTGAAAACCATTCTCGGGAACTGTTAAACTTCATGCATTCACTGCGCTTTGGACACAGAGCGAGAAGATGGAATGTTTACCAGTGGAGGTGTTTTGTAGGATGAATAATTGCTTTAGCTCCTCAAGGCTAAATAGATGGAAAGGGAATTATAGAGAGCAGGATAAAATTGGCTGACTTTTCTCATTCGGTATCACAGTGGCCTTCCCCCAGGAAAGCACAAACAGCCTACTCCAGGCTCCCGAGCCTGCGTCCCCTTTGCTGCTTATCTCTCGCTGAGTGAGTCCGCCAAGGCCAGTCTCACATGTTATGTGGCCACTGTTTCTTTCCAACATTGTTTTTGGCTTTTAAAAATATTCCATGTATTCTTCTTTGATTTTATTTATTATTGTTTCCTGCTGAGAAAACACTCAAAGTCTGTATACCAGGATAAGCTAGTACATGTGTGGTTTTATACTCCTCATCTTGAATTCTTCAGAGGAGATGGAACAGAAATATGAGAAGATGAAATATTGTTAAAGCCATCCTTCAGAGGATGCTGTAGTTACCGGAGAACCCGGATCATTTCTCTGACCAGAGAAGAAACGGGACCCAGCGAGGTGATCGCGGTGCCTTTGAGACTGCTCTTTCTCCCTTGTCACTCGGTGCATCCTCCTTCCACGCACAACAAGAATGTCATTTCCACATGCACCTCACCCCGTCCTGGGCAGCGCTCAAACCCAGGGACAACTGTGAGGATGGAGCAGGACCCGGCAGTGTTCATTTCTGCTGTCTGTAGGGTCACATGAGTTGGAACTGACTGAACGACACCCAAGAGTATCAGGTGCGCTGTGAGAGCCAGCCTGATTCAGTGGGGATGTAATGGAAGGTTGAACATCACAGGCCTTTCTAAAGAAGCGCCCGCAAGAGCTGGTGGCAGAGGGTGAAAGACATCGAACAGATAGCAATGGTGGGATCAGAGATAGTTAGGGGGTTAAACCATCTCACCTTTCCTGCCTCTGACTGCAGAAGTCCCCTGGGCGACATTCCAAAGAGATGTCAGGAAGCCTCTGCCCAAACGTTCCCAGAGACGACGAGGCCACCACTACTTACGACACGCTTTCTCATTCTGCATGAGATGGCCTGACATTGAACACAAATCAGTGTCTGAAACTCTCTCCATGGGCCCTTACATTGAACTTTGGAACTATGCAAGACTCAGATCGTGACGATGTGTAAACATCTACCGCTTCTCCAGGACACCTCCTTGCTTCAGGTGAAGTACTCCCTGTCTTCCACCACGTGTCTCACCTCAAGGTTTCCCCAGCACTGGGAGCCGCACATGATACAGATGCTATGGCTTAGCTGGTGATGAATGCAAGGCTGACATCCACATTCTCAACCAAATGTTGCAAGCATGGAGTAAGAGCAGTGAAAATAGCAGAGCAGGCAAGTCCAAGGGCCCATGCCGCCACAGAAATACCAGGAAAATGAACAAAACATGATCAGATTAAACTTTGTTAGAACGATGGAAAATAGTCCAAGGTGTACAGCCACCAAGCAAACGCTGAATCAAGAAAAGGGGAACTTGAACATGGTGTTTAAGTCTCAGGCCACTAGCTGATAAGCCTAAAGGATCCAGAATGTCAGCGACCACTCACGACCAAGAGTACCGTTTTTATATAATGGTGACTCACGCTGGCCGTCAACTACGTCCTTTGCATATGACTACGGTGCAGAAGTCCGGACTCTGGAATCTAGAGCTGCAGCTCCTTTCCTGGTTCTAACACTGGACAGTAAGTGAGTCTTCCTTGTGCTCCATTTTATTTATTCAAGCCCCAGGCTGTCTGTCAACATCTTCTGAAATTTTTATTGTATTATCCATCTGAGCGGTCACCCCTCTGAGATTTGTGTTTTCTATATCATTTTGGAGGCACCTTTTCTATGTCTTCCTCAGCATTGTTGATTAACAAGTGTCAGGCAAGGCTGGATCAATAGAAAGCCCTAGGCACATCGCTAGAGACTTCCATTTCAATAGCCCCGGTTCTACGTGTACATTTTTCCACCAACTACCACCCACACAAACATCTCACATCAGCAAAGAGAAGGAGTTAATTTGGCTTGACGAAACTGGCTAAAAATCTGGTCCAAAATTTTCCTGAACATGGACCATCGTGAATTTCTCTCTTTTCCGTTTAAGAAAGAGACTAACCTTTGTGTCTGGCCTGCCCTTCACGTCCTCCCTCTCCTGCAGTCACAACCCACGGCTCCATTAATACTCCAAGGTACGATTTGCATTGGCCTGGAGGTGTGGCGTCACTCTTCAGAGCTTGTGGGCTGTTTTCAGCATCTCCTCTAAGACCCTTCAACTCAGGTCCCTGAAGAGCAAAAGGCGGAGGCCAGTGGGGGTGGAATGACCGTCTCGGCTTCTCCCCAGGCCCCAGTCACGCCTGCACTTTGCGGCTCAGCTCTTCGCCACCTCCTCACCCATAGCTGCCGCCTGAAGGGATAGCTTGCTTTTTTGTTGCTGTTAATTTTAGAAATGGCAAGGCATTTGGTCTGTCTTTACATAATATTTTAACTCTCTACTTTGTGTTTGGGTCTAAAAGCTCGGTCAACACGGAAACGCTGTGCATAGAGAGTTCAAGGGCCAGTTCGATGACCTCGCCTTGTCTCTGTGATGTGGGCAAGTTTGTCATTTCTCTGAAGCTTCCCTTTCTTTACCTGTGAAATGGAAAGCGCATCGGCACCTGCCTTATCGAGTTACCACAAGGATTAACTAGAAGAACACTTGTGAGCACGAAGCTTGGCGTTGAAAACTCACGTGG
The DNA here is from genome assembly GCF_000313985.2 of Echinops telfairi. Taxonomy (NCBI): domain Eukaryota; kingdom Metazoa; phylum Chordata; class Mammalia; order Afrosoricida; family Tenrecidae; genus Echinops; species Echinops telfairi. The sequence continues at coordinate 14,834,247 of NW_022111368.1, forward strand.
TCTCTTCTCCCACAAGCACCGTGTGACCCAGCCGCATCCCAGCCCAACCTTTGTGGATGGAGCCTGGACACCTGTGGTCGCCCTACAGCCACAAGCATGGCAATAAGACCCCAAAGAGCGATGGTCAGGAGTCATTGCTGACTCTCTCTTTGGCCCTAAGCCACAGCGGAGTTGTTGCTGGGTGCCAGCAAGCCGGTCCCGACCCATAACGACCTCGTGCAGAGCAGATGGAAGCACTGTGCTGTGCACACCCTCACCACCATCCCTCCCAGGCCCGAGCCCATTGCTGCAGCCCCAGTGTCAATCCATCTCCAGGAGGGCCTTCCTCTTTTTCGCGCCCCTTGACTTTAAGAAGGACAAACAGGTTGGACTTCCCCAGACTCTGGTCGCTCCTGGCATCGTCAAAGTATGCCGGAGAGCTTAGCATCCTGTAGGAAAAACTCGATCTGTGAAAGACACCAAGCCATTTTCTTTTGGTCTGCTACTTGCTGATCCCCCTTCTTGGCCAGCCTTCTCTTCTTTAAGCCTCTAACTAGATATAACTTGTCATAAATTACACCTCCGTTTGAGGTGGGGGGGACTCCGTCAGTGTGTAGTGTGTGTGGTGGTGGTCTCTCTGTTTGTTTGTTTGTTGAGGTGCCCTGTGTGTGTGTGTACTCAGGTGCCTGCAGGAACGTTCGCGCTGTTTGTTCACGAGCCAATTCCATAACTAATTATTGGGCAAGGGAAGTCGGGAGTTTTCTCTCTGGCCCCTGTGCAGAGGCGGCGGCAGGTGGTTCTGGCATGCTACCTGTCGTTTGGGGCCTCCTTCACCTCTGCCTTCCACATGCTCACTTCCGAAGCTGTAGTGAGCTCCGTGCTGGCAGTTGGAGAGGTCACAGCACTGCCAGGGGGTGTCAAGGCCCAGAGGTACCTGAGAAAGGGTGAGGAAAACCCAGGAACAGGGCAGTTGGTGAGGGAGCGTGCCAGGAAATACTCAGAGGGTTGACCTGTAATTTGAAGCAAGATCAAAAGCTGGGGTGGTGGGTGGCTCTCTCTTGCCTTCCCCAGCCCCTGGGGATAGACAAGCATAGTTGGAAATCTGCCAGGTCTCACTCAGAGCCCGGGTGACCAAACAAGCACCAGGCACAGGGGCAGGCTGCTGCATATCAGGTGGGCAGAGGTGCTCCCTGGGGCGAGGGGATGGAGAGGAGGAAGGGGCTGCCGTACCGAAGAGAGAATGTGGGACTTTGGTGAGCCAGCTCCTGGTCTGAGACTCCCCACCTTGGTTCTCCAGGACTGGTGCCCCCTGTGCCCCTTGCAGCCAGGCACTGGGGGCCTGTGGGTGTGCTGGCCCAGGGCTGGCAGGCTCTCTGTCTGCACAGGTGGTCGCCCTCAGGCAGACAAAGGCAAGAGGCTGCCAGAATCCTCCCCCATGCCAGCCCAGCACCCTCGGGATCCGAACGTTTCTGCTTTTATTTTTCGCCTCACATTCAAAGGGACTCTTGCACTGTGCTCAGTCACACAAGAGAGGGCGGAGTAAGTCAGCATTTGATCACAGGGGCAGCGGGGAGGACCCTGTGAACTTAGCGCACTGTCCTGGGGCCGGAACACCCAGGGAACTTTGGGCAGGTCACAACTCTTGTCAGGATCTTGTCTTCTCAAAGTTTTAGCTCTACTTGCCTTATAAATGGCTAACATCTTTCCGCCTGGATTAGGGTCCTAGGCCAGGAAGGGGGGTACCGGCCGGGAGGAATCTCCAGGGACTCCTGCAGGCTGCTGGGAGCTTTCTTTTTGATCTGGGAGCACCTGCTGGTGAAAATCCATCCGGCCGTACATTTGAGTGTGCACATTCTAAATCTGTGAGAACGGCAGCTTCTGACATGGTCTGGTTGAAGAGTCCCAGGGCACACCTCACCTCACTGCCACCGAGGCGATGCTGACTGACAGCAACCCCATTGCATAGGACAGAACTGCCCCAGCGGGTTTCTGAGACTGGGACTCTTTAAACCCACAACAAACCAAATCCACTGCCATCAAGTCAATAGTAATTCAGAGTGAGCCTAAAGGTTTCTGAGACCCTATAGGCCTGTGAGTTTCCAATACTGTTTCCAGGAGTAAAACCCTGTCTTTGTCTCCGCTGGTGGCCGGTGGTTTCAAACTGCCGACCGTGTAGAACACAGCCCAATGAGTAACCTGACACCTGGTTTTTCTCCTTAAAGCACACCTCATCCAAGAAACCACATTCGCCCGGCACCCCTTCTTTGCTTCATTGGTGCCTGAAATTTTACAGCAGCCAATATATATCTTTGGCTTAAAACTCCTCTGAAAAGGGCAAAGAATGGCTCGACGTTACAAGCCTGGCTCTCGGCTCCATGCCCCTAGCATCCTGGCTACTGGAGGGTGGCCGGGCTGCGAGGATGAGGGTCCAGGCGGGATGATCAGGGGTCCCCAGGCAGGACAGCACAGGCTCAGGGCCAGCACGTGACCAGACTGGCTTCCACTGTGGGCAATGTGGGTGTTGCTTCAGTCTACTTCTGTGCTGAATTGACAGGTCCCCTGTTTTAAGGGAGCCAGATGTATGAGCTCAGCAAATGCTCAACTGCAGGGCTCAGGAGGGCTCTGCCACCCACATTTAACAGAAGCGAATGAATAGACTTCATATTTTAAAGTGATTAGGTAGCCATTGTAAACCATTCTGTAGGTCTGCAGAATTTTTTAAAAGTTCAAAAAGTAGAGTTCTCCCCTATGGTGAACTCTACTCACTCCTTCTCACCCCTGCGCGCGCGCGCGCACACACACACACACATACACATTAGCCATGGTGAACCCTACACAGCACAGTTCTGTGACCCATGTGGGGCTGTCATGAGGGCTGTGTTGCACACAGCCTGGCCCTCGCACGGTCACTTCACATGCAGACCCACTAAGCAAACAAATGAACCCTGGACGGTGACCACAAAGACAGCTTCGAGTGGCCACCAGCAAAGACAGAGTGACGTAAAGCAAACCTTCCCTACACTGCAGGAGCCACTCTGCTTTCCCAAAGCAAGTATTCTTGTTAACAAACCGAGAGTTTCCTGGAAATGCGGGTGGAAAAAATTCAAGGAGAAATGCAGTCTAAGCTGGGACTTGAGTGTCCATAAGGTGTACACATGCCCATGCACATATTGTCTCTCTCCCTCCCCTGCCCCTTCCTTTCCTTTCCCCTGGCCCTCCCCTCTGGTTCCTGTTCTCTCTCTCACACACACACACCAAGAGTCATCCAGATTATACAACCTTAACAGAGGACACAAAGGGAAGTCAGGGGGAAGCGCTCAGCCTCCTGGACAGTCTGAATCAACACTGGACCTTGCTGTTGTTGGCCAAGCAGAGCAGCAGCAGGTGCACACGCACAGAGCACTGACCACTTTCAGGGCTGGATTTCTGAGATCAAGACTCTGAGTCACCCCCTCCACCAGCCTCCGCTTCTTCACCTACAACCTGAAACCATAGAACAGGTGATCCCTCAGATCAGTCAGGGTCTCTACCTTGTTGTTCTAAAGTGGATATGAAAACTCTTCAGCACTCTTCCCAGAACTCCAAGAAAATACAGAGAAATCGGGGCAGAAGGTGCAACGGCAATGGACAACGCTGACTTCCCTCCCTGTGCCTTTTCATTTAGGTTGCAAACCAACCATTTAGCAGGTTAGCGAGTCCTCCAGCTCTGGGAAGACAGCCGAAAAGAAGGGAGTGGGCCCACACGTAGCACCAACCAGCGTGCGCGGGCTTCAGAAGGCCTAGGAGGGGCTGAGGAGCAATTGCGAGCTGAAAAGAAAGCCTATCCCAACAAAAACAATAAACAAAAACATTCATGGAGATGTCTATGAGGCATCGCTGTAAGCGGGTCAGATTGGCTCTACCTAGTCGTCATGGAAATGGAGCATGTTGGAAGAGCTACCTTACTGGAAGGAATGGTGTAGAGCCCACATCTCAATAGTAGCTTACTTCGAGTGCTGGGCCTTGGATCTATTGTTTTCCTACCCTTTGAGCACTTTCTAAATCATCTATAACCCGCATAAGAATCATTGATAGAAGCATCTATTCCATCTATCCTTGAGTTGTTCATCTCAGGGAAATCCATGAAACACGTGTGTTGGAAAGGCCCAGTAGGCAAATCACCATCTGGTGACGCGCAGACGAGTGGAGGGGAGGCCCTGGGCCTGGCGGTGCCCGGCTGGCCTCTTGTCTCGGCCGGTGCCTGTGTGCGCAGTGAAATACCACAGGGAAAGCAGCCCTCGCTCAGGAACTCACGCCAACTCTGCCATTCTCTGACCCGAGACTAACTCTACTGTCTTCATCATTTAGAAGACAGTGGTCCACTCACAAGGTTCCTAAAAGGGAAGCGGGGTTGGGGTGGGGCAGGTGGGGGAGGAGGGGAAAAGAAAGGAGCAGAGGTGAGAGAAAGGCAGAGTGAGGTCAAGGACAGGCAGACAGGTGGAAGGGAGGAATGTGGTTTTGCATGTCCGAGTTCTCGCCCTCCATTGCAGGGGTTTGAAGGCCAGGAACTGCAGGAGAAAGACGGGGATTTCTACGCCCTTAAAAAAATACTGTCTGGGAAACTCACAGGCACTGTTCTACCACCCTGTCCTGCAGGGTGGCTATGAGTCAGGAGCACTTTGATGGCCGTGAGTGGGATGTTCGCTTTGTTTCATTCTCTCCCGGCAGGACTTCCTCCTCTTAGTAAAAGGAGGAAACCGAGCTAGACCCACGGGACTTGGTCAAGCTGAAGTTCAGTTTTCTTGTTCATTCCAAAGGTACACTCATACATGGACCCTAAAGCAAATTCATACACACATACTGTAGAGCCTTCACTGTTCAATAGGGAACTAGCTAAGAGACTCTAGGAAACCGGTGGAGGGAGACATATGTATTCAGTTACTATCAGCTCAGTTTCTTATGTTGCTACATTTCCCAGCTTCTAAATAGATGTATTAAATTCTCCGTTGTTAATCAGCTGGAACTGCGAACTATTCTAAGGATTTATTCAGCATGCCTCCAAAAGACAGGTTGCCAAAATGTGTAACTGCGCGGTGGGAATCTGGTTCTCGTTAGCAGAGGTGGCTCCAGGGGCCAAAGAGAGCTGGTCATGGAAGTCTGATCTGGTAGCAAGTTGGACCCCAGAGAGACCTAACAACCAGGAGCCTGGCAGACACCATGACCAGATGCAATGACTAGAAACATAAAACAGCAGAATGCCACCACAGCAGGCCCTCTGCGGGCATACTGGCTCTGGTCACTACATTCCTTACCCTCTATATTCCTCTTCCCTCCATTGCCCGGGGTCGATGGCCATGAACGACATTCCCCAGACTCCACTGCATCTGGATTCGGGAGGCAGCTTCTGTTCTGCTAACAAGAGACGATCAGGTTTGACTCACGCAGTGTGGCAAAGGCCATCTTCCTGCAGCTGTAGTGGCTGCCGAGCAAGTTCCAGCAGACATTGTGTTTATGGTGGCTGGATTTCACATTCCAGGGCGACATTTCGCCAGCCCCAGGGTGCCTAGAGGCAGGTGTGGTGGTGTGGCAGTCCGAGCAGGAGCAGCTTCCTGACACCTCTGGATTATAGCCATGTGATTTGACCTTGGCATAGTTAGGGCTGACTCTTCACTTTGCCTGCTCGAAGCCATTGGGGATTTTATGAATCCCTAATTCCTTGGAATCTCTAGTGAAGTTTCTATTTCCTGAACTACATCGGGCCTGGAACCCTCTTAAAGCTCAAAACTGGACAAGGATATGCTAACTGCCTCTCTCATTCTCACCTTTCTTTTGAAACAACGAGGGTAGTTTGGCAGCAGGTCTCTGGGCACTGCAAATGGTTCAGTGTTCATACTAATGGAAAGGTTGGTGGTTCGGATCCACCCAGGGCACCTCCAAAAAAAGAAAGAAAGAAAAGAAAAGGCCTAGTGATCTGTTTCCAAAAGGCCCACAAGTACCGTGTGGGGTCCATTCCACTCTGACGCAAGGGCTTGGGATAAGGAGAAATCTACCAGATGACAGCCGGGAACTCGCTGTTTGGCAGCGGCCTTTTCCTGTGCAGCCTATTTCCCCTCCGTTTTCTCGTCCTCTGCCGACCACCGTGTCCCCTTGCCCTCAAGTTTCTTGCAGTCTTCTTGTGTCTAGTCTCTCTCTTCCACCCTTCAGCTCTAAGAGCTCTTTTGGGGTTTCCCAATGCAGTTAAGAGAAGGAGGACCAAACCCAAAAACCACACTCGCAGCCACAGAGTCGATGCCGACCCATAGCGACCCCACAGAGCTGTGCAGAACTGCCCCTGTGCGTTTCTGAGACTGTAACTCGTTACGGGGGTAGAAAGCCTTCTCTCCGGTGGAGAGGCTGGTGGTTTTGAATTGAAGCCCAACCCGTAACCACCACACGACCAGAGCACCTGCCTGCTGGACAGAGGATGTGCCCCCCAGTGAGACTGCTCTTTCAGGGAGTCCCTGATGCCCCTGCCCCTTGCTCCCCTCCCACTTGCCTCCTGGTGCTGTGATCTCTCCCACCCTCACAGAGGACACTGCCCTTAAGAGATCTGCTCTGCTTTCTGATGCCCGTTTTCCTTCCTTCCGCGCACCCAGTCCAGTCTACCTTCTGACTCTTCAGAGGCCCGAAGTATTTATCATAATTACCCAGTCTATAAAAATGATCTTCCCCAAATCTGCACAGAACGCACTCTGTTCTGACAGGTCAGTTGCTGCGGCAACCTCCTGGCTCAGCCCCCTCGAGCGAGAATTGTCGTTGTTTAACGAACCACATCACAAAAATCGGGAGATAAGTGCAGAATAATGGAGGACCTCTGAGAGAGCAAGGCAGAGATGGCTGGCTAGGGATGAGATAATTAAATAAGCTTCACATTTATGCAAATCCTTCAGGCCAACTGCATAATATCATCTTAGCGTTCAAAGTGCCTATAAATAGCTCAGGGAAAGAGAGTTGGGCAATGATGGAGCTCGCAGGTGAAGCCTTACCTCCGGGCTGCAGCGTGCGGAGCAAGGACTGCACTATATTGCTCAGAATCAGAGTCTGTTCCGGCCCAGAGGAGGGTCGGAAACCAGTCAGGGAAGGCAGGGAAAGCAGGGCAGCTTGGCTAAAAGGACCCAAAAGAGAGTACATGATTTGGGGGGGTTGGTTTTTTGTTTTGTTTTGTTTTGTTTTTCAGTCTAGTTACAACCTCTTCAGACCACAGCTGAACAGCCATAAGGGTGAATGGTTACCGCACACTGAACGAGATGGAGGGGCTGACATTGCGGGCAGCTTGATCTCCCACATGTGGTTGGGGGACCCTTTATGGTCAGATCCCCAGAAAACCGAAACTCACTGCCATCGAGTTGACTCACAGTGACTCTGTATGACAGGGGAGAACTGGTCCTGTGGGTTTCCAAGACTGTAACTCTGTATGGCAGGAGAACACCTCACTTCCTCTGGAGGGGTGGCTGGTGGCTTCCATCTGCATGCAATCCAGTGGGTAACCACTGTGCCAGCAGGGCTCCAGCCCCGTCTCACACTGGTCATCGGGAGCAGTGTGATCCCAGGAACATGGCCATGGCAGCAGTGAGCCCTCACCGGCTACACAGGAGACACAGCTTCCTTGGTACCCGGCTGGCCTACAGGCCACAGCTCCACAGATCCACAAGTCTGCTCTACCTTAATGCATCTCGACGGTAGACTTAGGTAGAGAAGATGCTCTTGTTGCCATGGCAAGGCGCCCTCCACAGCTGCAAAGGCCCCTCCTTGCCAAATAAACACTTAATAAACCTAATGAGTAACTACTGAAGTAGATGATGATCATCTTCCGTGAAAAGCTATTAAGGGCCTAGTTAGAAGTGGAGAATGACAGACTGCCGTTCCTGCTCCCTGAGGCAGCCCCCAGACCCACACCAGAAAAGCACATGTAGAGAGGTTGGTATAATCACAAAGGGCCAACTCTTTATTCTCAAACGCATGTCTGGACCAAAGTGGGCTTGGGGGTGCACATCAGAGTCGTCCACCACATCTTACAGCCAAAGCCTCACGCCCCCAATCGCCAGATACATTCTGCTTAGAAAGGGAAAGCGGGCTAACAAGGGCCTCCGAAAGGACAGGCTTTATTTCATTCAACGCCACTCACGGTTGATGAGCCAGGGAACAGCCCGAGTTTCACCGCTGAAAGTGACTTTATCACAAAGGTCAAGGCGCAATAGAAGCCCCGCAGGAGTCTGAAGATGGTTTCCCTGCAACTCCACAATCTGCTCACTGCTCTCAGGTACATAGCATTTATTACGTGGCAATTATCCTGCCATAAATGTCAAACAGAGTCAAGGACAGAACTGTCATCTGTCACTGAGACCCCTGACCATAATTTGAGGTATCCTGTTGCCATTGAAGTTATGGGACATATGGAAATCCAGTTGCCTTTTACATAATTCATACCATGTCATAGATCAAATTAATAAACACGCTGACCTCTTTCTTGAAAAATTAATGGCTCTAGTTCAAAGTACTCGAGTAGCTGGATTTATGGGGGACACTGAAGATTTGTTTCAGAGGGCTAATTAGATCTTATTATGCATAATGAAAATCTCTCAAATTAACATGGTAGGAACAGAAATTGACATCTGCAAGTGTCTTGCTTAAAACCCTAGGAAGCCCAGGTAGTCAACGACTCATTTCAAAAGATCTCGGGGTGACATCAAAGACACATGAGGAAATGCTTGATTTCCAATCAAGGATGAGAAATAGATTAAACCCAAGAGACTGAAAGGCAGGAACACAGCAATTTTCTCTTTCTCTCAGACGTTTTTCTTTCTACAAGTGACTTTCTGGGAGAATATGTAACTCGGTTAACCATTTTACTGCTAGATTATGACTCTTCCCTTTGAACTTGGCAGAGCAGCCCCTAAGGGCTCCTGGATTGTATTCATTGGATATTTAGTAAGTACCTACTATGTAACAGGCACTGTGCTAAGCAAAGTAGAGAAATGTACCACACACGTGTTGAACAAGATCCTTATTCTGATGGAGCTAGGAACAAAAAGAATGTACGTAAAATTTTGAGAACTTTTTTTTTTAAAGAATATTGCACTTAAAAAAAAACAACCACCCAACTACAGCACTTCCATTGAGCTGATGCCGACCGAGCGACCCGATAGGACAAGGTAGAACTGCCTCTGTGGGTTTCTGAGACTATAACTCTTTGCAGGCATAGAAAATCTCATCTTTCTCCTACAGTAACTGGTAGTTTCGAACTGTCAGCCTTGCGATTAGCAGCCCAACCAATATCCACTATGGTACCAGGGCTCCTGTGTACTATTTGTGGGTTTAGGACTTGCCATAAACCCTCAGATGACAGATGATGATTGAAAAGGAAGGTCTTTTGAGCTGGTCCAGAATTGATACAGAAGCCAGTCCGTCCGTCAGCAAATACAGTCAACCAGGGTGATGTTTTAGGCACTGTGCATGGGGGGAAAGAAGAAATATAAAGAATGGAAGCCAGAGTCCCAGGTACAAAGAGCCTACAGTTGAGTGAATTTTGAATAACGCTGTCAAGATTAAATAATCATAACAGAGAATACTAGAGCTGCCTGCCACAAGATTACTGAAAAGGCACAAAGAAAGGGATTAGGAAGACACTAGTAAGAAATATCTGTGAGAATGGGTGTGCTGAGCCCCAGGAGCAGCTGTGGCCTCACTTTCAGCTCTGCAGTCATAGGAGATGCTGCACCTCATGTCTCCTGCTGATAAATGCCGTTTCTCCCGTCGACCAGGCCCTTGGAACACAGACTGGTCCCATGGACAATGCCAGTGTACATCCTCCAGTCTGCAGTGACAATAATGTGAGGAATCTTTGAGAAGGGACCCTCAGAAAGATGACCCAAGTGGGATGCGGAGAGGGGAAGAGAGACGTTCCCAGAATGAGGGATGTGGGTTCTTCCAACTTCACATCAGTGAAATGGCTCTGCCATCGATGAATGGAACCCTTCCTTAACCCTCCCGATGCCTACAGAACAGCACTTCTCCATTGGCAAGGTGGAGTTTGCAGTTCCTCTGGCTGTCTTTCCTCCCCTCCTCCCCTTCTGGGGGGATGGGAGTTCAATCTTGCTGTAAATTTGGAGGGTTCTTGTTTGTCTGTGGAGGATTCTTGGGATCTCCTAAAATCACAGACTGAACAAGTCCTCTCAGCAGGGCAGTCTTTATTGGGACTCAAGCAGGGTGAAACTTCGAAACAGGGAAAAGTAAAGGTAATGGAAAGGCCCAACCAGGGAACGAAGTCCCAAATGCCCATTTGCAGTTGGCTTTGAAAGCAATGCTGGGCACTAGTATGCAGCAGTAAATATAATAGATAAAATCTTTTTTTAACATAATTTTATTGGGGGCTCATATCACTCTTATCATAATCCATACATCCATCCATTGTGTGGAGCACATCTGTACATACGTTGCCATCATCATTCTCAAAACATTTGTTTTCTACTTGAGCCCTTGGTATCAGCTCCTCATTTTCCCCCTCCCTTCCGCACCCTCCCTCTTTCACAAACCCTTGATAATTTATAAATTATTGTTAGTTTTCCATGTCTTACACTGTCTGATATCTCCCTTCACCCACTTTTCTGTTGTCCATCCCCCAGGGAGGGGGTTATATGTAGATCATTGCAATCAGTTCCCCCTTTTTCTCCCACCTTCCCCTTAGCCTCCTATTATCACTACTCTCATTATTGGTCCTGAGGGGTTTATCTGTCCTGGATTCCCTGTTTCCAGCTCTCATCTGTACCAGTGTACATACTCTGGTCTAGCCGGATTTGTAAGGTAGAATTGGGATCATGATACTGGGGGTAGGAAGTATTAAAGAACTAGAGGAAAGTTATAAGTTTCATCTGTGCTATACTGCACTCTGACTGGCTCATCTCCTCCCCACGACTCTTCTGTAAGGGGATGTCCAGTTGCCTACAGATGGGCTTTGGGTCTCCACTCTGCACTCCCCCTCATTCACAATGATATGATTTTTTTTTCTTTGATGCCTGATACCTGATCCCATCGACACCTCCTGATCACACAGGCTGGTGTGCTTCTTCCATGTGGGCTTTGTTGCTTCTCAGCTAGATAGCCACTTGTTTATCTTCAAGCCTTTAAGACCTTAGATGCTAAATCTTTTGATAGCCGGGCACCATCAGCTTTCTTCACCACATTTGCTTATGCACCCGCTTTGTCTTCAGCGAGCATGTCAGGAAGGTGAGCATCATGGAATGCCAAGTTAATAGAACAAAGTATTCTTGCATTGAGAGAGTACTTGAGTGGAGGCCCAATTTCCATCTGCTACCTTAATATTCAACCTATAAATATATGCACGTAGATCTATTTCCCCATCATCATATATAAATATATTTACATATGTACATGCCTGTATTTAGACCTCTATAAATGTCCTTTGCCTCCTGGTTCTTTCCTCTATTTCTTTATTGGGTTTAAGAGATAAAATCTTATAGTTAACTATGGAAGATAAACAAATTCTTCTATTGCTAGGTAGAGAGAAGGGACACAGGGGAAATAAAGCAGGGAAGATTATTGGGCTGGTGAGTGACATATCCAAGCTCTTCTCATAAGATGCCATTTGAACAGACACCTGAAGAAAGTGAGGAAGAGAGTCATGGAGAGGTCTGGAGAAGAACAGTCTAAGGCGAGAGCACCTAAACACAGGTGACCCCAGGTGAGCAGGTACTTTCCACATTCAAAGAATGAAGTGTACGGAGGAAAAATTAGGTAGGAAGATGAGGTTGGAGGGAGATTACTTAGGACTTGTAGGCCTAGATAGGGACTGCAGAATGGCTCCTGAGTGCACTGGGAAGCACCGAGTGGCTGAGAGTCAAGGCATGCTAAGTCTCACGTGTGATAAGACGCACTCTGGCTTCGCTTGGAGGAGAGACTGAGCACGGAGGCCATGGCTATTTCCCTGAAACCTACTGCATTCCTTTCACCGCATCTATGTTAATAATTTGTAGCTGGGTACCGACAGGTAGCTAGTGACAAAGAAATGTCAAAACCTGCCCCTCACAGCCTAGGGCAAGCCCCTGAGGACTCACCAGCCTCCACAGGAAAGAGCCTGGTTTCCTTGTCTTTCTCAGAGTGAGAGTAGATGCAGGTAAGGTGTAGGTGACTCCACAAGTAGGGTCAGGATTCAGCCCCAGAATGCCCATGGCTTCCTTCCTGACAGAAGCTCCTACTAGAGTACTGAAACAAGACAGCAGCTTCTGAGCAGCGATTTGGGGCCAGAACTAGTGATCTGAATGGCATGAGCTCCATGAAGCAGCCACCAGGTGTACCACAGGATGGCATGCAGTGAGAGAGAGCAGCAACCTTGCCTAGGACCAGGCAATCTCCTACCCAGGAGAAACCGCCAGAAGGGTCCTGGGATGTCTGCACGCAGTAATTGACCGTGTTTGGCCCTTCTAGACACATCATTTTTAACACCCACCAAATGACTGGTGGGTGGAAATATGAGGTGGTGACCCACCAAGGAGATTGCCTAGCTTACTCACAATGCAAATAAAGTTCATGCAACCCAACAGGCGATTGGTCAGTTTTGCTATCCTGCTAGGCTTAAAATGAGCCATTCCGGAGGCAAAAAGGAAAGACCTCATGCTCATCAAGAAAGAAGAAACAGGAGTCGTGTGTGTCCTTTGAACCCAGGTCCCCTGTGCTGGGAGCCTCCTTCATCTAGGCAACAGAGAGCTGTGACACCAGGGATGGCAAAAGATGCTGAAAAGCAGCAGCAGGCAATGGCAGCCACAGAAGTAGTAGATCCACAGGGTGTGAAAGCTTAGTGTCTTTGGGCAGCAGGCTTGTTGGTAGAGTGGAGAACTTATGGGCGCTTGTCAGGGGAGCTCGAAATGCACACTTTGGGGCTGAGGCTTAGTGGTGGAGTGGAATGCCAGTGGCACTTAATCATCAGCGCTGAAAGCTTTGCTACACTTGTCTATACTGGATAGAGACCAAAGGGCCATAGAACAGTGAGGCTTAAGGCCCGAGAGGCCAAAGAAAGGCCAGCCTGGGGGCATGGTTGAAAAAAGGCTATCCAGTCAGGGTGCGATGTAACAAGGATGAGAAATACAACCTTCCTCTAGTTCCTAAAAGTTTCCTCCCCGCTCCCACTACCATGACTCGAATTCTATCTTGCAAGTCTGGCTAGACCAGAGGATGTACACTGGTACAGATAGGAACTGAAAATACAGGGAATCCAGGACGGATGAGCCCTACAGGACCAGTGGTGTGAGTGGCAAAACAGGGAGGGTAAAGGGAGAATGGGTAGGAAAGAGGGAACCGATTACATGGAACTGTGTGTGACCTCCTCCATGGGGGACAGACAACCAAAAAGTGGATGAAGGGAGACGTCGGACAGGGCAAGATATGACAAAATACCCATTTATAAACTATCAAGGGCTCATGCGAGAGCGGGGAGCGGGGAGGGAGAGGAAAAATGAGGACCTAATGTCGGGGGTTTCAATGGAGAGAAAATGTTTTGAGAAACGATGTACAAATGCGCTTTACACAATTGATGTGTGTATGGATTGGGATAACAGTTGTATGAGCCCCTAATAAAATGTTAAAAAAAGAAAAAAGGCTATCCTGGAGCCAAGAACTGTATCCCGCAAACTTTCGGATCCAGAATTATAATCTGCTGTTGTTGTTAGGTTCTGACTCATAGTGAACCTATGGACAACAGAACGAAACACTGCCCAGGCCTGCACCATCCTCACAAGTGTTCTTACGTTTGTGCCCATTGTTGCAGCCACTGTGTCCATCCGTCTCGTGGAAGGTCTTCCCTCTTTTTCATCGCCCTTCTCCAGGGACTGGTCTCTACTGACAACATGTGCAAGGCACATGAGACCAAGAGCCACTAGCCTTGTCTGTAAGGACCATTATGGCTGTACTTCTCCCAAGCCAGATTTGTTTGGTCCACAGGCAGTCCATTATCCTTAACAATATTCTGAGACAGCACCATAAGTCAATGCATCAATTCTTCTGCAGTCTTCCTTATTCGATGTTCAACTTTCACATGCATATGAGCCGCTTGAAAAGACCATGGCTTGGGGCTGGTGCACCTTAGTCCTCAGAGTCACATTCTTGCTTTTCAATGCTTTAAAGAGCTCGTGCGCAGCAAATTTACCCAATTCCATGAATCATTTGATCTCTTGACTGCTGCTCCCATCAGCACTGATTGTGAGTCCAAGCAAGATGAAATCCTTGACAACCTCAGTCTTTTCTCCCTTTATCATGATGGTACTCATTGGTCCAATTGTAAGGATTTGGGTCTTCTTTACATTGAGTTGTAATCCATACTGAAGATCCGTGATCTTCATCAGCAAGGGCTTCAAGCCCTTCTCACTTTCAGCAAGCAAGGTTGGGTCATCTGCTTAACTCAGGTTGTCAATAAGCCTCCCTCCTATCCTGATGCCTCATTTTTCTTCAAATAATCTAGCTTCTCTGATTATGTGTTGCGCAAACCGATTGAACAAGTATGGTGAAAGGATATAACCCCAATGCCACACACCTTTCCTGATTTTAAACCATGCAGTATTCCCTTGTTTCTGTTTGCACAACTCCCTCTTGATCCATGTACATGATCCACGTGAGCACAAGAAGATGTTCTGGAATTTCGACTCTTCTCAAGACTCCATCATTTGTTGTGATCCACACAGTTGAATGCCTTGGCATAGTCAATAAAGCACAAGTGAACTTCTTTCTAGTATTACCTGCTCTCAGCCAAGATCGATCTGATCTCAGCAGTGATACCCATGATCCTCATCCTCTTCTGAATCTGGCCTGAACATCTGGCAACTGCCTGTCAATGGACTGCTACGCACATAGTTGGATGGTCTTAAGCAATATTTTACTTGTGTGTGATGTCAATGATAAATTTTTGTATAGTTTGGGCATTCTGTTGGGTCACCTTTCTTTGGAATGAGTACAACTGTGGATCTCTTCCAGTCAGTTGGCTAAAGTAACTGTCTTCCAAATTTCCTGACATAGACAAGTGAGTGCTTCCAGTGCTTCCTTCAGCTTGCTGAAACATTTCCATTGGTATTCCATCAATTCCTGGAGTCTAGCTTTGGGCTAATGCTTTCAGTGCAGCTAGGACTTCTTCCTTCAGTACCATTAGTTCTGGCTCTTACGCTACCTCCTGAAATGGTAGAACATTGACTAGTTCCTTTTGATGCAGTGACGGCATTTTTTCCCCCATCTTCCTTTGGTGCTTCTTGCATCATTCATTATTTTTCCCTTGGAATCTTTTCAAATTGCAAGTCAAGGCTTAATTTTTTTCTTGAGTCCTTTAAGTTTTCCAATATGCTGAGTGTGTTCTTCCTTTTTGGGTTTTCTAACTCTAGAACCAGTTACTTCCCTAATACGTTGCATAAACATGAGTGCTGTTCGTGAGTTCCGTGTGGCCATTGCAAAAAAGTCGAGTGCCATGGAAGGACAGTTGGTGTCAGAACTGGTGAGAAGTTTTGAGAGTGGGTGAAAATCTGACTTCCACCTCACAGGACTCAGCTTTGGCCCGTTGATGCTGATTCTCTCTCCACCTGGTGCAGGTGAAGAAGGCCAATGGCCATCCCCATGCCATTGTTATACTAGAACTCATATCCAAATCTCTGTTATGATCTTGCTTGGTTTTGCCCATTGACAACCAAGGTCAATAGAGAAGGACTGAGCAGAGCATTAACTAACATCACTTACTGATTGAGAGAAAACGCAAATGAACGTGTTTCGATTCGCTTTCTGAAAATCAGAATGAGCCTTAAATGAGACATTTCACCAAGGAGACATTTGTTTCTTTTCCAGGACAAAGGCTAGCACCACCTGGCCCTTCAGGGACATTAGCAGACTGACGATTAATTGGCAAAAATGTGTTAGTCTTCATTAACCTGGGCCCCGTGACCCAGCCTCTGATTCCACAGCCCCTGCCTCCATGTCACTAAACAGTGAAAGAGAAAATGACCCCATGGGAAGCAACACTCAAATCAAATAGCTTTGTAGCTCATGGGCAGAAGAAACAATGAGGAATCTCAAACAACCCCATTGAAGTGTCTCTAAACAAGGTACACTGGTGCAGATAAGAGCTGGAAACACAGGGAATCCAGGACAGATAAACCCCTCAGGACCAGTGGTGAGAGTGGCGATACCAGGAGGGTAAAGGGAAAGTGGGGTGGAAAGGGGGGACCGATTACAAGGATCTTCATATAACCCCTTCCCTGGGGGAAGGACGGCAGAAAAGTAGGTGAAGGGAAACATCAGACAGTGTAAGACATGACAAAATAATGATAATTTATA
Source organism: Echinops telfairi (assembly GCF_000313985.2). Taxonomy (NCBI): domain Eukaryota; kingdom Metazoa; phylum Chordata; class Mammalia; order Afrosoricida; family Tenrecidae; genus Echinops; species Echinops telfairi. Next base: position 14,850,561 of record NW_022111368.1, read on the forward strand.
AATTATCAAGGGTTCATGAGGGAGGAAGGATGTGGGAGGAAAGAGGAAAAATGAGGAGCTGATGCCAAGGGCTCAAGTAGAAAGAAAATGTTTTGAGAGTGATGATGGCAACAAATGTACAAATGTGCTTGACACAATGGATGGATGTATGGATTGTGATAAGAGTTGTATGATAAATAAAATGATTTTTCAAAAAGAAATGTCTCTAAAATAAACTTTGCCAAATTTGGTGTTTAAAGTTGTGCAACCAGGAATATTGAGCATGATGACTTTGCTGGTTTGCGTCTTTAGAGGATTAGATGATGTGAACTCGAAATTTAACCCTAAAAAGAAAAAAACTAGATTTTCATCCCCAAATTAAATACTTTCCTGTGCTGAGTCCATGCGCATGGTATTGATGTGTACACAGTGACACGGTTATACAGTTATTGTGTCTTCCAAAAATATGCGTTGAAATCTCATCCTCTAGTTCTCTGGATTTTTTAGATTTTTGAGCCCTCACTTGTATGTCGGTTTGTTGTACTGTGGTGGCTTGTGTGATGCTGGAAGTCATGCCGCAGGTATTTGTAAACACAGCAGTGTCACTCCAAGTGAATAGGTTTCATCAGCACTTCCAAACGAAGGACAAGAAGGAATAGGTTGTCCACTTGTGAGAAATCGGCCTCTGAAAATCTTATGACTAGCAAGAGAACATCATCCGGTACTGAAAATCTCAGGAAGCCTAGAGGCACTAGGAGTTGGAGTCAACTCAGCAAAACCTAACAACAACAACCTGTCTGTGGATAAACAACCCTGGGGGCACAGTCGTTAAATGTTCAGGTGCTAACCCAAAGGTAGGTGGTTCAAGCCCATCAGCACCTTCATGGAAGAAAAGACATGAGGCTCTTCTCTTGTAAAGGTTTCAGCCTTGGAATTCCAATGGAGCCCTTCTACTTGATCCTATAGGATGATTGTGAGAGGGATCAACTCACCTGCACCCACAACAACAACATTTCTGTGGATGCAACCCCATCTGGAAAATCATCCCATTTGTTATGTCAATGGGTCCATATCCATGCACGGTAGATCTTAAGCCTAACCCTTTTTGAGATAGAAAGCAAAGAAGAGTGGGTACACAGGCACACCAGCACCAATGGGGGGAAGATAGAGACCATGCAGAGATCCCCAAGGAAGAAGCTAAAACAAGTATTTTCTCCCAGAGCTGAGAGATAGTGAGAATTCCCCAGAGACAGTACCCTAAATTCAGGCTTCCTACACTTTGAGAAATGAAGTGCTGTTCATAAAGGCCATTGTAATGGTGAAGATTTTGTGTAACTTGACTGAACCAGGATTCGCAGTGGTTGGGCAACTAACACCTAGGAATCTCCAGTGATGAGATCCCCGGCTTCCAATATAAGTGGACGCTTTGACTGATACAGAAGTGATTTCTCCAGAGTGACAGGCCAGTTTGAGTGCCTGGAGGATGAAAGTCTGATGACATCAATAGAAATAAATATGAAAAGTAATTTAATCCAATCACATAGTGCTTATTAAATCAAGAAAGAAAGGGGGCTCAGACACATATCTAGTTTCAGATACCAGGAGACATAACCTCCTAAAATAAACGTGCCCACACATGATTCTCTGGGCAACTGAACCCAAGTCAAATTTCGTCGGCGGAGGGCAATCTCTTAGGAAGGTTTCCCTGGACAGGACAAGCCAAGAACTTCTCCCAGTGAACAATCTCTGAGCCCAGCAGAAACAAATGGCATTGTTATAAAAATACCAACTAAAACTGCCCCAGGCATGCTTCCCAAAGGCATTTGGGATATGGAGAAGCGAACAATGAAGGAAAGCAAGACAAGAAGAAAGGAGACTACATGTCAACCTAAAGAAACGTGCTATCCTGCCTTCTCTTAATTAAAAGATACCACCTCAAAGGTCCGGGCCGGTAGGGGACAGTGCTAAAGATAAAATGGAAGCTCCTCAGTTCTATTGACTCCAGCACAATCCTATAATTAGCACAGCAAGAAAGTGGGTTTTGTTTTATCCTTATGGTCTCCTAGGATATTGCTAGTTAAAAATACCTTCATTTGAAATTCTTGCCTTTTGGGTACCTTTGGAAACACTCTTTTTCTCCTGACCATTTTAGATTCGCAATGATAATATTTCATACTGTAAACTATAAGAGTCTTTCAAAAGATAACAGAAATGCGTGACTCATCCAAAAAATGGCAAATGCCATCCCCATCGGGTGATGGGATTTCTTCTAAGATAATAGGAACCCAGGGCTCCCGTTTCAGCTCGTTAACTCTCTTCCACTATGTGTTCACGTAGTCCAGCTGCATGGATATCAAAATGTCTGAGATGGACCTCTTTGCTCCTGCTCTAAAAATGTCACTTTCTTAAGTCCATCGTAACCCCGCCTGAAAAGTTCAGGTAGGGGAGTGCTGTCAGGGGCAGAATGGACGCCGATGGAATAAAGAATAGCAGCCTCTGAAGCTTCACATTCCAAAAAAAGACTGATTTTGTTTTTTACAATAATTAAAAGGGGGGGGGATGGAAAAGAAATCTGAATGGTCTCAGAAGAACAGACACTGAATAATAGATTCTTGGAGCCTTCGCATAATTCAATTACAGCCCCACTCGAGGATGTATTGTTATTATACCCTAGAGAAGGTCAACAAGCTGCATTACGGGGCTCTGCTAGTGGATGATCACAAATATAAAGTAGATAGAGACTCAGGACGCCACATATTTGCAGCTATTCTAAGCTAATCTTCTGGGACACCATCATATAATTACCAAAGATGATTAAATTTAATGTCCCCCTGATAGTATTGGCTTTGACTTTTAGAAACATGCCTGAGCCTAATATTTAATGCCAATGATAGGATTAAACCCTGAAAAGTAAATAAATAAATCATGCCTAACAAGAGTGAGCAAACCTATTCAGCTGTAGCTATTATATCTTGTGGACAAAAATTAAAGGCCCCCATATATTTTAAATATTAGATAAAACAGAATTTCTAAGTATTTTATCAAACTCGTTTTTCTCCATGCAAGCTATCAAGCACTCCAGTCATTATAAAATCCTGCTGTCCAGAGAAAATAAAGAGGAAAGGAGAGAGAGTAGAATACATGCTGGCCCACCAAGCCCCGAGGACAATATTCCTGCTCAGAGCAGCCAATGCACAGAGAGGACCATAGGGTCGGCCCCACCACGAGACACAGACACAACATCCCTCACTGACCATAGTGCTACCGGGGACATCACTGGAGACACAGTGGGGGAATTGTGCCCAATCTGACCCCATCACATAGGGCAAAATGCTAAGGGCATGCAACAGAGCAGCAACAGGAGCACAGCAATGAAGGTTCCAGGGAATACCAAAAATAGACTTGGGAGCCAGGGTGCGGCACCCCATCAGACTCAACTGGAAAACACTCTTAAAGGTCAACAAACAGACCTGGAACTATTTATAGGCTTTTCTTTTTTTGTTGTTGTTTTATTTTATTTTGTTTTCCTTGGCTTTGTCTTGTTTTTGTGCTTATTATTGTCTCTGCATGTCTATCTAGATTAGGTAGGCAGGATAAACAATCCAGAGGAGAAAAACAACAGGAGCAACAGTTCCAGGGAGACACGAGAGATGGGGAGGC
>NW_022111368.1:14854453-14867264 GCF_000313985.2 Echinops telfairi
ATATGTAAATATATTTATATATAATGATGGGGGAAATAGATCTATGTGTATATATTTATATGTTAAGTATTAAGGTAACAGACAGACATTGGGCCTCTACTCAAGTCCTCCCTCAACACAAGAACACTTTGTTCTAATAACCCGGCATTCTGTGATGCTCACCTTCCCGACACATCACTGAGGACAAATGGGTGCAAAAGCAAATGTGGTGAAGAAAGCTGATGGTGCCCATCTATCAAAAGATACAGCGTCTGGGGTCTTAAAGGCTTGAGGATAAACAAACGGCCAGCTGGCTGAGAAGCAACAAAGCCCACATGGAAGAAGCACACCAGCCTGTGTGATTACGAGGTGTCGATAGGATTAGGTATCAGGCATCAGAGACCCAGAACAAAAAGTCATAGCGACCAATCTCAATGGTCAACATATAACCCCTTCCCAGGGGGCGGGACAACAGAAAAGTAGGCAAAGGGAGACAGTGGTCAGTGTAAGAGAAGAAAAAACAATTTATAAATTATTAAGGGTTCATGAAGGAGGGAGGGAAGGTGGGGAAGGGAAAAAAATTAGGAGCTGATATCAAGGACTCAAGCAGAAAGCAAATGTTTTGAAAACGATGATGGCAACATATGTACAAGTGTGCTTGATACAATGGATGGATGGATGGATTGTGGTGTAAAAGTCCCCAGTAAAATGACTTTTTAAAAAATCCTGTGCCTTGGATATTAACTTCTGATTCTAATGATGATGTTTCCTAAAAAAAAAAAAAAAAGGCTGGAGGGGTGTGATCATATTGAGCTGTGCCAAGCCAACACCAGGACTAAATTAATGGTGGGCAGAGCGGCCAGCGGCCAGTCTGGCTGGCTTTCAAGGGAGCTGCTGAAAAGCTGTTCTTCAACTGCAGTGGGAAAGGGCTTAGGAAAATTCAGCCCAGCTCCGGCTCTGGCTTGCTCTAGTGGGGTAATGTGGCATAAGGGTTTTGTTTGTCCCCCGACTCCCTTTGTTTTTTGCTGTAAGGCCTCCAAGCCTCTGCTTCCTTATTAGTAACTGGGGACAAGGAACCCCATCCTACACGGTTATTGTGACAGCTCTCCACCAGTGGTAATCGAATAGCAGAGGGCTTGTCCAAATGGGCTTTACCCCACGGAGTCATCGGAAATCCCCTGCTAGAATGGTCAAAAAGACAACAGGAAACAGAGCAGAACAAACCGAACACCTCGAGGGAGGTCACCAAGGGGCCACGCATGCAGTACGTAATTCCCAGTGGTGGCCTCTAAGTGGGAATTCATGGGAGGCATGCCGTCCCAATCATGGTGGGCTTTCTGCTCGGGCAGGGTAAGAGCTGCTGGGGAGAGCAGTAGCAGGGGGTCCTGGCCTCCTCTTCAGATGTCCTGGGCTTCCTCTCTGAGTCCCTCTTTTCTCTTTGCTTGTTTTTGTAGCCCCTTCCCCATGAGGGAGTCAGTGTACGGCACGAGTCATCAGATGTTGCTACGAAATCATAGACACCGTTATGAAGCAAAACTACCAATATGGAAAGCTATCGTTTCTCGTTAGAGCCTCCATGGAGATCGACCCACTTCTGGAGTGGAGTTTCCATCTCTCTCGCTCTCCCCCCAGCAATGCTGTGCTCTTTGACATACACTGCATCCAAAGGGCAGCTTCGCCATCCATGAGGGGCTCAAACCATGCTCCTTTGGAGCGGTCTGTGAGTTGGGGGGACAAAAGAAATGCAAATGAGCACAATGAGGGCTGTAGCGTGGCTAAGGTAATATCTTGTAGGACACAAATCTTGTAGGGCAGCCCTTATTACCCTCGAAGAATGAGGAAGTATGTGGTTATGAAGAGGGGAAACAATTCCCCAGACAACTTATCCAGTCTTTTTTCTCACCAATTCAATTTTCCTAAAATTTCCTCACAATAAGCCCTCATGCTCATCCTGGGTCCATTGAGAACACCTATCAAGTTTACCCCTATGGAATGGAAACAAACGATCTCTATAACCTGATGAACTGACCTCTCAGCCTTAAATCCAACTGCCCAGCTGCCCTGGGAAGCCACTCTTTCTATTCGACTTTCCTTTAGAAGGGACCCGAAGAGGACTGAGACAAGTGTGTTACCAAGGACTGGTCTGCAGCCATCCACTGACCGCAGAGACATGTGGAACGACGTTTTGTTTGGACTAACGTTGTGCATGCACGGACTGGAACCCTGGCAGCAATCCTTTTTTTTCTTTTTAATTGTAACCGTTTCGTTGACATATCATTCAAATATCATACAATTCGATGATTTATACATTTTTAAAAGATTATCTTATTGGGAGCTCTTACAACAACCCATATGTCAATTGTATCAAGCATCTTTGTACATATGTTGCCATCATTATTTTCTAAACCTTTACATTCTATTTGAGCCCTTGCTATCAGCTCCTCTTTTTACCCTCCCTCCCCACCTCCTACCCTCATGACCCCTTGATAAATTATAAATTATTATGATTTTCATATCTTACACTGACAGCTGTCTCCCTTCCCCCATGTTTCCTTCCTCCCCTCCTCTCCCCACCTTCCCCCTGCCCTCCTGGCATCACTACTCCCATTTCTGTTCCGGAGGCATTTATCTGACCTGGATTCCATGTGTCATGAACTCAACTGTACCTGTGTACATGCTCCAGTCTAGCCCACCGTGAAAGGCAGGATTGGGGTCATGATAAGTGGGGGATGAGGAAGCCTCAAGGGACAAGAGGAATATTGTGTGCTTCATTAGTGCTATACTGCACCCTGGTTGACTCACCCCATCCTTGTGACCCTTTACAAGAGTTGGGCAATTATCAGCACAATCAATTTTCGAACATTTTCTTCTTTCTTGCACTCAATATTAATAGTTCTCCACTCCCCACCCAACATCCCCTGCCATAACCCTAAGAAACTATTAATCCAGTTTTTGTCTCTATAGATTGACGTACCCTAGATTTCATATAAAGAAAAACATACTTTTTTTTTAACTTACCCTCATCATCTGATGTCAGTCCCCATCAACTTTCATGTTTCACTTCCGGTTGGGTGGGACTCCCATGTCATAATCATCAAGGTCTTTTCACCGTGACTCGTAAGAAAACTCTGTCCAACAACCCTCCGACTTGGGCTCTGGTGCATGAAGGCCATTCCTCCTGTGGGCAATGACCCTCCTGATCTAGCCTGAGTGGTAGATGCACCATTGAGGAAAACTGAAAAATCTACTGATGTAATGCTTTGAAAATTTCATTCCTGTTAATAATGAACTGCATTTAAAGATCATCTTTCTTTATTTCTGCCAGATGCTTTGAACAACTCTCCCCTAATTTCTCCAGAGGACTGCTTCCTCTTCATTCCTAACTTCCCTTCCCCTTTTCCTTTCTTCAACATCTTTGACTCATGTTTCAGATAGTTGTCAGTCTGCTCTCCTTCTTGCCCTTTCCCCAAGCCTCCTCGGCTATTCCGGAACTTGCAACAAGATTGTAAATAAGAACTTCACCAGGTGTAATTCTCCAACTACCCCCTGCCTCTCACACCTTTTGCTACACCTCCTCTGTCAACGAACACTTCCTGTCCCAGCGTGTGTCAACCTGATCCCAGGCCAGAGAATTTGTTTAAATAAAAACTTCAATTGAACTATTTCATAATTCTGGTGTTGATTTTTATGAAAAACAAGAAAGCCTTGCTTTTCAGATTAAAAAAAAAAAATCTGTCTTAATTGCACCAAACGTTCACAAACATGAATCAAGCAGACATGTATTTCTTATCTCCAGGTCCCCATCTTCTCTCCCCACTGCCTACCACACACAGATATTTGGAACAGGATTAAGAATGAATTTTTAAAAACTGAGCAATAAACTCTCATTAATTTTGATTCTATCATGATTTTTATTTTATAGTTTCCTTTCAACAGAATGAGCTGGAATGAAAACTACTGCATAAATTTTGTTTTACTAAAATTGGCAATGTCTTATTAATTTTAATTTTTTAGGATCCTAGTCTAACTAAACAACAATGAGAGATAGCACTATGGTTTTTCTACCCTTTATGATTTATTTTGGAATAAAATATTTATATTATAAAAATGACATTAAGATCCTTTAACTATAATTCAAATTCTCCTTATTAGAACTGAAAACATTTTTTATTTCCCCTTCTTGATTATCCCTTCCAATTGATTAGTTGTCAAGCTCTCGAGGATGTTATCTGTACAATCCTTCTCTTCATTCCCAACACCCTTTCCCTACATCACCTTTGGACCCCAAAATTACAATGGCTTCCAAACCAGGTGAGGAAATGGTGTGGGGACCACATTGGACCTCCTCCAGCTACATAAGCAAAAAGAATCAAACTCCATATCTGCCTAAGAATGATTCCTATGAGGCAGAAGCCGGACATACCTCCATCCTCCATCCTTCTTTGTTTTATTCTGACATGAACTGTCTTTCACATAGCATTCTGTTTCTCTGCTGGGTTGATAATCTATTGCAATGGCTACCTAGGACTCATAGACAATACTCAAGATTGTGAGGGTTTTATGTACATCTATGTAAATATATCTATTTATAATGAAAGGGATAGAGGCCAACGTAGATCTATTTATATGATAAGTATTAAGATAGCAGATGGACTTTGGGCCTCTACTCAGGCCTCCTTTAACACAGGGACACTTTGTTCTAATAACCTGGCACTCTTTGATATTCACCTTCCTGACACAATTGCTGAAGACAAAATGGGTGCATAAGCAAATGTGGTGAGAGCAAATGTGGTGAAGAGAGCAGATGGTTCCTGGCTAACAAAAGATATAGCGTCTGGGGTCTTAAAGGCTTGAAATTAAACAAGCAGCCATCCAGCAGAGAAGCAAATAAGCCCACATGGAAAAAGCACATCAGCCTGTGTGATCATGAGGTGTCCACGGGATCAGGTATCTGGTATCAAAAGATCCAAAACAACTATATTGATGTGAATGAGGGAGGTTGGAGTGAAGACCCAAAGCCCATGTGTAGACAATTGTATAAGCCCATGTGTAGACAATTGTATATCCCCCACAGAAGGGTTATAAGGAAGAAATGATTCAACCAAGGTGCAGTATAGCACCAAGAAAACACACATCATTCCTCTAGTTCCTGAATGCTTCCCCTTCTCCCCCCACTACCATGACTCAATTCTACCTTACAAATCTGGCTAGACTGAAGAACACACATCGGTACAGTTAAGAGCTCTTGATCCATGGAACGCAGGACCGATTAAACCCCTCAGGAACAGTAGTGGGAGCAGGGATATCATGAGGGTAGGGGGATGGTCTGGAAGGGGGAGAAAGGGGAACCCATCACAAGGTTGGATATGTAGGCCTGCCGCCTCTCCCCCACCCAAGAAGATGAATAACAGAAATGTGGGCGAAGGGAGACAATGGGCAGTGTAAGATACGAAATAATAATAACAACATATAATTGATGAAGGATTCTTGAGTGTGGAGGGGAGGGGAAGGGGAAGAGGAACTGACACCAAGGGCTCAAGTAGAAAATGTTTGGAAACGATGATGGCAACATATGTACAAATACGCTTGATATAATTGATGTATGGCATGTTCTAAGAGCTGTAAGAGCCCCCAATCAAACAAACAAAGATTGTGAGGGTTTATCGGAGAAGCTATCAAGGGGAAAGGTGGAATTTTCTCCTCCTGGAAAAAGTTCTAGAGTGCAACAGTCACCGGAGCAGTTCTGCCCGGTCCTAGAGGGTGGCTGTGAGTTGGCATCAAATTGATGGCCGCGAGAGTTTGTTTGTTCTGAATTAGGGAAGCTATCCAGTTACAAAATGGTAAGGATACAATTCTGTTATCTACCGTGCGTTTTCTTGGCCATGCTGACAGGCATATCTCTCTCTAGTCCTAAACCTCTCAGCCACATACTTTCTTGACAGCTGCCCTGCTTGGGCAAGTGTTACAAAGTTCACTTTGTGTTGATAAATGTCTAAATGACACCCCAGTCCACAAACCCACCTCTTGCCCAAAGGCACTCAGGATCATTCCTTCTGTGGCCAGCCCCCTGCTCTGGCTCCTGCTCTCAACTCTAAGCCACTGGTGCCTCTCAGGCCTCTGCTACCTCCACCACTTCAGATAGTAATCTCACACACACTCTGCTGATGGCTCTTCTTCCTGAATGGTCATGAGATTCCTCTCATCCTGCTTCTGAGACGATCAGTTTTATACCCAGCAGAATGACAAAATTGACCAACCTCCAAGTCAGCATTCTCTAAACCTTATTTGCTTATTCCCAACCACTAACTGGGAAGAGGTAACAAAGGCTATGGATAGATGAACCATGCCAAGTAATTTAACTTCACGGCAGTAGGCATCCAAAATATTTGTATCTTCCCAATTTCCTTTCCAAAATGTTTTATTGTTGTTGTTGTTGTTTAAATCAAGTTAACCATTAACTGAATATAAGATAAAATCCAGTGTCTTCAGCATGGTGGCTCCGTCCCTTGGGAGTGTTCTGACTCTATCAAGGGTACATTCATTTGAGTTTTCTAATATCTGTGTTCCAAGAACTGGCTTTAGACGAAATTCAGATAACTGTACTTTTGGTTGCTTCTAAAGTACATTCACATCATAAAGTGCATTCAAACCATCATCTATTAAAGTGCTCTTCTTATGCAAACATGGGATTTTACTGTAATTTAAAGGTAATTGTAGTGGTGTTTACTCTAGCATTAACTATTTTTTTAAGTTGGCAAATAAAATTAACACTGTTAATACAATTCCAAGAAACACTCACTTAAATTCTTATTTACCCAAGTGGCTGACACTGCCCCGTGGGGGGTGCTGGAATGATGGGTGGGTGGGTGGACGGGGTTTGTTGCTGCGAAAGCAGATGTTGCACTTTAAGGCTTTAGTACCAGAGTTTTTAATGGCCGGGAAGATGTTGAGTACTTTTTCTTCTGGATTGCTAGTGTCCCTAGGATCTTGGTGGGGGAAAAAATATTTTTAAGCTGCTGGAGGGAGATAATCTCATCCAAAGTCTAAAACTAGCTCTGCAAAACCAATGTGAATCAAAAATCAAAACTACCAGGTACCATTAAGAGAAACCAAACAGTAGAACTAAATCCACCGATGTGGCAACCATTGGAATGTTGAAACAATTTTAAGATAGCCTAAGGAAGAAACTTCAGAACAGAACAACCAAATAATAATGTTAACACAAAAAGCTTAAATTAAAAAACTGAAACTCAAAAATGAGTGTAACAATGAAATATACACCTGAAGAATTACTGAGCTAACAGATAAATTAGAATTATCCAGAAGGAGACATGGAAATAGAGCAAAGACTGTAAAACATACAGATAAAACAAAAAAGATAGTAGAAGACAGATGATGTGGGAAGAAGGTCAAGAAAAATAGAAAAGATTGGGGCCAAATAGACGGGGAGAAAAGCAACATTTTAAGAGGTAATGGCTGATAATTTTTCAAAAGTAATAGAGGATGCAAACCCACAAGAAGTTTAACAAACTTGAAGCAGGATAAATACAAATAATGCACATAGTAATAAAACTGCAGAACGTGAAGTCAAAAAGAAAAATCTTAATGTGGTGAAGAAAGCTGATGGTGCCCAGCTATTAAAATATGCAGTGTCTGGGGTCTTAAAGGTTTGAAAATAGACAAGCAGTCATCTAGCTGAGAAACAACAAAGCCCACATGAAAGAAGCATACCAGCCTGTGTGATCATAAGGTGTCGATGGGATCAGGAATCAGACATCAGAAGACAAAAACAAACAAAGCCCATCTATAGACAATTGGACATCCCCTCACAGAAGGGTCACAGGAAGGGATGACCCTGCCAGGCTGCAGTACAGCACCAGCAAAACATACAACTTTCCTCTAGCTCTTTAATGCTTCCTCCCCCACCCATTACCATAACCCCAGTTCTACCTTACAAATCAGGCTAGACACTGGAGCAGATAAGAGCTCTCGACACATGGAATCCAGGACAGGTAAACCCCTCAGGAACAATAATGGAAATAGCAATTCCATGAGGGTAGGGGGAAGTGGGGAGAGAAAGGGCAAACTGATCACAATGATTGATGTGTAACTGCATACCCGCCTCCTCCTGGGGTGACAAACAACAGAAACATGGGTGAAGGGAGACAGTGGATGATATAAGATATGAAAATAATAATAATTTATCATTTACCAAGGGTTCATGAAGGTGGGAGGGTGGGGGATAGAAGGGGGAAAATTAGGACCAGCTATCTAGGGCTCCAGTAGAAAGAAAATGTTTTGAAAAGGATGATGGCAACATATGTACAAATGTGCTTGACACAATGGATGTATGGATTGTTTTAAGAGCTGTAAGAGATTCCAATAAAGTGATTTTTAAAAAAGAAAAATTCTAAAAGCATCCAGAGAGATGAGGTAGATTATATTCAATTACATAGAATTAAATAAATTCTTAATAGGAACTATGGAATCTAAAAATAAAGTAAAATATCTACAGTGTACTGGAATAAAGCTGTATTCCCAGAATTCTATAGTTGGAGATTAGTAAAAAAAAAAAATTTCTTTATGAAAAGCATATAAACTTGACACTAAAACCACTTGAGGCCATTACACAAAGAATAACTAGCATATTTCTCTCATGAACATAGATGTAGAAACCCTAAATAAAATATAAGTGAATACAATATAGCTTAAATATAACCATGTACTATTACCCACCAATTTGAATTTATTCTAACAACACAAAAATGATTTAACATTAGAAAATCAACCAACATAATTTGCCACATTAACAGAATGACAGAGAACAAATAATATAAATGACTCAATGTATGTAAATTTTTTGACAAAATTAACATTAATTATTTAAAAATAAAAACTCTTGGCAAGCTAGAAATAAAAAGAACTTATTTAAGCATAACAACAAGAAACTATAGTGAAAATCACACATATGGGTGAAATGTGGAACATTTTCTGTTTGAAATGGGGATCAAGACAAGAAGGTCCTCTTTTAGGATGATGAGGCCAGGCCCAAGCCAAGCTATGTGCTCCCTCCCCAGAAGAATGTAATACAGAGGTCAGCACGGAAGATATAACCCAGGGAGAGTGGCAGGTCTGTCCTGACCACACGAGTATGAACTAAGACAGAGAGAGAGAGCAGACCTCATCATGGCCCTCCAAGCCCGGAGATGGCATCCCTGTTCAGAGCAGCCAATGCACAGGCAGGACCTTAGGGCTGGCCCCACCACAAGGGACAAAGTCCCCTTACTGACCCAAAGCAGTATGGTGGGAGAGCACTGGAGACACTGTGCAGAGATTTAAAATCAATGGCGGGGAGCAGGTAAACCTGTTGGGGTTTAATCAGGTGTAATGTATCCGAGAGGAATTACTGAGAGCTGAATGAAGGGTGAGCAAGATAAAGGGACAGGAGGAAGGTGAGAGGAAATAGAGGGAAAAAGTAGGAGGCACAAGCTATTTACAGAGGTATATCTACAGGCATGTATATATGTAAATATATTAATTTATAATGAAAGGAACAGAGGCCAATGTACATATATTTATATGTTACGTATTAAGATAGCAGACAGACTTTGGGCCTTTACTCAAGGCCTCCCTTAACACAAGTACACTATGTTCTAATAACTTGGCATTCTGTGATACTCACCTTCCCAATCACTGAAGACAAAATGGGTACATAAGCAAATGAGGTGAAGAAAGTGGATGGTGCCCAACTATCAAAAGATACAGCATCTGGGGTCTTAAAGGCTTGAAGGTAAACAAACAGTCATCTAGCAGGGAAGCAAATAAGCCCACACAGAAGAAGCACACCAGCTGGTATGATCATGAGGTATTGATGGGATTGGGTATCAGGTATCAAAAGATCTAAAACAAACAGTTATGTTGCTGTGAAAGAAGGAGGTTGGTGTGGAGACCCAAAGCCCTCTGTAAACAATTGGACATCTCCCCACAGAAGGGTTACAAGAAAGGGATGATTCAGCCAGGGTGCAATTTAGCACCAATGAAACATATCATTTCTCTAGCTCCTGAATGCTTCCTTCCCCCACTACCAAGACCCAGGTCTACCTTACAAATCCATCTAGACTGGAGTACACACATAGGTACAGATGAGAGCTCTCGACCCATGGAATTCAGGACAGATAAAACCCTCAGGAACAGTAATGGGAGTAGCAATATCATGAGGATAGTGGAACGGTGGGGGTGCGGGGAGAGGGAGAAAGGGGAACCCATCACAAGGTTGGATATACAGCCCCCCACCCCGGGGAATGAATAACAGAAATGTGGGTGAAATGAGACAATGGACAGTGTAAGACATGAAATAACAACAATAATATATAATTGCTGAAGGATTCACAAGGGTGGGAGTGTGGGGGATGGAGGGGGGGTGAAAAGAGGAGCTGATATCAAGGGCTCAAGAAAATGTTTTGGAAACATTGATGGCAATATATGTACAAGTGTGCTTAATACAAATAAATGCTGAACTGTTAAAAGATTTTGTAAGAGCCCCCCAATAAAATGATTAATAATAAAAAAAGAATGTCCTCTACTCAACAATATCCTAGATATTTTAGTGCAATAGGCAGGTAGACATACATACATACCATATGTGTGTGTGCATATATATAAATACATATATATGTATGTATATATTAAAGAGAAAACAAACCATTTTTATGGATAATATAAATATGTAAGGAGAAAATGCAAAAGGATGCACAGATGAAATACTAGGGTCCATAAGTGAATTTAGTAAAGTTTCTGGATCAACAGAAGTCAGTAGTTTTTAAATCTATTGTTTTCTGTATAGCAATAAACAAGTTAAAATGAAATTTGAGATAAAAAAGTGGGCTACAATCATAAAAGTTCTGGGCTATAATAGCAATAAAAAGAGTTAGAAATGTGTGAGTAGACAGAAAATTAAGTCATTAATGAAAGAAATTTTTAAAAAGTAAGTGAAAAGAGATACTATATCTATGAATTAGAAGACTCAATATCCTAAAACATCAACTTCTCCCAACTGATCTTGAGTCAATGCAGTTCCAATAAAAACCCAACAGATTATATGTGTAGTTTTACAAGCAGATTCTAAAGTGTACATAAAAATACAAATGGCCAAGAAGAATCAAGACATTTCGTCTAAAAATAGAAAGAAAGAACAAAGTTTGAGAGTTTACTGGATAGCCAGATTTACTATAAAGCTGAAACTAATTAAGGTAGTACAATATTAGTTCAAAAATGGAAAAATATGTCCAATAGTATAAAGACCCCAGAAACACAACCATGCATATATGTAAACTTAATTTATGACGAAGATGTAGACTAAGTGGGGAACAAGAGGTCTTTCCAATATATTATTCTGGGACACTTAAATATACATATGGACAAAAGATGAAACCTGACCCCAACTTCATGTCATATACAAAAATTGACTCCAGGTGTATTATAGAACCAAATATGAAAGATAAAATAGTAAAGGCTT
Source organism: Echinops telfairi (assembly GCF_000313985.2). NCBI lineage: Eukaryota > Metazoa > Chordata > Mammalia > Afrosoricida > Tenrecidae > Echinops > Echinops telfairi. The sequence continues at coordinate 14,865,948 of NW_022111368.1, forward strand.
TTGAAGATAATACAGAAAAATGATTTTGAGTTAGATAAAATTGAGTTTGGGATACAAAAACCATTACATAAAAAAATTGATAAACTGAACATTATAATTATGGATTTATTTTCATTAAATGGGACCATTAGAAGAGTGAAAAAGGCAAGCCAAAATAGATCTATAATATATATAAATGCACTGGGGTCATATACAGATTACATTTTAAGATACCTACAAATTATTAAGGGGATAAAAAGACAGAGATAGGCACTCAACAAAAGAGGAACTTGAAATTGCCAAGAAAAATATGAAAGAATTGCTTAATGATGTAAAAATGCAAAGTAAAGCAGAGACACCCCTACACAAGCACCAGGATGGCTAAACTTTATAAGACAAAAAATACCAATTGTCAGAATGTGGAGCAACAAGAATTCTCATATGTTTTTGGTCAATGCAAAGTACAAGCACTTTGGAAAACAGTGAAAGCTTTTCTTACCCTATTACCCAATAATTTCATTTCTAGATGCTTTCTCAAAAAAAATGCATCCTATATCCATGAGAAGCATGTGTAAGAATTTCAGAGAAGCCAAATCATAAGCAATCCAATTTTTCATCAAAAGAATAATTATTGCATGCTTACTCAATAGTGTCTTACATAATAAGTGAAAGTGAAATAATTCTATATATACATGCAGTATCATGGATTAAAAAATACTGCCATCATGTACATATGAAAATATATTTATATATAATGATAGGGAAATAGATCTATGTACACATATTTATATGTTAAGTACTAAAGTAGCAGACAGACATTGGGCCTCTCCTCAAGTACTCCCTCAAAGCAAGAACATTTTGTTCTAATAACCTGACATTCTGTGATGCTCACCTTCGCGACATGATCGCTGAAGTCAAGGTGTGTGCATAAGCAAATGTGGTGAAGAGAGCGGATGGTACCTGTCTATCAAAAGATACAGCACCTGGGGTCTTAAAGGATAGAAGACAAACAAGCAGCCATCTAGCTGGGAAACAACAAAGCCCACATGGAAGAAGCACACCATCCTATGTGATCATGAGGTGTCATGAGGGATCAGGTATCAGGCACCAAAGACCCAAACAAAAAAGCATATCAATGTGAATGAGGAGATGATGGAGTTGAGACCCAAAGCCCATCTGTAGACAATTGGACATCTCCTCACAGAAGGGTCACAAGGAAAAGATGAGCCAGTTAGGGTGCAATATAGCACCAATGAAACATACAACTTTCCTCTAGTTCTTTAATGGTTCTTCTCCCTGCCCCCACTAGCATGACCCCAATTCTACCTTAAAAATCTG
>NW_022111368.1:14868106-14869535 GCF_000313985.2 Echinops telfairi
GGCTATCAAAAGATATAGCATCTGGGGTCTTAAAGGCTTGAAGTTAAACAAGTGGCCATCTAGCCGGGAAGCAACAAAGCCCTCAACACATGGAATCCAGGACAGATAAACTCCTCAGGAACAGTAATGGGAGTAACGATACCATTAGAGTAAGGGGAAAGGGGTGGGTGGTAGAAGGGGGAGAAAGAGGGAACCAACTATAATGTTTTATGTATTAAACCTCCTGCCCCAGGGGGATGAACAACAGAAACATGGGCAAAAGGAGCCAGCCGACAGTGTAAGATATGAAAATATTAATGATTTATCATTTATCAAGGGGTCACAAGAGTGGGAGAGTGGGGGAGGGAGAGAAAAAAGAGGAGCTGATACCAAGGACTCAAGTAGAAAGAAAATGTTTGGGAAATTATGGAAACATATGTACAAATGTGTTTGATACAATTGATGTATGGATTGTTACAAGAACTGTAAGAGCCCCCCAAAAATGATTTATTAATTTGAAAGAAAAGAAGAAACTCTATGGAACACACTTCCACTGTCCCATGGAATCATCACAAGTGGGGGACTAACTTGATGGCAGCTAACAATAACAACAGTGGTATCATGCATGTGCTTTCATATGAATTGTATCTAAATTAAAAATAAGTAGGTCTAGACCACAGCTGTGTTTGTCAGGTAAAGTTCATAATTTAGTGTATAATCTTTGACCTTACTTAACTTTTTAATGCCTACATTTCGACTAGTAGTGCAGTATTTAATAATGATAGCAGTTAGTAAGGAATAAGAACTTGCGATCAGTGAATCTCTGATTCACTGTGTGCACAAGAAGAAGGTCAGGTATCTGGGGGTTGCTGATATGAGAGTCCTTCCATGTACAGAAGCAAAATGTAACTTTTAAATTAATCTGATCTAGCTAATGAGTTTTCAGGTTACGTGTGCTACTGGGGGTCTAGATAAGAGCATAAACTAGATAAAACTCAGCAGAAATTTTGGAGAAAGTCTTAAAGATTAGGAAGATAATTTTTATCGCTTTTTTACATAAATTATCAATTTTTTCTCTCTAAAAGTAGTTACAGTTTATTAACTAATGAAAACTGCATTTTGTTCTAAAAAAAGAAAAACACTACCATCGAGTCAATGGCGACTCATTGCAACGCTATAGGACAGCGTTTCTGAGACTGTAACTCTTTACAGGAGTAGACAGCCCTGTGTTTCTTCCGTGGAGTGTCTGATGGTTTTGAAATGAAGCCCAACACATAACTACTCCACCAGCACAGCTCCTAATTTCATGAATGTGTCTTGTAAAATATACTTAAGTGGACAAAGTTAAATCCTGTAGAAGCCCTACTATAAATGTTTATTTTTTTAATCAATTTATTGAGGCTCATACAATTCATCACAATACATAGATCAATTGTGTAAAGCACATCTA
>NW_022111368.1:14870653-14876904 GCF_000313985.2 Echinops telfairi
GCCAGGTTCTTATGAGCCACTTTGGCGCTGTGCTGTCAAAGCCAATTCCAAATGTTTATTTTTTAAGACTGTTTATAGACACACAACAAAGTGATTATCATGAAAGTTACAGGTAGTAATAAAATTTAGGTCATCGATTTTGTTTTTCTAAAATGTCACATACATGAAATAATAGAGTACATAACATTCTGGAACTGTTATTTTTACTCAGCGTAATTCCCTACAATTCACCCAACTTGTTATCCATAGTTTATTCCTTTTTCTTGCTGAGCAGCGCTCCATAGTATGGATGCCCCACAGTTTAAATATTGACCTGCTAAAGAACAATTTGCATTGCTTTCAGTTATTGTCTTACACATCAAATTGCTATGAACATTCATATACAAATTTTTGTACACATATGTCACAATTTTGCTGGGATAAATGGTCAAGAGACTCATTGGGAGTCACAGGATAACTGCATATTTCACTTTAACAGAATCAGCCAATTTATTTTCCCAAAAGGTGGTAGTGTTGTGAGATGCCCTCCACGTGACTCTGCGTCACAGGGATTCTATGGACCACAGAAGAAAACCTGCTTGGACCGGCACCATCCTCATGACTGTGATGTTTGAGCCATTGCTGTTGCACCTCTATCAATCTATCTCCTCGATGGTCTTACTACTTTGGGCTGATTCTACCTCACGAAGCGTGATGTCCCTTTGCAGGAGTTGGTCTCCAAAGCATGTAAGACAAGGTCTTGTCATCTTCCCCCTTTTGAAAAATACATCATTTTATTGGTGGCTCTTAAAGCTCTTATAACAATCCATCCATCCATTGTATCAAGCACATTGGTACATATGTTGCCATCATCCTTTTCAGAACACTTTATTTCTACTAGAGCCCTTGGTATCAGCTCATTTTTTCTCCCTCCCCCACCCTCATGAACCCTTGATAAATGATAAATTGTTATTATTTTCATATCTTAAACCATCCCCTCTCATCTTCACGTTTAAAGGGCATTTTGTCTCTACTTCCCTCCAAGACAGATTTGTTTTTTTTACAGCAATCGTGGTAGTTTTCATACTTTTCACTAATACCGTAATTTAAATGCATTGATTCTTCTTCTCCCATCTTCCTTACTCCTTGTCCAGCTTTCACATGGATATGAGGTGATTAAATGCTATGACTTGGGTCATGGGCCTCTTTAGTGACGTCTTTGTTACTTAACACTTTAAGTAGGTCTTGGGCAGCACGTTTGTGATCCTTTGATTTATTGACTGCTGCGTCCAATGAGCGTTGATTGTACATCCAAGTAAAATGAAATCTTTAACAAATTTAATCTTTTCTCTGTTTATCATGATGTTGTCCATCGGTGCAGTTGTGAGAATTTTTTTAACATGGTGTTGCAATACACGCTGAAAACTTTGGTCTTTGATCTGTATCAGCAAGTGTCTCAAGTCCTCCACGCTTTCAGCAAGCAAAGTTGTATCGTTGGTATATGAAAGGTTGTTAGCAGTCTTCCTCCAACCCTGATGCCACACCTTTCTTCATATGGTCCAATTACAGGAATGAGTTACTCACCGCACAAACTGAATAAGTATGATGAAAGGATATAACCCTGACACACACCTTTCCTGACTTAAAGCCATGCGGTATGCCCCTTTTCTTTGAATTACTGCCTCTTAGTCTAGGTACAAGGTCCACATCACCACAATGGAGTGTTCTAAAATTAATAATTTTTCACGTTATGCACAGTTTGTTATGACCTACACAATTCCATGAGATTGTACACTCTGTAATAAAGCACAAGCAAACATGTTTCTGGTATTCTCCATGTTCAGCCAAGATTCATTTGATGCCATCAACGTTCCAAATTCTATACTGAATCTGGCATGAGTTTGTGGCAGCTCCTTGTCCATCTGCTGCAAAATTTTACTTGCATGTGCTATTAACAATATTGTTTAATAATTTTTGAGTTGTGTTGGGTCATCTTTCTTTGGAATGGGAACAAACATGGATCCCTTCTGGTTGGTTGGCCAGGTAACTGTCTTCCAAATGTCTTGGAATAGACACATAAGTGTTTCCAACTCTGCATCAGTTTTCAAAATCATTTCCGTTGCTATTCCAACTGGATTCCTGGAGCCCTATTTTTCGCTAATTGAACTTCTTTCAATAACATCAGTTCTTGATCATGTACCACCTCTTGAAATGGTTGGATTAGAACAATTCCTCTTGATACATTGACTGTATTCCTTCCATCTTCTTTTGATACTTCCGGCATACTTCGGTATTTTGCCCATAGAATCCTTCAATATTTAAACTTGAGAATTGAATTTTTTCTCCAATTCTTTCAACTTGAGATACACTGAGCAACATATTCTTCTCTTTGGTTTTCTTTTCTTCTTCCTCTTCTTCTTTGCTTTTGCTTTCTTTTTTTCCCAACACCAGTTTTTGGGTGTTAATACAGATGCCATATTTCCTTAGTTCAATCACATTAAGCAGTATTGTACAATTGCTACCACAATCCGTTTCAAAATATCCTTTTCCTTCTTGAACTCTTTGATATTAACTCCCTTGTACCCAGCCCCCCCAACATTGTCCCACCCCGCAAAACCTTTATTCTACTTTCTGTCCCTATAGGTTCATCAATCCTGGGCTTCATATACTGAAAAACAGAAAAATATATAACAAAAATTCAAGAGGATGTCCCCCAATGACATAACACATCTGAGACAAACCCCAATATGAACAAACTGAAAATACAGAAAATGCTGAACATCAGATCAAGCTTGATGTGTATCAAAAGGAGGATTAACTGACAATATTTTAACCATTCAAGTCAGGTTTATCATTTTGATCTTCCATAGTCATCTCTCCAATGCACTCTATTTGGTAACTAGTTTCTTCCCAACCCACTATTATGGACAAAGGGAAACCACCAGAGGCTTAATTCCTAAGTAGATCCCACAAATGTATCTTGGGTTCCCACTGCCACCCATAGCCTTCTGCAAACCAGAATCTCACAATTTAGGCTCTAATACTCCTTCCTTCCATTACAGATTACATGATTTATAACCCTTCCGATTCCAGATCTTTGCACAATTTATTACGTCTGATTTGTCTTCTGTAGCTCTACTTTGAAATTTTCTGTTCAGTTCTTTTACTTCATTTCTTCCATTCTCCTTCGCTCTTTTAAGATTTAGAGCAAGTTTCAGTTTCTTCTGACTCCACTTTGGTCTCTTTTTTTTCTGTCTTTTTAATAAGCTTCTGCTTTCTTCATGCATGATGTTCGTGATATCACTCCATAGCTCTTGAGGTCTCCCATCGTTCATGTTCAATGTATCAACTCTGTTCTTGAGATGTTCTCTAAACTCAGGTGGGGTAGACTCAAAGTTGTGTTTTGATTCTGCTTTAACCTGAACTGAAGCAATTGATGGTCTCTGTATCACAGTTGGCCCTGGCTTTGTTTGGGCTGATGACATTTAGCTTCTCCGTGGTGTCCTCCCACAGATACAGTCCATTTGACCCCTGTGTCTTCCATCTGATGAGGAGCACATGTTTATTTACCATTTATGTTGTTGGTTTTTAAAAAATATTAGCAATGACTGTCTTTGGTGTTTTCAAATTCTATCATGTGATTTCTGACATTGTTCCTATCAAGGCCAATTTTCCAACTACTTTTTTAACTACTGATCCTTCCTCTTTTTTTCCAACTTTCACATTCCAAACACCACTAATCATCAATGCATCTTGCTAAAATATTTGATTAATTTCAAACTGAAGAAGTTGGGAGAATTCTTCAATTTCTTTATTACTAACTAGCTTTGGCTTTTGATTAATAGTTGTATTAGCTGGTGTTCCTTGCAGGCAATAGCTACTCTTCTATCACGGGCATCATTGTACTTCAAGGTGCATCCTTAAATGTACTTTTTGGTGATAAATGCAACACGATTCCTCTTGAATTTGTCACTGCAGCCATAGTAAACTTTGTGACTGTCAGATTCAAAGTGGCCAATACCAGCACATTGTAGCTCACTAATGCCTAAGATATCAGTTTGTATGAGATTCATTTCATTTCTGAGTACTAACACTTTTCTTGCATTCATACTTGCACAGTCCATGTTTCAGTGATTAATAATTGCTCTTAACAGTCATGTCTTCACAGTTTGAGTTGTGCTGCATCAGTAAGCTCTCCTCTATTCATGTCTTGTCGGTCACCTCTACTTTGAGGAGGCAGCTCCTCCCCGATCGTCGTTTGAATTCTGCCAGTCAGAGGTCTTCTTCTTTGACTCCTGCTTCAGATCATGTCCCATTGCTGTTCGTAAGTGAATTCTCCAGAAGTGGAAAGCCTATTCCTTTACCTAGCCTGTTCTTGGTCTGGAAGCTCCGTTGGAACCTGTTCACCTTGGGTGAATGGTAGTCTTATTTTAATTTTCCACAAGCAACTTATGAATGATCTAATTTCTCTCCATCCTTGCCAGCGTCTGGTGTTCTTGCTATTTTTTATTTTAGTTAGTCTGAGAGCTCTGCGGTGATGTTTCATTGTGGTTTCAATTTGCATTTCCCTAATGGCTGGTGATGTTAAACATATTTGACTGTGTTTATATTCCAACTGTATAACATCATCAGGGAAATGTCTGTTCATGCCTTTAACTTATTTTCTAATTGGATTGTTTGGTGTTGACTGTTGAGTGTTGAGAGCTTTTTACATATTCTCTGTATTTGTACGTCTGTCAGATATGCTTTTAACATAGTTGATAGCTTGACTTTGATTCTCGTCACAAAGTCTTTTGCAGAGTAAAAAGGATTTTTTTAATTTTTATGAGGCCCAGTTTATCAATATTTCTTTTCAGGATTGTGGTTGGTGGCAAATCTTTCTGGTAGCTCCAGAGCCAAAATGTTTTCACTTTCATTTTTTTCTCAAAGTTTTATATACATCTACATCGATGATCCATTTAAAGCTAATTTTTGTGTAAGGTGTGAGACTTAGTCCAAGGTTTATTTTTGCCTGTGGATGTCCATATGCACCAGGACCATATGCTGGAATAACTTGAATTGCTTTCGCATCTTTGCCAAAAATCAGCTAAGCATATGTGTGCAGGTGTATTTCCGAGTTCTCTATTCTCTTCCGCTGATCTGTCTGTATATCCCTTTGCCAATACGATACTGTCTTGATTGGTGCTCTCATTAGGTGTCAAGGAGTCTCTTTCAACTCCAAGTGACACCATGAGACATAGTGGAACTGCTTTCTCGGACTTTCAGGAGAGTTGGTGGTGTAGTCAATGTTGTGCTGAGCTGCTAACCACCAGTCACTCCATGAGAGACCAATGAGGTTATCTTCTCCCATTGAAGATGTACCCCTTAGAAGCCTCCAGGGGCAGTTTGACTCTGTCCTATGGAGTCGCTACGATGGGGAATTGACTTGTTGGCAGGAGTAGATCATCAGTACTTCCTCCCATGGACCCATGAGGTGATCTGAACATTTGAACCTTGAACACTAACATTTCAGTGAGCAAACATTTAATCACTGAATCACTAGGGTTCTTTACTGTTTTGATTACTATAATTATATAGTAAGACTTAATATGAGATAGAGTGGTTTCTCCCACTTTAATCTTTTTCAAAATTACTTTAGCTACTTAAGGTCTGTACTTTTCCATATATTTTTTCCAATAAGCTGATATGCGTCTAAAAAGGACCTTGCTGGGATTTTGATTTAAAAATGCATTAAACTTGTAGATCAGTTTGATGAGAACTGGTACATTTACAATGTCCAATTTCCTAATCTATTAACAATATATCTCTCTTCAGTTCTTTCTCTCATCAACATTTTATAACTTTTAGCATGCCCTTTTTATTCATATCTTGATGGACTTAAACCTAAGCATGTCCTTTTCTTTAAAGCTATTGTAAATTGTATTGTGTTACTTTCATTTCCAAGTGTTCATTGTGAGCGTACAGAAATGCAATGGATTTTTGTGCGTTGGCTTTGTAGGCTTGCTGAAGTGACCTTGCTGCACTCAGTTCCTTTGTTTGTTCCCAGGTTCCTTTTGACTTCCTTTAGAGACTAGCTTGTCACCGGCAAATAGGGGCGATTTCATTTCTTCTTTACCAATCCATGCACCTTTGATTTCTTTTTCTTGCCTGGTGGCAGTGACTGAAACTTCAGCGCTATTTGAATAAGCACACATCTTTCTTCTTCTCAGTAGTAAGGGGACAGAATTCAGTCTTCCGCCAATAAGTATGGACGATTGTATCTCGAGGCTTTT
>NW_022111368.1:14877233-14879272 GCF_000313985.2 Echinops telfairi
GGTCTAACTTCAGAGGGATGTTGTTGTGGGTCATGCATTTGCCTCCAACTCATAGCAACTCACTAGGACAGAATAGAACTGTCCCAAAGAGTCTTCTTGGCAGAAAGCGTACAGGGTTATATCGCCTAGCCATTTCTCCCACGATGGGTGCACTCTCCTCCTCACAATTGTCCTATGGCTGAGCCCATGCTTGCAGCTGCTGTGTCCATCCATCTTTTCCAATGACATGAAGTCATTCTACATCACCAAGCATGATGTCCTTCTCCAGGGACAGTCTCTCCTGATAACATATCCAAAGTATGTCAGATGAAGGCTTACCATCCTTGCCTTTAAAGAGTTTTCTGGCTGTACTTGTTAAAATACAAATGTGTTTGTTAGTTTGGCAGTCCATGGTGCTTATAATATTCTTTGCCAGCACCATAATTCAAATGCATTAATTATTCTTCATTCTTTATTCAGTGTCCAATTTTCACATGAACACGAGGCCATTGAAAAGACCATGGCTTGGATCAGGCGCAGCTTAGTCCTCAAAGTACTATCATTGCTTTTTCGACACTTTAAAGAGGTCTTGTGCAGCAGACTTATCCAATGCAATGGATCATTTGATCTCTTGGCTGTAGTTTCCATGAGAATTGATTGTGGATTCAAGCAAGACAAACTCCTTGACAACTTCAACCTTTCCTCCAATTGTCATGATATTACGCACTTGTCCAGTTGTGAGAATTTGGGTTTTCTTTACATTGAGTAATAATCCACACTATAGGCTGAAATTCTTGACCTTCATCAACAAGTACTTCAAGTCCTCCTCACTTTCAGCAACCAGGGTCATGTCATCTGCATATTGCAGGTTGGTGATAAGTATTCCTCCAATCCTGATGCCCCAGTCTTTTTCCTATAATCCAGTGTCTCTGATTATTTGCCTAGTTTCCAGATTGAATAAATATAGTAAGAGGATACAACCCTGACGCACACCATCCTTTATTTTAAGCCATGAAGTATTCCCTTGTTCTGTTTGCACAACTGCCGCGTGGACAAGTGCCACCCAAGCACAATGAAGTGTTCTGAAATTCCCATTCTTCTCCTGGCTATATGTAGTTTCTATGGTCCGCACAGCGCAATGCCTTTGCATAGTCAATAAAAACGAGTCAACATCTTTCTAGTACTCTCTGCTTTCAGCTAAGATTTATCTGACGTCAGCAATGATATCCTTTGTTCTAGGCCCTCTTCTCGATCCTACCTGAACCGCTGGCAGCTCTCTGTCTATGTACCGCTACAATTTTTGTTGGATGATCTTCAAAAAATTTTACTTGCATGTGATATTAATGATACCGTTCTATAATTTGCCTTTTCAGTTGGGTCACCTCTCTTTGGAATGGGTACAAATATGGATCTCTTTAGTCCATTGGCCAAGTAACTGTCTTCCCAGTTTCCTGGCATAGACGAGTGCTTCCAGTACTTCGTCAGTTTTTGAAGCATTTTAATTGATATTCTATCAGTTCCTGGAGCCTTGTTTTGGATTAACACTTTTAGTGCAGCTTGAACTTCTTCCTTCAGAATCATTTTGTTCTTGCTCCTGTGTTTACCTGTTGAAATCGTTGAATGTCGACCAGTTCTTTTTGGGACAGAGATTCTATGCATTCTTCCCATCTTCTTTGGATGCTTCCTGCATTGCTCAGGATTTTGCTCATAGTGCTGCTGTCAGTTGCCATTGAGTCCGCTCGTTCTTACAATTATTCCTCCGCCCGGGCCCATCGTTGCAGCTACTATGTCCATCCAACTTGCTGAGGGCCTGTCTCTTTTTCACTGCCCCTCTGTCTTTTCTTCTGCTTTTTAAAAATCATTTCATTGGAGGTTCGTACAATTCTTAGCACAATCCATACATTCGTCCATGGTGTCAAGCACATTTGTACATTTCTTGCCATCATCCTTCTCAAAACATTTGCTTTCCGCTTGAGCCCTTTGTATCAGCTCCTCGTTTTTCTCCTCCCTCCCCATTACTCTCTCCCTCATGAACCCTTGATAATTTATAAATTATTATT
>NW_022111368.1:14882170-14887192 GCF_000313985.2 Echinops telfairi
TATAAAGAGTAATTGTACATTAAGAAAACATCCTAGCCCAGTCCAAATCAAGTCCGTAAGTCTCATATTAGCCCGTATGTCTGATACCAATCTATAAAGTCCTCTTCAGACTCATGAGCACATGTAATGATGCCAAATGCAGGAAGATCACAGGTCAGTGGGTGGGAAGTCTTGTGGACCCAGTGGCACTGTAAGCCTCTCAGGACTGGCAGGGGTCTCCACGTGGCTCCTCCAGCTCAAGCCACTAGGGTGGCTCTATGTGTCTTGTCAACTGCAATGTTTCCCAGGGAGTGAGCCTTGTCAGTGGAGAGTCTCCAAGAGAGTGAGCCAAGAGAGAGAGTGTCTCCCATCTCCAAGGAGGAATACAGGAGTTCCCAGCATCCTCAGGAGAAGGCCGTGCCCATGCAGAGGCCTCATTGGCTATATTCTGATTGATAAGCTAGACTCCACCCCTTCACTCTTAATCCTTTCGAGTTGACAAAGGGTTATATAACTACCATAGTGTGTTTAATGGTTATAGGACTATTCGGCTAGTCTATTTCATTGTGGTTGAGTTTTAATAACTTTCAGTTTTCTAGAAATTGATCCATTTCTTCTAAGTTATCAATTATGTAAGTATAAATTTTGTAACATTCCTTCTTATCCTTTTGATTTCTACAATGACATCCCTGTAGTAATCGTATTGATATCTAATTTCACTTCAGATATTGGTGATTCGTGTCTTTTCTACTTTTAATCTGTGCTGGTCTTCTTAAAAGCTTATCAATTTTATTAATATTTTCCTCAAGAACCAGCTTTTAGCTTTATTGATGTCTCTTATTTACCTATTTTCAATTTCATTGATTTCTGCTCTTCCATTATTTCCTTCCGTCTCCTTGTTTTGTTTTCCTTCTACATGCTTGAGATAGAAACCTGGCTTATTGATTCAGACATCTCTTCCTTGCTCGTGGAAGCATTTAGTATTTCTGTCAACACTTAGTTGCTCTTTGAATTTCCTTAGCTGCAGACCATATACTTTGATATGCAATATTTTCATTTTCATTTCCTTTTAAACTTTTTATTTGACTCATGGATTATTTAGAAGTGTGTTGTCTAATTTTTTTAGACTTTAGAGCTTTTCCTCTTGTCTTTCTGTTAGTGATTTCTAGTTGTATTTCACCAAGGTCAGAAACCAGGATTTGCCTATCATTTTTGTCCTACTTTCTATCTGATTTCAATTCTTTTAAATTTGATGAGATTTGTTTTATGGCCCCAAACCTGGCCTATCGTGGTGAATATCCCATGGCACTTGAAGAAGCAGCATTCTGTTGTTCTTGAGTAACATGCATGTTGTTTGGGTCGCTCTACAGAGCCATCCAGTTTGTTGGACTCATAGCGGCCCTGTATCAGGTTTCTGAGACTGACAGTCTTCAAGGGAGCAGATAGCACCAACATTCTCCATGGTAGATATATTAAAACAAGTTATACGTATAGTCTGTTGGTTAATTAGTTTGTTCAGTTTTCCTTCTGGATCCGTGCTCATTTTCTACCTAATAGTTCTATCCATTCCTGAAAGTCTCCAACTATTATTGTGGAGTTGGGTCTTCTTCTAGTTGCTTTTGCTCCATGTACTCACATTTGAGGCTCTGCTGCTGTTGGGGTGTTTGTTGTTGTGTGTGTGCATGCACATTTACATTTGTTATATCAAGGGTTTGATGATGCTTTTGTCATTATATAATGCTCTTCTTTGCTCCTAGAGATTTTCTTTGCTCAATGTGTACTTTACCTAATATCCATATAGTCAGATCTTACTTTATATATATATTGTTTTCATACCATTTTCCAGCCTGCTACTTTAAATCTACCCTATGTTGTTATGCTATTCTATGGGTCAGACATGAGGCTGCTAATGGCGAGGTTGGTGGTTCAAGCCCACCAGCTACTCCAGGAGAGAAAATTGAGACTGTCTGCTCCAGTAATGATTTACAGTCTTGGAAAGCATATATACATGTGTATATACACACACACACACACATATATATGTATATGTATATGTAGATATGTGTATATATATATACACACACACACACATAGGATCACTATGCGTTAAAATCAGCTAGATAGCAGTGGGTTGTTTCTTTGTTTTTGTTTTGTATCTTTATCCATACTCATTTTCTTCTTTTATGATGTTCCAAGTCTCTTATCATTTCCTTTCCATCTGTGAACTCCCTTTTGCCATTCTTTGAGGGTACCTCTACTACTGACAGGTTCTTTAAGTTTACTTTTACCTGAGAATATCTGACGTTCGCTGTATCCCTGAAGAATACTCTCACCAGAATCTATGACTCACAGCTGATAGTTTTGTTTTGGTTTGTTGCTTGCTTTTTTATTTTTCTTTTAGAACTTGAAAAAATGTCTACATTTTCATTCTGGTCTCCCTGGTTTCAGCTAAAATCCCAGTGTCACTTGAATCAGCATTCCCGATAAGTAATGCATCCTTTCTCTCAGGCTGCTTTGAAGCTTCTTTCTTCATTTCCAGGTTTTCTAAATTTCATTATGACTTTCCTTGGTATGCATTTCTTTGTATTTCTTCTACTGGGCGCTTGCTCTGTCGGGGAGGTGGAGGATAAGCTCCCAGCTTAGCCAGGGGAATCAAAGTGCCAGCCTGCAGGATGGTGAGGAAAGATGAGAAAACTGGAGTAGAACATCAGCTTCCCAACCCGCGTGCGTAGGAGGGCTGCCCACGGTGTTTGTCTGGGATAGCTCAGATAGTGGCAGGAGGTCTTTCTCCACTTAGGTAGTTCTTTGCCTGGTTCTGACTAGGAGGGTCGGGTTTTTCTTGCTGTGTGTGGGTTTTCTTTTGCTGCACTTGCTGGTGTTGATGGATTGGAAGCTTCTGAAGCTCCCCCCGCCCAGGATATACGGGAAGGAAGAAAACCCAGTGTACTCCCCTCCATGTCACTGTTCAGGTCCCAGGCAGGCTTCCTCCGTTCCACAGTTCAGTCTCCATAGGCCTGTCACTGGGTACATCCAGGGTGTTTCCGTTGTGGGATGAAGGATCTAGAAGCCAGGGAGCTACTCCCTAGCCACCAGAACCAGGAGTCTGTGCTTTTGTTCTAAGCCATATTCCTGTATGCTAGCTGTATTTTGCAGCAAAAAAAGGTTGAAAGGAGGAAAGAAATGACCATTGTATTGGAAAAGACCGCAGAACCCTGATGCTGTACCAGGGATTCCCCGGGTCTTACACATAGCAAAACTGCATCCTTAACAAACGACAGTCTGGATGGATCCAGCCAGGCAGCCTGATTTAGAGAAGGTTGCAGTAGATATCTTCACCTGAGTAGAGCTCACCACCAAGGGGCCACTTGTCTGACAGCCTTTGCCAAATTTCAAACCAACTGGGTTCCTGCCCATCCTCCGTTCTTGAGATGAGAGGTGGTTCGCTTCTCTGTACTTTGTCCTGTGCCCGTTGCACAGCCTCTCCCTCTGGGTGGGTGACCTTGGAGTAATCGGTCACCGATCCTGTTTCTGGCTGTTCTCTGTGTGTTCCGTAAAGTATAAACCCCAGCTGTTTTTTAAGAAGTCCCAGCTACTTAAGAGGGGCAAAGAATGAGCTCAGCTAACCAACTCTATCCATACATCCCAGAAGGCCCTAGAAGTTAACCAGCTCTTCACCATGGGCCTGGAATGTGACATGATGGGGCTGGGAGTGTCTGGCCCAGCTCAGTGTTGGGTCTAAAGCGGAGACTGGAGTTTGTGTATTTGACTGCAGCACTGACATTTTTGCTGCAGTTGGACCTTGCTCCACCTACCGGTTTACTCTTAGATCCTCCCTCTTTCTCCAGGTCCTTTTCCCTTAACCCCTCCTGCTTGGAACATCGATATTCCGTGTTCTTAAAACCCTGTGTGCCTTTGCTGCCTGGACTTCAATTTCTCCCTCCTTCTGGTTCTCTCTCTCCAGAAATAGGTGCACAGGAGAGAATTCCCCATTCGGCCAAGCCCTGGGGCCTCCCACATCTGTATCGGGCTTCCTGGGCTGGGCCCTGGAGAATTCAGCCCCAATGGTTCTGTTTCATGAAGAAAGTCTCAGAAATTGGAATAACCCACATCTCAGTTCACAGAAATGGCACAGGCTGAGTTAAAAATTTAAATGGACAGCTTCCATCCACAGCCTGAAATTGGGCTGTATTATTCCATCCCAGGGACGCTGGCCTTGTCTGAAGGAGGTGCCTGTTTGATGAATGACCAAACATGGGAAATCACAGTTACACTCAGGGCCCAGATCAAACAGAAACTTAATAGTCAATCTAAAGGAAATTGTATTTCTCATGGCCAATGTCACAACTCTCCGCTTCTAACAGCTCAGAAGGGATTTACAGTTGGTCCTTCTAAGACATGGGTCAAATATTAAGCCTTGCCTCGGAACCAAGACAAATTGGTTCCTGGATACATATGTTGCAATTGTTGGCTCCTAACGGCCATGTGGAGTTCCCATTTAAATTCACAGAATTAGCAAATCCTACCTCTATTGTGGGACTAAAGGGCCTTGATGTTGCATTGATGAATGGGTGGGTGGTAACCGAAAGGTCAGCAGTTCGAACCCACCAGCTAGCTCCTCTGTTGGAAAAAGATGGCAGTATATGTCTACGATTGGTTATAGCCATGAACAACCCTCCAGGGACAGTGCTACTCTGTCCTATGAGGGTCACTATGAATCAGCATCAACTCAACAGCAGTGAGCTTGGCTTGAGGTTGGTGTTTGGGGGCCAACTGGCCCAGGAAGAAAACCTGCGAGTGTACTGAGTTGAGTACGGGGCTGCTGCCCAAAAAGGTCAGTCCTCTATGGGAGAAAGAGGAGGCCCTCTGCTTCTTTAGAGGTTACAGCCTCAGAAACCCTCTGGAATTCCCCTCTATCCTACAGGGGTGCTATGAATAGGAATTCACACAACAGTGCAGCTAGGCTTAGGTTTGGGGGGAGCTGCTTTGTTTCGTGATCTCATGCTCATCGGCAGGTGTCCTTGTCACCTGAGGGAAAGGATTTTT
>NW_022111368.1:14887600-14902483 GCF_000313985.2 Echinops telfairi
CAATATGCAAAGAGTTAAGTGTGTGTGTGTGTGTGGTTCCTGTTTGATATGCAAACAGTTGTGTGTGTGTGTGCAGGGAAACAGTTGTGTGTGTGTGTGTGTGTGTGTGCAGGGAAACAGCTATCCAGAGGAGCACTCTGGAAAGTTCTTTGAAATAGAATCAACAAGATTGATGTGCAGGCAGTCAGGTAATAACTTTGAAAGTGAAAGAAATCTCCGAAGATCTATAGCATTTTTAACAAAACGGGGGAAGGTGGGCAGCACTCAAAATGAAACGGTGGTAATTACACCCAGAGGAAGTCCCTAATGAACCTGAAAACAAAGCTCTGAAGAAAGAAAAAAGAAGATAAATTCAAAATACTGTTTACGTAACCTTAGGGGATTTGAACACTAAGAACTTACAGGGCCTGAAACGCAGTGAGAAAATGAGATGGAGCTGCGGCTGAGCGTTAAGAAATCGCATTTTTGGCAGAAGGTCAGAGAGAACGAACGGATGTGGGGGGAGCAGAGGGGAGAAGGAGGAATACGGGGGTGGGCACAGCTTTTATGTTAAAAGAAATGTAGCAAAAGTGAAAGCTTTGGAGTTGGAGAAAACCCCTAGAGAGGAGGAGAGCTCTTCCAACTGGGTGCAGAGAAGGGCTGCTTTATCCCGCAGGTAGAGCAGGCCCCTGGGACATGCTCAGGTCTCTTGAGGGTTGCCTGAAACCCGTCAAGTGCCTGGAACTCAGCCCACGATGCCAACAATATTAAAGCAAAGTTTCCTGTTCAGCCGCCTGGTACTCTATGAGTCTGTAATGTAAAATGTCAGGGAATACATCTAAGATGCTCCTTGGAGGAGAAGACAGTGAGACTTGGGTTCAGTTATTTTGGATACGTCATTGGGAAAGATCAATCACCAGAAAAGGTCATCCGGATGGTTTAGAAAAGAGTGTCAGCAAAAATTGGGGAAAACGCTATGAGATGGATTGAAGCGATCACTGCAACCATGAACTCAAACATATCAATGATCGTGGAGATGATATAAGATCAAGTAAGACTGAGAGCTGTTCTGTGCGTAGAGGCTGTCATGAGCTGGAGTCCAGTGATTGGCAACTGACACTTCCACGACAGCAGAACAGTGACGCGGGAGAGCGCGCATTTGCTCCTCCATAGTCAGTGGCATGACAGACACGTGATGTACACGCGAATCCCACTGATATGATGCCTGCTCTCCTAGAACTCAGGGGCAAGAGGGAGTAGCAGGGGACGGGGCTCGCAGTTTTCATTACTGTGTAACCACAATAATTATTTCAACTTGTGGAGCTTCACTAAGGACTTTCCCAAGCATATGGCATCTCACTATGACTACGTGAGCCAAAAGATGTGGATGCCACTCTAGTAACTGTTGTTCGAAGACAGCCAAGGCTTGGGAAGGCTTTCTTGCAGCAGGCAAGAGCGGGAGAGCAAATTACTTGTCTAAACAAAAATCGTGCAGAAAAATTGGGGAGGACTGTGGTTCTGTCCACTCGTGGAGAAAGCAAGTCCCGTGGGATTTCGCACTGATCTTTGCCTGCTTAATGCTGCTGTAAGTTGTGTGCCTTCTTCTGGACGCCTTCCCCACAGAACATACAGCCATTTCATTCTTCCATTCATTTCTGCAGCTCGTATTTACTCCAGCTTCTTTTGCATCAGGCCCCGTTGGGCACATTTATACATAGTATCACATTTGGCAGGCTATTAAGAAATGAAGCTCCCAGTGTCGCGTTAGGAACCTCTGAGTTCCTTCCAATTCACAGAGACCCCACAGCACAGAGTAGAACTACGCCTATAGGTTGCAAGACGGTAAACCTTTACGAGAGTAGAAAGCTCCCCATCTCCTGTGGGGCTGCTGGTGGTTTCACACTGCTGACCTTGCGGTCAGCAGCCCCCCAACGCCGCCTATTAATTCTGTAATATCTACGGTGGTAGATATATAATCGTTTGTCAATGTGAGGATTAAGAGTGTAGAGGTGGAGTCTAGCTTGTCAATCAGATCGTAGCCAATGAGGCCTCTGTGTGGGCATGGCCTCCAGAGAATTCTGGGAAATCCGGTACTTCCTCCTTGGAGGCAGGAGACACTTCTCTCTCTGCCACTCCCTGGGAGACATTGCAGAAGACAAGACACATGGAACTATGCTAGTGCCCTAAGTTGGAGAAGCTACATGGACCTACCCTGATGCAACCAGACTTCTGAAGCTGGAGAAGCCACGTAGAGACCCCTGCCAGTGCTGAGATGCTTACAATGCCACTGGATCCAAAGACTTTCTACCCACTGGCCTGTGATCATCCTGCATTCAGCATCATTGCATGTGTTTCGTGAATCTCAAGAGGACTTTATAGATTGGTGTCAGACATATGGGCTAGTATCGGACTTATGGCCTTGGACTGGACTAGGATGGGATGTTTTCTTAATGTACAATTGCTCTTGTATATTAATCTCTTTCTTATACACATATGTGTATCCGTGGATTTGTCTCTCTAGTCTACCCAGACTAACACAGCTACTGAAATTGAAATGTAAGGGATTTGAAGTAGTACAGTTAGAGGCATAGGTAGGGCCTTCTGGGGAAGGCGGGTGAAAGCACTGAACTGTGCGGCATGCTTCAGAGGCAGCTGGGAGCTGCATGCTGGGGAGCAGCCGCCTGAGCCGAAAGCCGCTCCTGGGGGCTGGAGAGCAGCACCGGCAGCTCTTGGATCTCGGCTGACTTGAAACTTTGCACAGGCTGAGCATTCCAAGACGGCCAACAACACCGAAGCATCAGCATAGCTCCCGCTGAAGAAAGAAGTCAAGGGGCCAGTAATTCTAAGACACACACACAAGCACTTGAAATTCTGAACAGAGCAGTGAGTGAATACAGAGAGCAACCAAATTCCTCTATCAAGTCAAGTCGGAAGAGCCCAACCTGTGGGTGAAAAAAGGGTAGCGCTAAAGGTGGCACTTGTCTCAGCCCCTCTGAGGACACAGCCTCTGTTGCTCACACGAGGCTTAGTGTGCCAGCACCACTGGAGAGAAGGCCATCGCTGGACCACTCACCCGGGGGAAGATGGTCGCTATCCACGCTCTCCTACAAACAGCATCCGTAGGGAAAGGAGAGAACATTAAAAATGACAACCTCTACGGCGCATCGGAAGGAGAGGTTTGAAATAGGTCTGCTTGAAAGTGTCTCCTTCATCGGATCTCTTTGGGCTACTCCTGTCCCTGCTTTTGCAGGCGGATGTTCTAAGTTAGATACACAGGGATAGACTTCCTGGAAAATCTCATCGGTTAACTATTTGGGCAGTCCAGTCTGGGAGCTAGACCAGGAGGGTCACACATTCTATCACTCCCCTCCCCACCCCACCCCCACACACACAGAAGTACTGTAGGATTCACCTGAATGATTTTCTCCAGAAAGAAGCTGCCTAATGATGGTGGTGCATCCAGGTGGTTTACATATGCCCGCTTTCTCTGCCTGTAGGTAGGACCAGCTCCTGGGTCTTCTTTAACTCTGATACAGTTCCAACCAGCTACATCATGTTCAGCCCTCGTGGTCCTTCCGCTGCCAGCCTCACTCGTTTTATAAAGCAAGATGACAGAAAGGAGCAGGGAGGCATGGAGAAGAGTGGGAATCAGAGAGGAGGTAGCCAGCCCCAGCACCTACATGGGTCTTTTGAGGCCAGTGGGGAGGGGAAACAGCCATCTAGACATGTGTGAAAGTAGCCAAACCCAACGTTAAGTGAAAAAATGATAGCTGATGGAACACATGCTCTTATAGATCAATGTTTCCCCAAAAATAAGTATGTTGAAATCTTATTCCTGTGAAGGAGCCCTGGTGTCATAGTAATTGTGACGTGGGCTGCTAACTTCAACATCAGCAATTTAAAGCCACCGGCCATTCCTCGGGAGAAAGACGAGGCTTCCTACTCGGAGTTACAGTCTCAGAAACCCACAGTGGCAGCCCTGCCCTGTCCTGTAGAGATGCCATGAGTCAGAATTGACTCGATGGTAGTGAACTGGGCTTGATTTAGCTCTGTGAACACAATCTTGTTTGTAAGTAGGCTCTTTTAAGATATTAATGAAATCAGCTCATATACTGGAGTAGGGTGTGTCCTAAGCCAATATGCCTTATGAAATAGGAGAAGAGAGGCCAAGAGATAGACCAGTGTTACCCAAAGTGGGCAATACCACTCCCCTGGGAGGCACCGGACTGATCCAAAGGGGCCGCCAAAGCAGATAGTTACACTTCATCCTGGACTATGGACTACAGTACACAAGTTTTTGATCGCCAAGGGCCACTGACTAACTTTACGTTGAAAAGGAATCAACAGGCCAAAACGTTTGGGAACCTATGAAAAAGACAAAGGAGAGCTATCATGTGACCATGGGGTTCAGCACCATCTGCAAATCCAGGGACACCTCGGGCTCCCACGAGGTGAAAGGGTTCAAGAAAGGGCCTTCCACCAGACTCTTTAGAGAGAGTGTGGCCCACCCAATACCCTGAACGTGGTTTACTATTCTCCAGACCTCTACAGCTGTCATTTACATTTCTGTCATTTGAAGCCACCTAGTTTGTCATATTATGTGACAACAGCCCTGAGACACTAAAGCGGGGTGCTGTGGTAACAAATCTCTAAGAATTAGCCTTGGAATTGGGTGATGAGCAGAGGATTGAAGGATTTTTTGAAGCATTTTATAGTAACGCTTGGATCGCCTTGAAGACACAGTTGGCCAGATTATAGAAATTAAGAGTACTTCTGATGAGGGCTCAGAAAGAAGTGAAAAGTGCAAGCCACAGAGAATTTCTCTTGTCTTGGAGGATAGACATCTCATCATGAACAGAATGCCCCTCGAAGGTGGGAAGATGAATCAGCTGACTGGAACGGCGACAGGTGTTGGCTGTGAGGGTGGGTGGAGACCCAGAAAGGGAGGAGAGAAGTCAGGAGGTGGGGTAGGGCTGGCATGGACTATTGGGGAAGAGGAGTGTTGGATGAGCGGTGTGAACTATTGACTGCAGAGCTGATGGTCTGAAATATAATCTCTCTCCACCTAATTCCCAATTTTTAAAAAGTATTAAAAAGAAAAAAGATATGTTGAAGTTGTGTGCTACCTGTGAAAGTCACCTCGTTTGGAAACAGACTTTGAAGAAGGTACCAGTTAACAGGAGTTCATACCGGAAAAGGGTGTGCCCTAATCTAATCTGAGTGCTGTCTTTATAAAGGTGGGAGGGAGACCCAGAAAAGCAGTTGGAGCTGTTCAGAAATAGCAAGTCAAGGAACGCCTGGGGCTACAAGAAGTTGAGGAAGACAGAAAAGCTCTTCCCCTAGACCCTCTGGAGAACACATGGTCCTGTCCAAATCAAAGCAGAGTTTAGTTTACTAATCTCCAGACTGAGACAATGCGCCTGTGCTCTTATGAGGCATCCAGTTGATGCTATTTGTCGTAGCAGCCCTAGGATACTAATACATATGTCTATAGATAGAAAATAGACGTAGAAACAGAAATATGTCTGATTTGGCTAGATAGAGCTATAGTTTCATTTTCGCCCCCCCCCTTGGAATTAGCTACTCCTAATGATTTTTTTTAAGTATTCGCCAATTCTAAACTAGCAACTATTGTGAAATACGACTGAGGTGAGCAGTCGTATCTAACAGGCCACTTTGATCTCTTCCAATCTAAAGGGAACGGAGTTTGAAGGGTGCTGGTAACAGTGTTTGGCTTGATCTCCCTATTGAACGCATTACCTAAGTGCGTCCTATGCTACAGGCACTCCAGCAGCCCCATAGAGCTACATGTTCAGAACTGCACGATGTCTTAAGTTTGACCCAAAGAGACCTGGGAGTGCTGCGGACAGTCTGTCAGGTACAGCCCGAGAAAGTGAGACTCCTCCCACAGGAAGGAGTAGAATTTAGGACTCGGAGTTCCCGGAAGGAAACCACCTCTTGCCTTGACATAGGGCCATGGAGAGTGCGGCATCTGAGGTGAGGCACCAGCAAGAGAGGAGAAGAGACACAAAGAATTGTATGAGAGCTTATGGATGGCAAGCAGGTGAGCTCTTAGGGTTCACAAGCACTGAATTCCCACTGGTGGGACAGAACAGCCGTGACTGAGAGAAGCTGGGTGAATGGACTTCGAGGAGAAATGAATTAAGGCCATCGCAGCAAACCACGAAACAATCCCCTGTATGTCCATGGAGAACTGTGCTCCACAGAGTTTTAGTGGTGGTTTGCTCTGGTCTGGTTTCTAAGTAGACTGCTAGGCCTTTTGTCTGAGGTACCTCTGGACAAACTCAAACTGCCCACCTTTCTATCTGCAGCTGAGTACATTATCTGTTTATACCACCTCAGGCTAATAAAAAGGTCGGGGGTGACTGACCTTCACATTCGGATTCATGTATCGTCTTCATATTGGAAGATAAATATCATACAGCAGGAACTTAAGATTAAGCCTACTGGTTCCTCAGGTTTGGCTACTAACAATCCTCATTCTCTCTCTCTCTCTCTCTCTCTCTCTCTCTCTCTCTCTCTCTCTCTCTCTCGTGTGTGCGTGTGCGTGTGCGTGTGTCTCTTGTAACTGCCTGAGTCTTTTTGCCCCTTTTGTTTAACGTGGTAAACTGGGACCACTTTTCAGGGCATGTGTGGCAGCCCTGTCTGACACGCGCACGGGGCTAACTTCCAGGCTGGATTCCACACCTGCTTTCGCTTTGCCTTTCTCCTCAATTTTGATGGAACTCCCCCACCCCCAAACCTGACCCCAGACACCACTTGGAAGGGCAGGTTGGGGCTGGCCTGTGGCATAGGTGCCAGAGCCAGGCCCGTCTTCACTGTGATAA
The DNA here is from genome assembly GCF_000313985.2 of Echinops telfairi. Taxonomy (NCBI): domain Eukaryota; kingdom Metazoa; phylum Chordata; class Mammalia; order Afrosoricida; family Tenrecidae; genus Echinops; species Echinops telfairi. Next base: position 14,894,428 of record NW_022111368.1, read on the forward strand.
GAGCAGCCTCTCTTAGAGACCGTGTTAAGGGAAAGAACAACCGCAAGGCAGATTTCTGTAATACGAAGGGCTTTCAGCCCAGCATTCATTTCTACAGTAACCCTGATGCCTTCCAATCCTAGACGCTACACGCAATGTTCTAAAGAAGTAGTTATGAAAAGACTCAGAGTTTAGAGACTAAACTCACCAGCTTCCTATAAGTTAAAACTGCTCCTATTTGTGAGACCAGCACACCCACTGCCGTTGAGTGGGTTCCAATTGGTGGCCACCCTGCACAGGGTTTCTGAGACTGGATGCCTTTAAGGAACAGGGTCTGGTTTTTCTCCATGGAGCTGTGCTGGAACCACCAACCTTACTCAGTGGCTAACCCACAGTGCCACTGTTTAAAAATTACCCCAGCTCTGTCATTGTTAAATGATGATATCAAGGAAGCTTTTGAACATTCCTGAGAACATTTAGTTTGCTCTTCTTGAAACCTGCAATGTCATTTTACTGGGAAATAAAAGCAATTGTCATAAAGCACTAGGACTTTACTCTAAAGGATAAATGGCAAGTATTAGATCCTTACAAACTAAGAAAAACATATGCAATCTTTCAAAAGTTCATGGAAAGTTAATATCTTGCCAAAACTGTACATGGATTCAAAAAAAATTTTGCAACAAAATAAACTCCTACCAGCTTGCCATAACATGCCCAAATAGAATCTAGTTTGAGGCACTGAGAAGGCTAAGATATCAGTTTGAAAAGAGCCCCTATCAGGACAATGTGATTCCACTAAAACGGAAGTAAAAACAAACATGAAATTTATGATGAATCGATTGAAGAATGGCGAAATCATTGATGCTTTCTGAAAAGTTATTTTATGGGGACAATGCCCCAAAGAAAGCAGAAGTTTACAAATCAACAGCCCATTTAAGAAGAAACAAGACAATGAGGAAGCTGAAGCCCATAACAGCAGACCACCCCAGCAATTTTAGAGGGGAGGGGGGATCCTGTTTGCTCCCGAACTGAAAAGAACTGATGATCAATAGCAGAACCAAGAGCCAACATCATAGATAATTCAATTAGTTCAGCTTACACAATTCTGACTGAAAAAATAAAGTTGGGCCCTCTTTCTGCTCTAAGGGTGCTGAAATTATTGAGTGCAGATCAGCTGCAGACTAGAGCAGAACTTTTGATGGAAATTGTCAACAAATTGGGCTCGAGATTCTAAAGCATTTCTTCAAAGAACTGTAGGAGAAGATGAACATGGCTTTACCAGTACCGTCTTGAAGACAAAGCACAATCAAACGCAATGGCTGCCAACAAGTGGACGTGGTCCAGTCAAAAGCAAAGGCAACAATTTTTTGAGATTCCTCAAGACATTTTGCTTGCTGACTTTCTGGAAGCCGCCTCCCCCCTTCCAAAAAAAAACCCATGATAATATGTGCTCATTATGAGAATGTCCTGGGAAAGTTGGCCAAATGCTCCGCAGAAACACATGAAGGAAAGCCTCACCAGAGATCTTCCTCTACACAGAGAAATGAATGAGTGCTCCTAGTCATTCCCCGCATCGAGCAAGGACGATTTTGTGAGGGTTTTGGTAGGAAATCATTAGGCATCCATGTTACAGTTCTAATTTAGCTCTTTACAGGGGCACTCATTTTTTTCTTAAGCTAATAACATGGCGGGGGGGAGGGGGGTGACAACATTGACATGGTTAAGTTCTTTACAAATGGACTAAATGGCTAGTATCATCCCTTACAAGAGTAGCTTGACCTTGATAGATCTGATGTTGATAGAACTTTTATGTTACCTTTCAAGTGCGATTTTGCCATGGACCTTTGGAAGTGCCCTTGTGTTTTCAACAGTAACAACACAGACGCAGAGAAAGAGGGTGGAAAATGTCTAACAGTAGCATCTGGCAGCAAAATCAAAAGACTATTTTAAATTTCATCTCAGTCTTCTAAATTATTCTTTTCGTATTTTGTCCATACCTGCTTAGTACAGTGAACATGTGATGTTCTTGTTATTAGCATAAAGGTAACTTTTAAAAACTGTCCAGTTGTGTTTCTTGGTTTCTTTTTCCCCCCCCTTTTTTTCTTGGCACTGAGACTTGGCATCATTCATTGTGCTGGACAACTGTTCTATAAACACTGAGAGTCTGCAGGGCACTCCTGTAATTCAACACAGTACCTCAGTGGATGCTCAGAATGACATTTCTGAGTCATCGGGAAAAGGTAAATCATATAGTCTGTCTGGGAAAGCACAGATGCATTTGTACACATTATAAAGATTCTCATCAAAATGTGGGACGTTTAAAAAGTTTTTAACACTTCATGAGCAAACTGTTACTGATTGGGGGAGTTCACCTCTTTTGAGTACCATGTATCTCCAGAGACACCCGAGAGAAGAGGAGATGCTAGAGATGATGGAACAGTGCACAGCATGTGTATGGTCCCTGAATACAATAACTTTTCTCCAAGAGAATGCTGCTGGGCCAAGGGGTACCTCAGTGCGTGCATATGGTTTAAATAGTTGATTCATTCCAAAACAAACAACAACAACAAAAACACTCAATGAAGAGAGGAGACAGAGGATGAATGAAACTTGCTATTTGTTGTTCAGCTTTGGAAAAGAAACCCATGCTAACTAAATGTTTCCCTTTCTGAGTGACTAGCAGTATTTGGTGCTCCTGAGAGGCAGTCTCTAACTCTAACCCCTACCTCTCTGCCCTGTGACTGCTATTCTGTTACTTTTCCTTGTCCTCACCTGACCCCACCCCTCAAGGAGGGTGAGGTTTGATGGGCATGGAGATCCAACAGGAGCCCCTGGCTGGAGGGTGCCTGGAGGAGGAGGATGGTCAGGAGGGCTGCCGGGAACCAAACTACTGCATTCCTGACACACTGGACAAAGGAGGCCAAGTGCACGCTGGCCTCCCGACTAGAGGAGCTGCAGTTGGGTGCCCCGGCAGACGCCAGACATAACAAACACGCCGGGGCAGAAGATTCTGTGGCCCATTTTCCAGAGAGTCATTGAAATAGCCTTCTGTACAGGCCACAGGGACACGCGTATAAGAGCCACGTGGTGTGGTCAATTGTAAAACTTAAAACTCCTGCTTGGCTCCAGACTCCATTTCAACACCCCCAGAGCCACTTCTTCAATTCCTGGTGGAAGGTGAAAATCATGTTGTTACAGATTCCTTCTCGTTAGAAAAAAAAACGATATTCTTTAAAGCAACGTGTTTGGATTTCCAAACACCCACTTGTCTGTTTCTGCAATAGACTTTTTAATGGACCTCGGGGTGATGCAACAGTGAATTAGAGGGTTCGGAGTCCTTTGCTAGGCTGTTTGCAAATCCTTGTCACCTTGGGCAATTGGTAATTAATGAGATGCTGCCTGAAAGGCCCTTTCGCCTTACCACTGTTTTCTTTACCTTAATCTCTTGAACCTCCTTCTTCTGCTTCTCCTCTCCTTCATCCTTCCCCTAGTTTCCCAGTGCTTACCAAGACTGTTCTCAACCCAGGACTCGTCTTGTAGGACGCGTCCTTCTTTGCCACAATGTGTTGTACCTGATGTGCTGTACCTGACCGACTTACTGCCATCAAGTCCATGTTTGTCCCCGTAGACAAGGTAGGACTACTCCTGAGGATTTCTGAGACAATCCATCTTTATGGGAGTAGAAAGCCTCATCCTTCCAACACAAAGGAGCTGGTGGTCTTGAATTCACAATTTTGCAGTTAGCAGTCAATGCATTACCCACTACGCCACACAGAGACACCATAATGACTGACTGGTGTTACTTATTATTTGGTCAGCGCTATTTAAATAGCTGCAATTCATTAACAACCCACCAGCAATCCTCTTAAGTCCTGGAGTGGTACAAACAGATAACAGCTGGGCAATTAACTGAAAGGTTGGTGGTTCAAACTTACCAGAGGTGTTTCAGAACAATGACCCACAGATCTGCTTCCAAAGGCCACAGCTATGGAGTTTAGTTCTACTCTGACACCTATGTGGTTGTCATGCGTTGAAATCAACTTGACAGCCACTGATTTGTTTGTTTGCTTGCTTTTCTAGTTGAGCAACCCTCTGTGAGTCCCTGGAAGCCCTGATAGGGCAGTGCTTAAGCACGCAGCTGCTAACTGAAAGGTTGGCAGCTCGAACTCCCCAACTACTCCTTTGGAGAAAGATGTGGCTGTCTGCTTACATCATGATGACAGTTTGGGAACCATTATGGGGCAACCCTACCCTGATATATAAGACCACTATGAGTTGGATTGACTCTAGAGCAATGGCTTTTGGGGTATGCATCTCAGGTGGGTCAGCAGTTGATGGCTTGCGTCCACCCAAAGGCAATTCACAAGACAGGCTTGGTGATCTGTTTGCAAAAGATGAGCCATTGAAACCCCTATGGAACTGAGTTCCACTTGGGAGGCACCACCTGACCTCACCGTGTATTTTCTGTTTTGCTGGAAAATGTGTTTGAAGGAGTTTCTGCCTTCAGCGGCATCCTGGTCGGCTACATCGGTCACATTGTGAGATTGGGAGACTCATTTGGGAAAGTATATTCTGTGCTGAATCCATCAATCTTAGCAGATAACCATGGTCCTCCAGCCTGTTTGAACATTGCCATGTTCTCTTCACCCAGTGTGTTAGTCCGGGTACATTAGAGAAACAAATCCACAGAAACTCATATGTATAAGAGAGAGTTTTATGTAAAGGGTAAGTGTGCATCAAGAAAACATTCCAATCCAGTGCTGCCCAAGCCCACAAGTCCAACATTAACCCATATGACCGACACCAATCCACAAAGTCCTCCTCTATCTCACAAAACACACACTATGACACTGACTGCAGGAGGAAAGCTGAGTCAATGAACGTGTACACATCTCAGCGCCGGCAGGGGTCTCCACACGGCTGCTCCAGCACCCAGGGCTGCATCAGGGTAGGTCCAGGTGGCTTCTCCTTGAAGATGTCTTGCAGGAAGTGAGCCTTGCCAGCTGAAACAGGGAACTGGCTAAGGGAGCTGCACCCTGGTCTGACCATCACAAAGCAAGAGACCCGAGAACAAGAAAGGCGAGGCTCACCAAGCCATTTATCTCTCCGCCCTTCAATTAACCTCACATGTGTTTATCGGCCAGGTTGGCACAATAAACCTTAACTATATCGAGTGATCTACTCATTTTATGGCTAAATCTCTCCCGTTGCGAAATGATTCTTACTTGTTTGAGTTGGGGGATTTGGGGATAGGGGTTGTTGCTTTTTTTTTTTTTAAACAAATACCTTAAATGCAAAGGCTTAACTGCTTCCTCTTTGGGTAATTGTTATTAACCACCATCATTGTCATCAAGAAAACCTGTATTTGGGAACTGTTTGCCAGGGTCTCCATCGACTGCCTGCAGCTGTTAGATCTGTTTATCGATTCTTTGTAGTTGGGTTACGGTTAATATTGTTGTTGAGTTGCTTTGGCCCATCTGTGTCCAATAAGGTTGTTATATTGTGGTGTTCTCTTTCTGCTATTTGTAGCAGCGGCTCTCTAATACCTATATCATTCACACTGGAATCTACCACTCCTAAGGATTTTTCTTCTTTGCTTTCACTAAAAATAGCCCTAATCCCTTCAACCGCCACTTGACTTCCTCCACGGTAACTCAGATGTTATAGGCTGGTATAGGTAATGCTAACCCTGACCTCCTTTGTTTGATCTCTGCCTGCTTTATAAACCGGGGGAAGGGTTATCAAAAGCTTCTTGTGGCAGCTTGTCTACTCGTATGTTCTCTTTAATGGCCAACCTTTTAACAGCGCTGGCATCTGTCTCTGCTGTTTACTCTCCTGTGCTCACTGTTCATGGACTTCTTTGTTGTTTTTACCAATGGTGCTGTGTGTGTTTCACATCTTTCTAATAAGTCATGCCTCCCTTCAGAATCTCCCTTCTCAGTATTAACAGAGAAGGAGTTATGAAAGAAAAGCAGCAAATCAGAGGGGAAAATGTGCAACAACATGCCTACAGGGGTCCCTGTTCAAACACAGGCGTTCCACTAAACACACTGCCCCTGAACTTGACCCTGTGTTGGTTTGCTCTCCCCTGGTTTTCCCCTGTGCTCTGTGATGCTGTGCAGTGAGACCCGGTCATCTTCTAAGCTCTGCTACTGGGTATTGAGGCACTGTCTAAGCTGATTCCAATTATTTCAGAAACATCCTCATTGTGACAAACAATGTGGGCTGACCAGAGACCAGAATCAGCATTATGGATTGAACTGCATTCTCCCTATAAAATATGTTGCCAATCATGAGCCTGTAGTGGCCTAGCGAATTATGCGTTGGGATGCTAACCAGAAGGTTAGCATTTCAAAACCACAGCTGATACAAGCAGAAGTATGAAGCTTTCTACTCCCATAAAGAGTTACAGTCTCAGAGACCCACCAAGGCAGTTCTACCCTGTTCTATAGGGCCGCTATGAGCAAGGATCAGCTCAATGGTAGTGAGTTTGGAATTTTAGAAATATGGTGGAGCTGCTAACTGCAAGGTCAGCAGTTTGAAACCAGCAGCCACTCTGAGGTAGAAAAAGGAGGCTTTTTACTCCCATAAAGAGTTACTGTCTCAGAAACCCACAGGGAAATTCTATCCTGTTCTATAGGGTCACTGTGAGTCAGCATCAACTCAATGGCAGTGAGAGTATCCCTGTGGTTTAAGGCACTCTGATGATACAATGGCTGCCAACCCAAAGTTTAGTGCACAAACCCACCTGCAGCTCCATGAGGGAAAGATGTAGCAATCTGCTTCCACGAGGCTTACAGCCTTGGTATCCCCTGGGGTGGGGGACAGGGGGTAGGGGGGGCCGTAAAAGGACAGTTGTACACTATACTATGGGGTCGCTAGAAGTCAGAATTGACTAGGTAGTGAAGAATTGGTTTGGATTTTATACTTGTGGTTATAGTCATATTTGGGAATGCAGATTTGGTTATGCTAATGTGGCCATGCTCACGCAGGATGTGTTTTAAGTTGCTCTCTTTTGAGACATAAAAGAGCAGATGATGAAAGCAACCAGAAATGGGGTAAGGCAGGTGCCACACCTACCCTAAAGAAGAACGAAATAGACCCTAAAAGAAGACAGGGTCTTTCCCCAGAGCCAACAGCAGGAGGTACCTTCCTGCACAGCGAGCACCCTGCATTAGGGCTTCTGCCCTCCACAAACTGTGGGAAAATAAGTATCTCTTTGTTGCAGCCACCCATTTGTGGTATTTCTGAGCGCTCCTTAGCGGAGACGGTAACGCGTCACACCATCCAAGAGTGGAGTAATCCCTAGAGTTATTTTCCTTCTATTGTCATATAGACTGAATAAAACAGGGAGGTAGATGGATAGAGAGATGGAGATCAACCATGAAGGAGAGGAGGGAGGAAGAGATGGTTCTCTCTTAAGCCAGTATCAAACTAGATAGGAATTGCCTATTGGCAAAACAAAACAAAACAGGAATCCAATTGTTCGACAAAGTGAATTAAACCAATTTCCCGACCACAGAAATAAGTCTCCAAGATTCCCTGGGTGTTCTTTCTCTGAAAAGGAGGCAAAAAAAAAGTGGCTATCAAAGCCATTCATAGGTTGCTGAATAGATAAGGCAGCCTGACTTCTTCTTGGCAGGTGCTGTCAGGTTAGTTTTGACTCGAGGTGACCCTGTGGATACAGAAACATGCTGCCCTGTCCTGCGCCAGCCTCACATTCCTTGCTGCGTTTGAGCCCATTGTAGCAGCCACTTTGTAAATCCATCTGTTTGAGGGTCATTCTCTTTTTTGTTGACCTTCTACTTTGATTGATCCCTCCTGATGTGCTTCCAACATCAATTTGATTGTCCAGCAGAACAAAAAAATCTGTCTCAGAAGCTGTGGGAGCTCCATAATCGGGTGCCAACTTGAGACTATTAAGAGTGAAGGGGTGGAGTTTAGCCTGTCAATCAGGTCGCAGTTTGATGACCTCATTTGGGGGCAAGAGGGAGATCAGTACCTCACTGGAGGTGGGACACACACACTCTCTGCTTCATCTTCCTGCTGACAAGACACTTGGAGCTACGCTAGAGCT
>NW_022111368.1:14904105-14915995 GCF_000313985.2 Echinops telfairi
CCTACCAATAACAGTAACTCTGAACATGTTATCAGAAACAGTCACAGCTGTACAACAACAGGAAACACCAGAAACATAAACCGGGTCTAGAAGGGATGTAAAACTCAGAATGGCATGACTGATACTAGATGGATCCTGCTTGAAGGCAGAGAACACCAAAGAGATGTTTATCTCTCTTGCTTTTTTCCATTGACTATACAGAGGCCTTTGACTACATGGAACACAGCAAATATGAAGAACATTTCGAAGAATGGGAGTTCCAGGACACTGACGTGTGTTCGTGTGACCAAGAGGCAGTCGTTCAAACAGAACAAAGGGATGGTGCCTGGTCTAACAGTAGAGAGAGGTGCGCATCCAGGTTCTAGGCATGCTGCACATTTACTCAATCTGTATGCTGAGCCTAAACCAACGATGCCACAGAGTTCAGAGCCCCTTTACTTATTTCAAGCACAGATCCGAGTCAAATGAGGGGCTTCCTATTTGGGAAAGGATGGCTTCGTATTTGGCTTTGTAAACGGGAAAATCCAATTATCTTTTCATTCGTTTTTCCACAAAGGTTGTGAAGCCCCCTCTTACAACTCCCCAAAGCACTTTTTCTTTGTGGAAACAAATCTGATCTACTCCATCTGGAAGCTGGTCACTGGAACGTCTCGTACCACAGCTTGGGCACGACCACACATTCAATAGCGCTTGCTACGAGTGCTGAGCTAAGGGAGTTCCGTGGGTTTCTAATTCAGCCCTCAAACCTAAATCAGGCATTACTATCCCCACTTCTGGAGTCTCGGGTAATAAAAACCGCTGATGTGCGAGGTTGCTAGGTTTGAGGCCAGCTGCAGGTGCATCGAAGAAAAGTCTGGGGGTCTACTTACAAGAAATTCGCCACTGAATAAATACCCCAGGGTGCATAGTTATGCTCTCATCTACGCGGGATGGCTGTGAGTTAGAACTGAGTTGACAGCAATGGGCTATTGCCATTTTCAGTTAGAGAAACCAAGGGATGGAACAGTTCTGTAATTTGCCGAAGGATGTGCAGCCAGGACGTTGCAAGTTACAGAAAATGGCTTGAGCCTAGGTAGTTCAGCTTCAAAGACCCTGCTTTTAACTGGTATTCCCCATCGCCTCTCTTCAGGCCTAATTATTGACTTGATCTGATCTAATTGAGAACATGTGCTCGTCTAACTACAGTGACGTTTTCTAAGTGCATTTTTGGCTAACCTCCTTTTCCCATGTATTCAGTAAATGTCTACTGAGGATTTACTCTGGGCTTGTTTTGGTGCTAGGGACACCACTGACGGTGACCAATGGCCTACATGATCTCCATCTTCATTGAGCTTTGGGTTTAACCAGACAATAGAACTAGCAAAGGTGTAACTACAGAGCCTATGTAAGTACTTGCTGATAATTTGGGATCCTGATGCAGGGTCTCAGGTAGCTTGTCAAAGGAGGTGACACCAGAGATGAACTAGTGCCTGAAGGATGAACTAGAGTCAATGGCTGAGAGGCAGTGGTGATGTGTGGTCCAGGAAGAACGTACTGAGTCCTATAATCTGTCAGAGTACAGCTACAGGCAAAGTCAGAATGGGAGATTGGTGCACAATAAGAGCAGGCGGTGCGGGGGAGCCAGGTCATGCTGGAATTTGGAGACAGAGGGAAGAATGTGTTCCCAGGGCAACTGGGAACCTTTGAAGAGATCTCATCAAGCTAGTGGGAAGTAGAAGGATGGTGTGTTCCGGTTTGGGTTGGAGAGAGAGATTGCCGTAGGACGGAGCGTGGACTGGGGACACGGTGGGGTGGGGTGCAGGGCCCTGGAAAGAGATGAAGAGCGTGGGCCTGCTCTTGTCAGGGGATCAGGTCGTGCTGACGTGACTCTGCAGCCAGTCTTCCGCCCGATGCTTTCCACACTGCTGTGAGAATCTCAACTCTTGGGTCTATTTGTCAATAAATGTTACTTTCTTTCCAGTGCAGCTAATTGGTTAGCAGCCATAACATAAATCTGCGCACTGAGCTTACACATGGTCACATATCCCTTTCCATTCTTAGGGATAGGACAGGCCATTCTACCTAATTCTGTCCTATTGATTCTAATGCTGATGAAAAGGTTGGCTCTTGATAAAGCAATTAATAGTACAAACACCCCTTTCTGGACAATAAGCATGGTTACCTGCACTTACTTCAGGGAGTCTGGCTTGTCCCTCATTGTCATTTTACCTAGAATGTCTCCCCCACTTCAACTACTACTTCCTTGGGCAAAATTCCTGTGTGATTTTAAAGGAAAAAAAAAAGAAGAAGGGTACAAATCACAATAACATGAATTGTCATGTTCAGTTCTAACAAGGGATGAATTTAGATGGATGGCTTGACCTCTTCCCAGCCTAAGTGTCTCTGCTCCTAAGAAATTATTAATGCCCACGTGGGCTTGCTCACCACACAACACAGATGGGCTGAATCCATAATGCATCCTGGAGGGTCAATAAGTCCATTCAAGATGGCATGATGACTTACTAAAATATCCACTGACTTCACAAGGCAGAAATGTCTAATAAAATAAATTACCACCAAAAGGGGGCGTGGAGGAGGCACGACATTTTTTTTTAAGCTCCAACAAAACTGGGGAAGGTGACATTTCAAAGACTCTCCTCTCTTAAAACAGACTTTCTCTAAGTCTGCCCGAGAGTGCTGAGCGAAGGTGAAGGCGCTGAAGAGGACACGGCCAGGGGCAGCAGGAGGAACAATCGCTCAAGCCCATCCTGTGGTTTCCACCGTCCCTTGCTTCCACTGCGACTTGGACACTCAGTCCACTCCAGGATGAGCGCTCTCTCTCCGAGTCTCTGTCATGTTCCCCCTTCTCTGAGAGCAGGGAGCCAGCCTGCACGCTGAGCCTGCAGCCCCATGGAGCGTCGGGGCTACACCACAGAGGGTTAAATCGCCCGCCGCCCGCTGCTTTCACAGCTTTAGAAGAACATTGGCACGTACCGGCCATGAGGAAGGTGCACCGCACTTCCAGGACACGAATTCTGATCTGTTGTCTGAAGCAATGACCTTGGACAGACAGGCAGACGCAGGGTTTTCACCGGCTTGAATCAAAGGGAGGGCTTTTTCTATTCTAACAACAGAAGGGATGTGGGGGCTTCCAGAAGTTCAGGGGGAAATACCATTTCCCTTTATATTATCACGATAATAGTATGCTGGGGAATTGGACACTTTTCTTAAAATACAGTAAAACAATATTATCAGAACCCACTGCCAGGAGTCGATGCCAACTCATAGCAGCCATGTAGGGCAGAATAGAGCAGTCCCTGTGTGTTTCAGAGGCTGCCAATCTTTATCAGAGCAGAAAGTCTCATCTTCCAGTTGGTGGATTTGAACTGGTGACTTTGTGGTTCTTAGTCCAATGCATAAAGCACTAGGCCACCAGGGATCCCCAGAAGCATCTGAGTTGCTAAGTATTCATGGCACCATGCTTCCCAGTGGCATCATAGAGATGTCCTTCTCAGGTCTGCCTCCAAGCCACAGACCTTAGAGAAGTCTTTCAACCCTTTTGCACTTTGGCTTCTATAAGAATCAAGTGGGAATGATATGGCATTCCTTTTAGGTCCCCTTCATCACACATTTAATGAGCTTTCTTGTTGTACCTGTCAGCAATTATCCTACCCCCAGCTCATTAGCTTCAAATAATCACTTATCCATTGCTGAGAGTCAACTGACTATCTGGGCTGGGCCACAGCTAAAGGATGGGCTCAGTTCCACTCTACAGGCTCCTCATCCTCCCTGGGCCAACGGGCTAGCTATCCAGGGGCCTAGCCTTCTCATAAATGATGGGAGACGCCCAAGTGGAAATATGCACTAAGACCACTCAAGGCCTAGGTTCGAGATGGACACCTTGTTATTTCTAAGCACATGCCACTGCCCAAGGCAAATCACATGGCCAAACCTAAAGCCAAAATGTGAAGGGAAAAAAATTGCCTCTACTAAGAGGAACTTCAAAATCAAATGGGAAGGGAAGGGTGCAAAATTAAGATTAATGATACCACATGCAGCCTCTGTGAAGAAAATAATAGCAATAATAATGAGAATACTTTTTGAGCATTCTCCATATGCTGTTATATGCACTCTGTATATACTGACACATTTGTTCCCCACAACTCCTTTATTATCCATTTTGTTGATGTGGAAACTGAGAGGCAAAGAGAGTAAGTGTCTCGTCCAAGTTTATACAATTTCACAGCCTGACTGGAGCTGTCACTTCCTGAGAACTACCTCTGCAACGTGCACGCTTAACGCCTCAGTGATGTGTAAGACCAGCTGGGTTTATATTTGTCCCTAAGAGCTTTAAATTTAGTTGTCTGCCTTGTCTAGTAAGCTTAGACCTGGGATATCACCACTGCTGATCAAGCAACAAAAAGAGCAAGTGTGTGTGTCCCTCAGAAGGGCTCTCACAGGTTTGGGCACTGGAAGAATCTTGTCAGAATCATCACTGCAATCCATTTCAGAACATTCTCTCCTTTCTCATACTCATGGTTGTTAGCGTCCCCATTTCCTCCAACCTCCCCTGCCTGGCGTCCAGGTGATTATTATTCCAGTTACTGTCTACAGATTTACCTATCCTGGATTTCATGTACAGAAAAATCATACAAAATAAAGACAAGAAACAAATAAACCCAAAAAAGAAAAGAACAATGACAAAACAAAACAGAGGAAAACCTCAATCTTTAAGAAAGTAGAAAATATTAAAAATGGAAGCATCTTTTAAATGGGTCAAAAGGGAGATCAAATATAAGGTGTTATATTGTAATCTAACTCCATCTGCCATGACCCATGCTTCCTGCTCTCTGTCTGATAGCAGCCTATTCCTCTCCCTGCACTCTCTGTCTGATAGCAGCCTATTCCTCTCCCTGCTCAAAGGGGATCCACCAGAGATTTATTCCATGGGCAGGCCCTGAAAATAAATTTTGGGATTTTATTGTCATCCACAACCTTTTGAAAACTGAGTAGTCACAATTTAAACTCCAATAGTGCTCCATCCTTTGGATTTGGATTTTATTATTTACTTTTCCTGGATCACACAGGCTGGTAGGCTTCTTCCATGTGGACTTAATTGATGTCTCACTTAGATGGCTGCTGGTTTTAAAACAAGCCTTTAAGATTCCAGATGTTATTTTTTGTGACAGACTGGTACTATCTGGTTTCTTCACCACCCTTGGCTATAGCACCCATATTTTCAGTGTTCTCTTCATGAGGGCGAGTATCAAGTAGGGCCACATCATGAGAACTAACTGTTCATGGGAATCCAAATTCCAATCATGTATCTATGGTTTCTATATGGCTCTGGTCCACTTTAAAGACACCATTATCATTTTTAAAAAGAGAACATTATAAATCATCCCTGAGGCATAAGGTAATTCTTTTACTAGTATCAGTTACTTAGGCAATGATACAGACTGAAAACAGAGTTAAGAAAAGGAACCATACACATACAGACCTACTTTCCAAGGAGCCCTGGTGGAGTCGTGGTTACATGTTTGGCTGTGATCCACAAAGTCAGCAGTTCAAAACCCCCTACCACTCCAAGGGAGACAAGAGAGGCTTTCTATTCTTACGGAGTCACCAGCTCGTAAACTCACAGGGACAATTCTGCCCTGTCCTGTAGGGCTGCTATGAGTTGTGTTGCCTCCATGGCAGCGAGTTTTTGAAAGGACCCCTCTTCAGGCAGCAATAGATGACTTGTTGGCTTGTGCAGATTAAAAGCTTAAAGTGACTGGACTCTGTTTACACAAACAGTGAGGGTAAAGGCAAAACTTGTGATAACACTCCTTCACAGGTGTGACTAGTACATGTCATACTGCAAAGAGGGCATTACGATTGGAAATATGTGGTATCCCCAAGCCACCATTCATTGGCCACCCTCAAAGCAAGCGATCCAAACCAAAGTCTCACATCCACAACTTTGATCACCTTGAAAAAGCCTTTAGCCCCTTCTTCTCAAACGAGGGTGTTTCCTCCTTGACTCCGAGGGACTAGGTCAGTTCCTTCAACCTGCTACAGGTGAGTTTAAGCTACTTCTTTTTTACACAGGGCACCAATAAGTCATGGACTGTATTTAGAATAGAAATTGGCTCATGGATAGGTTTATCTCTGTTTAGAGCAGCATCTGCATAGTCATAAGCAATATGAAATCCATTCAAGCATAGAACGTCTGTTTGGCCAATGTCTGTTGGCATATACATCATGTTCTCGTAAAGTTATTATCCCAAGAAAGAAAAATGCAAAACCAAACTCACGGTCATCAAGTTGGTTACAACTCAGGGTGAGTCTAGGACAAAGTAGAAATCCCCTGGCGGTTTTCTGAGACGGGAGCTCTAGGTGAGGGTGGAAAGGCTCATCTTTCTCCTGCAGAGCTGCTGGTAACCCAATGCGTAGCCACTCTAGAACTCAGAAAGCCAGTAGGAGAAAGGGACATGGCAGATGTAACTGGATGTGATGGACCGAACAGTTTCCTGCAGGCTGCCTATCAATTTCATGTCTCTCTCTCTCTCTCTTTTATTAGCTTATTGGCACTTCATCCGCATGTCATATCATTCATGAGTTCACACATATCACGAAGAGTTGTACAATCAATTTTAGAACATTTTCCTCCTCCTTGTCCTCATTGTTATTCTTTTAATTTTTTTAAATTATAGCAAAAAGAATCGTGTGTCTCTTGTACACAAAGTGATTGCACTACCAGGTATACGATGACACCACACACATGTAATACATAATACACGTGTCTTGATTGTCATAACAAATTTTGTGTTACTGGGTGATGCACAGGGGGCTTTGAAGGATGGTGGAATTCTTCCACTAACACTTGAAGCCGCTTCACACATATTGTGCTGCAATGGCTATAGCTATTTCAGTGTGCACTGTGCCTATGTGCAAATAGAAAGCTTACCATACAACGGTGTGACGTGTAGCAACAGCAGTCAATGCCATATATCGTGTGTCTCTTGAGTGTTGTAGCATTATTTCTCTGTTTGATTTTCTCTCAAAAGTATCACACTGTGACGTGCACTGGGGCTCTCACGTGATAGCAGCAGCAAGTGGCAGAGAAAGAAGAAGTGTTGACTTGGAAATGACACAAAGGGTCATTAACACAGAGGTACAAAATCAAAGAATAAGCATTTACGCAGCATCTAAATCACATACCATCCCATTTCACAACATGTACTGTGGCTATAAAGTGCGATAGGAGTGTGTTGATGGGATCATGATGTCTTTTCTCTTTTTAATGGATGGGTATTAAGGAAACCCACACTTTAGGGAAGAAAAGCTCAAATCACATGGACTGCCCAGGAGCACAAGCCTGGCCATGTTTACATCAGGTTTTTCAGATTTGCATAGAACTACATGACTTTTAACACAGAATGGTTTTCTCTTCTTGTTTCCATTTAAATCCCTTTTACCTCTTACCCTGTTTTTACCCCAAAGCAATGGCTGGTGGGCAGCCATGTTGAAAAACTAAAAGGCCGCCGTGTGTGTGTGTGTGTGTGTGTGTGTGTGTGTGTGTGTGTGTGAATTGGTGAATTTTTAGAGAACAAATCAGTTAAACATTCAACAATCCATACACCTCTTGTTTCATGTCATGGGTTGCAATCCCCATAAGGTAGCTTCACTTACCCTACTTCCTTCATCTGTTGGATATTTCGATTCCGCCTCTTTTTCTAACTCACCCGACTTCTAAACTTTGTCCTTGGGCAAATGCTGCTCGTATGATCTCAAATGATTAAGTTCCCTAAGGAGCACAAATTTCCCTCGTGTCATTGCTTCACCTGACAGGCCTGTCTATTACTTGGGTGAAAAACGGAGGCACAGGGGTGAAGTCAGTTACAGGTCTGAAGAGTGACGAGGGTCATAGTCTCAAGATCATGGTATCAGACCAGTAATTTTGAGTTTTGTTTACATTTTTATCCCACTATTCAGGACCTTCTGGGAAAAATGACAAGGCTTTCTACTCCCGTAAAAGTTGCAGTCTCAGAAACCCACAAGGGCAGTTCTACCCTATCCTATAGGGTCACTATGAGCCCAAACGACTTGGTGACTGTGGGTGAGTGACCCAGAACCTTCTCATGTGATCCCTTTCAGAGTGGCAGCTCCTGGTAGCTATGTGTGATCTCGTTCTAGTCTCGGATCATGGAAGCTGAGCTCCACGTGGTCCGTTAGTCCATTGGACTAATTGTAGCTATGTGTCTTCAATGTTCTTCATTGTCATTGCCCTAGACAAAGGAGAAGCCAACAGTTGGATCTGAAGTGGCTGCTCACCAGCATTTAAAACCAGTTACTACTCACCAAAATAGGATAAAGAGCATTATCTTTGTGGACTTTGTTATGCCCATTGACTTCAAATTCCTCGGAGACTAGGGTCTTAAGTTTCCACACTCAGTGTCATATTCCCTCAAGGTGTTAGGTTATTGTAAAAGCCTTTTTGTTTTGTCATAATGTGGAAGGCCTTTGGTGTCTAAAAGAAGAGATTCTGGTTGATTCCAATTACTTAGTGAAAAGGTTAATTTATTGCTTAGCTAAAAGACCCGCTGGTCTATAAACAATGCCTATTAATTTCTGTCTTTAAGATATTCAAACTCAGCTGCCGGTTTAAGATGGCCAGCTGATCACATGAAGAGGGAGGGGTTTCTCTTCAGCACTCAGGAGGGAAGCATCCAGAGAGGGAAAATGAGAGTCAAGCCATCTCAGAGAGCATCTCAATAGAGAAGTGACTCCAGTCCACCCAGCCCCAGGTCCAGAGAGGGTGGGGGCAGCAAAGGGGAGAGGAAAGTAAACACGCCCACAAGATATTCTAACGTTGTCTCATTTGCATTGTCTCATAAGCTCATTACTAGCGGTAGCTCCCTTTTGAACTTCAAATTGTATCTGGAAACAAGTCAGAAACAGGAGGAAACATAAATCACTAAGAATGACTAGAAAAGGCGTGGAGAGATTGGAACGCGCTCCTACATTGCTGGTGGGCTTATCGATACATACGACCATTGTGGAAAGCGATACCTAAGACAGCTGGCAGTAGAAGTACCACACGACCCAGCCATGCCTTTGCTAGGCATATACCCAAAGCAGTACAAGACAAAACACAAACAGATGTATGTACCTCCATGTTCCTGGCAGCACAGTTCACGACAGCAACTGGAAAGAAATGCCCATCAAGAGAAGAATGGATAAAAAACTCTGGTACACACACACACACACACACACACACACACACACACATACACACACACACGATGGAATACTATGCTCCCTGAAAAAAACGACGATGAAACTGTGAACCACCTCGTGACGTCAAGGAACCTGGGAACGCTTTTGCTGAGTGAAGTTAATCCATCACCAAAGGGCAGCTATTGATGAGTCAGTCCACTACTATAAGGATAAACACCTAGATGAAGGCGGACTGTTGCTGCCAGGTCATATAATCCTCTAATCTGGTCGCCCAGGCAATGAGGTTGAAAGCCTGCCCGGTGTCCATAACCCTGTATCACCCCTCTACATGTAGATTTTACATCACTTTGACAGAGGAAACTTCACTTCAGCTGTGATCAGGTTTTCAAGAGGCAGGGAGAGGGAGAAGACCATTCAGTGACTGCCTTACGAATTTGTGCTAAGGTCACCTCAACTCCACAAACACTCCTACCATCGAACCTTACTGGAAACTCAAGTGTCTGTGTCTGCATCTCAGAGGAGGAGATCGCATCTCTGTTGGCAGGTAAGCGGGGAGGAACAACCTCTTATAGGGAACAATGCTTGCAATACCTACAAAACCCCAAGAGGAGCATATGCAGTGTACTAGGTTCCTAATTGAACTCTTTTGACCTAGTTTCTATCAAGTCCTTGGTCACCCAGGCTGGGTGCTAGAGACTACAGGGACTTTAGACCTTGTTCTTTTGAGGCTCCTTCATAGGCCACACCAGAGGGACTCAATGTAGAAATCCCACTGGGCTTTACCTCAAACTTACATGTAGCTCTGGGATTTAAGGCTGAAACTCCCTAGTGTGTGAAATAGCAGGTGACCGCTATCCCAAGGTTGTAGAACTGGCAGCCAATGGACTTTGGTTTGAATCTCTTCCCTTGAGGATGCCCAATCAATGGTGTTGGCCTGAGATGACCATATACTTACTACTTTAACTCCCTCCTTGCTTTATTATGACACGTATTAATCTGGTAGGCATGATTCTATGGATGTGTATGAATGTTATTGAAAAGTTTTCCCTATCACCAACTTCCATTGTTTGTGAAAATACTAACTTAAGAGTTTAATCTGTATAAGTCAACATTCATGTATTGCAATTCATAGCTGGCCTTTACTTGTATAATTTACTTTTCTCAACAGTGTTTTAAATTGTGAACCATTGAATAAATTAATGACATTATCAATAGAACTACCTTACCAGGGGATGATTGATAATGTTCTTTAACATAACATAAAATGGTAATGATGTCTCTAAAGGGAACCAGAGATATATGAGTGGACCCAACCTAAGAACTCTTAGTTTTTATAACATGGCCCTGCTTGATGCTCACTCTCATGAAGACATCACGGCAGATATGGGTGCTATAGCCAAGTGTGCTAAAGAAAATAAATGATGTCAGACTATCAGAAAGAATAGAATCTTAAAGGATTGTCTTCAAACAAGCAGCCATCTAACTGAAGCAGCAACTGAGTCCACATGGAAGAAGGACACCAGCATGTGATCCAAGGACTGTACATAATAAAATCCAAATCCAAAGGAGGGAACAGTATCAAAGCTTAACTTGTGAACATCTGTTTGCAGTAGGCTATGGATGACAGCGGAATCCCAAAAGCCATTTGCAGGGCACACACATGGGTTAAGCCTTTGATGAACCTACTCTGACCATAGCTGAGGGATGTGGATAGAACATCATAAAGTCAGTTTGGGCAGAGGTGGTTAGATTAACATGTAAGATCGTCTCATCTGGTCTCCAGTTTGACCAATTTTTAAGTTGTTTCCATTTTAAAAGCTGAAGAGGAAATATATGTGGATTAAGCCTCCTGTGAATGCCCTCTGAACAGAGACCAGGGATGAATGGCCTTGCTATCATGCAAAGTACATTGGAAAGTGGATTCTTGCAGATGTACTTAGGTGAAACTTTAACACCTTATCATTTGATCTCCCTTTAAATCTGTCCGTTTTTTTTTTTATTTTTCTGCTTTCCTTTTGATTGAGGTTTTCCTGTTTGACTTTGATATTATTGTTGGTTTATTTGCTGTTGTTCCTTGTGTTTGCTTTTCTGGATATGAAATCCAGGCGAGGTAGGGCTCTAGGGACAGTACCTGGATCAGAGGCTTCTAGCAGGTATGGCAAAGGACGTTAGGGGGAGACGGGGAGCTGGTAACAATAGTCCAAGAAGGAAGAAAATGTTCTGAAATTGATTGTGATGATGATTGTACAACTTTTCTTAATATGCTCGAGCTATTAAATTATATGATATGTGGATTATATGCCAATAAAATGTTTTAAAAAGAAGAAGAAGGATTAGGAAAGGGAGAACAACAGGGAGCAGGCCACTACATTTATAGGATGTCCGACAGTCCAATCAGAGAGCGCATTTTACCTCTCTGAGAGTGACAAAGATCAAATGTCGCCTGAGGGATGAACGGACTAAGAAAGACTTTGGCGAGAAGGCACACCTCTTTGACGTCACACCCGCGATGATTCTGGATAGAGATGCCCAAGACATGCTCAGCCTGGAGGCTGACAGCCTGCGAACAGGGATGTGAGATGGCTTTAGAAGAGAAAGTTTCTACTCCTCCCATTATTTGAGAGATCAGCCTCCAAATAAAAATAAAAGGGGCAATCCTTTTTTTTTTCTTTCCTCTTTTCCCAGA
>NW_022111368.1:14916313-14928550 GCF_000313985.2 Echinops telfairi
TATGACACCTCTAGTCAAGATTTTGGGAAGCCTTTTCAGAAGAATTTTTTGATTGAGCAAAAGAATGTTTCTAGATTTTTCTTTCTTCCTTAGATTGTGTTAATCCTTAACATTTGGAGGTTTTGTGATGAAGAGGAATGCCTTATGATAATTGCGTTAGGCCGGGTAGGCTAGAGAAACAAATCCAGTGACTCTCATGTACGGATAAGAGAGCTTTAGATCAAAGGAACAGCATCCCAGCCCAGTCCAACTCAAGTCCGCAAGTCTGATGCCAACCAGACTCCCATGGCCACATGCTGGTCATGCAGAATGGTGAATCTGGACGCAGACAGCTCACAGGCAGAGTTGGTGCATCCAAAGTTGATGGAAACATGTCAGGGTGCCGACAGTTCCCAGGGTCAAGTGGCCTACATGGGGCCACCCCAGGCGGCAGCCAGGGCCCCAGTGAAGGCCCAGCAAGGAGAAAGGCTAAGCGATGGAGAGAGATCATCTCTGCTCACCTTACGCTAATCCAAAGCGTTGTGCACATGAAGGAGTTGTCATCAGACTGTGACTTGATAGACAGGACTAACTACCCCTAGCCACGAGTGTCTAGTGGACACATTCCCTAACCCCACAACAGTGGACCGTATTTCCAGTATCAAATAAACATGTAAAATAGTTTAAGGTATTTTCAATAGATTTTTAAAATCTACCTGGAGAGTACCCTAATCCAAACTCCTCCTACCTCTTGTGACCCTCAGTGGTTCCCAAGCTTCCTAATGCCGCGGCCCTTTCATACAGTTCCTTGTGTTGTGGTGACCCCCAGCCATAAAATGTTTTTCGTTGCTACTTCATCACTGTCATTTTGCTACTGTGAAAGGGTCATTTGACCCCCAAAGGGGCCACGGCCCACAGGTTGAGAACTGCTGCTTAAGATGGTGTGTCAATTCACTTTTCAGGTGCTGAGAAAAGCAGTTCTGGGGGACAGCGTTCTGCACTTTCTCGTGTTAGGCAGTCTTCCCAGGATTCAGTCGCGTGGCTCCCGTCACGTAGTCCTCAAATTGGAGAGCAGTCCATTGAAAACCATCAATGGTCTTTGTGCACCTCCTACTGAACGATGCCATGTGAAAATGTTAGAATCCTGAGTCCTGATTTTCTTGACTTGCTACTTGCTTCTCTTAGACTTTTTAACGTTTAAATATGTTGCTGGATACTGTCCAGATGAACTGAAGATTTTTGTCATTTTAGAGAATATTTGCTTTTAGTATAATTATCATTCAGTGATTAAATTTTAAAATCTTTATAAGACACTTTAGGATAAAACCTTCTGTTGTCATTCTCTACTTTAAATTACTCACTATATGTCTGTCCTCTCTTATACTAATCCTCACTACTCACCCCGATGCGTCATGCACAATATCATATGCAAGGAAAGAGACAATATCATATACAAAGGACAGAGGCCATTTGGAATGAAAGGTGAGACCTATTTTAAAGTTCAGATTTCTCACAACAAACTTCTAATCGAGAAAGAAACTTTTAGAGAATGTGAGAGAGTAGATTTGTCTTTTTTTCCCATATAAATCTTGTCAAGAAACGAGACTTGCTAATATGTCCATCCAAGATTGAACCATTTACAGATTATTCGTTGGTTAGTCTCCGTTTGTGGTCCTGAGGTTCTTAGCCTTCTTAAAGTGTTCTCCAAAGGCACAATACCAAGCAGCCTGCAAATCCAGCATAGTTGACCCCTGGTCAGCCGTCTGCATAAGCTTCATGAATGAGCTGTCTAAAGCATGAGTTACTTAAGAATCTAACGGAAATGGTTAAGATATCTTGCTCACTTCCTGATCACGTCCAGCAGTCTACTGGCACTTAGCCAAAATATATACTGTGTGACATTAGTGAGGAAACGCTAAAAATCATGTTTGTTATTCCTACCTAATTTCATTATCCTTCCACCCTTTATCCATTTTCACTCTCTTCACACATCAATTCTGGCCTTCTCTGTAGTCACTCCCATTCATAGTATCTAAGGAGCTACCCAAAAGTGGTGCACGGGGGTGGGGGTGGGGGGATGTATATTAAAAGTAGAAATGGCAGTATAAATTATTTCAACAGATCCTATAATGGTTTATGTCACTCCATAAATCCAAAAACTGAGGAAAATTACTTTATTTTTGTTCTTAAATTAGACCAGCCCAAATTTTAATTTTTGCCACCTATCTGCTAAGTTTAACTTTTATAAAGCATATGGCTAAATTAAATCTCACCAGTCATGGTGCACTGATTTATTACCCACCTCAGATAGATGAAGAAAAGACCAGTGTTTGTTTGGGTTTGTTTTTCTCCCCTCCCCATTGTTTTTCTATTCTTTTAAATAGTCTAACTCCACGATTGGGCTCCCTTATTCAAGATGTCTCAGGTTCAAAAATAAAATCGAGGAACTACCGTAGAGCAAATGAGTTGTTCGCTTTGTTACAATTCATTGGAGACCTTATAACAACAGATGCATTTATATGTAGGATCAACTGATCATGTCTTCATCTTCCCTGCCCCACCTCAAATTATACTCAGTATGTAAAGTTGTTTATAACTTGTCTGTAGTGTTCTTTTAGTAGCTTGTCTATGTTAAATATAATATTTTTATTCGTTTCTTTTTCTTTCTTTATTTTTTTGAAGTCTAATTTTAAGACAGACACATTCAGATGGATAGCAGAGTTCATGTTTTGCAAAATGGTCTTGAGTAAAAGGATCTGGTTGTAACAACCCATTGTTTATCAGAGTACCCCAATGATGTAATAAATGGTTCATCGTCTTTCCACAAAGCCTGGATGATCAACAAAGGGAAAGTACATAGTGTGAAACGTTTGATAAATTTTAAGCATGCAAAATAAAACAACCAGATTTAAGTGGTTTAAAAAAAAAAAGAATGACTATGCAGAGGTTATCCTACACTTGGACATATAACCATGTTTAAAGTGGCTACAAGGTGGGCTGCTAACTGCAAGGTCAGCAGTTCAAAACCACCAACTGCTCCACAGGAGAAAAACAAGGCTTTATATTCCTGTAAAGAGTTAGTCTCAGAAACCCACAGGGGCAGTTCAACCCTATCCTACAGTGTCCCTATAAGTCAAAAGTGACTCCATGGCAGTGAGCTTTTAATAAGATGATCCTACGACACCCTTCTGACCTAGAACTGAAGCCATCCTAGATGCTACCTTTCAGCCAGACCACAGATAGGCCCATAAAATAAACAATAACACCTGAGGGCAATCAATTAAAGGAGACCAAAAGGCCAACATGTGCCCAAAGCAAAGAGGAGCAGGCAGTAAGGGGCTCGAAGTCCAAAAGAAAGGAAAGCAGGGGGCACTGGGAAGTGCTGGCACCGTGTGGGAATGCACCCAAGGTCATGGGACGCTTTCTGGATAAATTGAATGGGAAATTAATTTGCTCTCTAAACTTTTACCGAAGGCACATTAAACTTTTTTAAAAGATTAGAAAAGATAAGGGCAGGTGTCCACATATACTGAGGATAGAACAACAAAGGGCCCATTTATTAGTATCGAGTCCAAAGAGATGCCTTTTTGAAGACCTTGGATGGTGGTGCAAATACATAGCTGAAAAGTTGGGGGTGCAAGTCCACCACCCAAAGGTGCCTCAGAAGAAAGGACTGGCAAACTACTTCTGGGGGGAAAAACACCCATTAAAAATCCAATCTCCTTGGACATTGGGCCTCCACTCAAGTACTCCTTCAATGCAAGAACACTTTGTTCTATTAAACTGGCATTCCATGATGCTCACCTTCCCAACACAATTGCTAAAGACAAAGCAGGTGCACAAGCAAATGTGGTGAAGAAAGCTGATGGTGCCTGGCTATCAAAAGATATAGCATCTGGGATCTTAAAGGCTTGAAGATAAACAAGTGGTCAACTAGCTGAGAAGCAACAAAGCCCACATGGAAGAAGCACACTAGCCTGTGTGATCACAAGGTATTGATGGGATCAGGTATCAGGCATCAAAGAACAAAAAAAATCATATCATTGTGAATGAGGGGCAGTGCAGGGTGGAGACCCAAAGCCCATCTGTAGGCAACTGGACATCCCCTTACAGAAGGGTCGCGGGGAGGAGACAAGTCAGTCAGGGTGCAGTATAGCACAGATGAAACATACAACTTTCCTCTAATTCTTTAATGCTTCCTCTCCCCCTCACCCCCACCCCCTATCATGATCCCAATTCTACCTTACAAATCCGGCTAGAGGATGTACACTGGTACAGATAGGAACTGGAAACACGGGGAATCCAGGACAGATGAACCCCTCAGGACCAGTGGTGAGAGTGGCGATAGTGGGAGCATGGAGGGCAATTGGGGTAGAAAGGGGGAACCGATTATAAGGATCTACATATAACTCCTTCCTGGGAGATGGACAACAGAAAAGTGAGTGAAGGGAGATGTTGGACAGTGTAAGACATGACAAAATAATAATAATTTATAAATTATCAAGGGCTCATGAGGGAGGGGAAAATGAGGAGCTGATACCAAGGGTACAAGTAGAAAGAAAATGTTTTGAGAATGATGATGGCAACAACTGTATAAATGTGCTGGACACAATGGATGGATGGATGGATTTTGATGTGTTGTACAAGTCCCCAATAAAATGATTCTTTTTTAAAGAAAGAAATTTTTTTAAAAAAGAAAGTAAGTGTTTAGAAAATAATGATGGCGACATATGTACAAATATGCTTGATACAATTGATGTAAAGATCATTATCAGAGTTGTAAGAGCCCCCAATAAAATGATCTTTTAATAAAAAAATCCAATCTCCGATATTATATGAAAAGATCAGAAACCCAGATAGTGAAGCATTGCTAAAAAAGAACGAAGTAGGAGGCATTTCATTTCCTGATCTCAAAACCTACTACTACACAGCCACAGTAGTTAAAGACAGCCTGTACTGATGCTCAAAAACTCACAGACATCAAATGGATTCTGATTCATAGCAACACTGTAGGCGAGCACAGACGTGACCTTATGTCTTGCCCAGACAGCACTGATACGATGACAGACAAAGAAGCCAATGAGCAGAAGCCAGAAGTAAACCCATCCCCCAGTGGACAGCTGATCTTTGATCAAGGGCAGAAATACTGTAAATGGTGACAGGATCCTCTCTTTAACAAATGGAGCTGGCAAAATTGGATACCTATTTACAGAATAATTAAACAGAATATCTCACACCGTATTCAAATATATAAACCCTAGAACTATAAATATCAAAAAAATTAGGGACAAACATTGAGTCTCTGATACATGGCATAAAGACACAACTAAACATAACTGAAAACACAGACAGACAAATCACATAACAGGGACTGCCTAAAAACTGGAGATTTATGTTCATCACCTTTCTCATTTTCACTGGCCCTCTACTCTAACAAGCATAATGTCTTGCCAACCTTAATTTTAAGGAGTATTCTGGCTCCTTAATCTGTGTGGAGATTTATGTTTATCAAAAGATTGAAAAGGGAACCAACAGACGAGGGAAAAGGTTTTGACAATGACATATCAGACAAAAAAAAATTTTTAATTCTCTATAATTTAACGAAAACTTCAACACCGCAACATAGAAAAGTCAAATAATCCAATTTAAAATACAGGCACAGGACATGAACAGACCACCAAAGAAGACGTTCAGGTAGCCAACAAACCTTAATGAAACGCTCAAGATGATTAGCCATTAAGGAGATACAAATCAAAGCCACGGTGAGATATCATCTAGCATAGCATTAATAGCAAAGCTTAAAACAACAAAAAAACAACACAGGCTGGTAAGTGTGCAGAGAAACGGGAACCCTCGGAAACTGTGGTGGGACTGTAACATGGGGCAACCAACGTGGAAAGCAGCATGGCGGCTCCTCGAGGACTTGGAACTAGAAGACCACGTGACCCAGGAACCCCTCCACCTGCTACATATGTATATCCTGGAGAAACACGGCCTGGCCACGAGGAGCTCCCTGCTCCCGCGTGTCCCCAGCAGCCCCATCCATACAAGTGAAAAGATGTGAATCCTGCCCATCAGAAACTGTACAACAACTGACTCAACTCGGCTTGCTGAGGCGTAAAGAAGGCTTGGAGAGTTTACTGATGAAGATCAAGGCCAACATCGTGAGTATGGATTATCACTCAGCATAAAAAAAATCCATACTCCTCAGAATGAGACAATAAACAACGTCATGAGGAACAGAAAAGGTTGAAGTTGGCAGGCATTTCTCTTGACTCGGATCCACAATCCGTGCCCATGGAAACAGCCATCAGCAGAGCAAACACGTGGCACTGCGCAAATCTGCTACAAAAGGGCTCTCTGCTTATTTATGTATTTATTTATTCATCTATTTATTTTGCAAACAATCTCTTTAAAGTGGTAAAAAGCAAACATATCACGTGGAGGACCAGGGTGGGCCTTATACAATCCAGGGTATTTTCAAATGGCTCCCATGCATGAGAAAGCTAGACAATGAAAAAGGAAGGCCAAAGAAGAATTGATAAATTTGAAGTCTAATGTTGGCCAAGACTACTAAATTTACCATGGCCAGCCAGGATAAATAACTCTCTCTTGGAAGAAGGAGAGCCAGAACGTTTCTTCAAATCAAGATTGGAGTAGATACTGACTCATGATGAGCCCGCGTGTGTCGAAGGAGAAGTGTGCTTGAGTTTTCAATGGTTGACTTTTTTCAGAAGTGAGCTTCCAGATCTTTCTTCCGAAGTGCCTCTAGGTAGGCTGGCACCTCCAACTTTTCTGTTAGCAACTATGATTAGCTGTGTGCAATACCCAAGACTCCATGGCCCATGCACCCATCCCTACATCTTATGGGCAAAATAGAGAACAGTCGTCTGAGTCAGTCTAGCGGAGGTCAACGAGGCGGGCATCTGCTCTCTTGTCCTGCGTAGGGTTATGGTTTTTGTTATATCGACTTTGTAACTATTCATAATGTAGACATGTGTCATGCATGTATTTTAACCAGTAAAATTTATCCTTTATTTGGCCTTTGGAAAACTACCCGAACAGAACAACGACGACAACAACAAAACCTGTGTGTTCAAGAATAAGGGTGCTCACCCAAACCCTCATTTGTTCTCCTTTTCCCCAAGTTCTCTGCCACACACACTGCACAGGGAAGAAGGCAACCTACTGAGAGAAGGCCAATGGAATGAGGGTGGAAACAATGCCAGCCAGGCCATGAACCTCTCAGGAGATCTCTCACCTGCGCTGTTTACTGAGCCAACCTGATCTAGCAGACCCTTAATTCTGAAGCCCTGCAAGCTGGACCAGCCAAAAAGAGGTGTCTGGCTCCCGGGATGACTGTGAGCAGTAGGACCACATCTTCTCAGTCTGAACTGAATAATGACTTGAGCAAGAAAATAAAAGACCATGCAGAGCGTCATGGCCACTTAGGGCTCTCTGCTCAAGCTGCGCAGGAGCAAGTGAAAGGAGCATGTTAGAGAGATCAGGGAAGGACAAGCAAAACAATCAGTCAGGTAGGCCAGTGCTCCTGGGCTGACGACAGTGAGATAGAGCCTCAAGAAGTCATGCTTGGATGTGAGGAGTATGGTTTCCTTCCGAGAAGGCGAAGGCCTCTAAAAGGGTAATTCATGCAATGACTGTGAGCCGTGGGACGACATCTTCTGAGCCTGGACATGAATGGTGGTTCATGGAAAAGGGTAGGATGTGTTAAGGGTCAACCCAACGGAAGGAAGGGAACACTGCAGACTGAGTAGCCACAGGGTTTCGTCACAACAACAACAAAAAGCCCACTGCCATCGAGTCGATGCCGACTCATAGTGACCCTATAGGTCAGGGTAGAACTACCCCTGTGAGTGTCTGAGACTGTAACTCTTTACGGGAGAAAACCCCATCTTTTTCCCATGGAGCAGCCGGTGGCTTCAAACTGCTGACCTTGAAGTTAGCAGCCTACCATGTAACCACTGCATCCAGGGCAACTCACAGAGGTGTCAGAAAGCAAACCACTTCTGGAGATTCAGTAAGAAAGAAGATGACGCGCCAGCCAGAAGGATAAAGAGTTCAGAGGCCAAGAGAATGTGGGAGGCAGGAGCAGTAGATGAGTATGGGAAAGGAGGCTTAGAGGAGGTTCCGGGGCCAGGCTGCAGAGGTTTAAATGTCAACTAATGAATGTGGGCTTGGTCTTCTATGACGTTCAGAGGTCTGGTGGACAGTCCCCGGGCTTAAGTATTGGGTTTATACTAGCGTAAGTCCAAAAGTACTGTCACCAAAAGGACAAAAACCTTTAGCAAACAAAATATCAAAATGTGAAGCTATTGTTTCTTGTCACATCCTCCATTGAGCTTATACTGACGGCTGTATTTCCAGCTTTATAACACTCCCCCCCCCAAAAAAAAAAAATTCGAAGCTCCTTGATTTATACCATGTCAATCCTGTCATTTTCACATCCTGGGAAGATTCTGTTGTCGCTCCTTTTCACTGTTCTTCGGATTTCAGGACCAAAAAGACGTTTGAAGGGGCAGAGTCGGGGCTGCAGAGTGAATGAGGAAGACTTCCCTACAAAATTCACTCAGGGCAGCCCTTGTTCCCTGAGGCCAATGGACCAGGGCCCTGTCAGGCTGGGAAGCATTCCTCCAGGCCACATGCCTGGAGTTTTTCTCACCAACACAGTTTTCAACCCTGACAACTTCTTCTTACTAAGCCCCCTAATCATCCTGCATCCTTAGAGAAAAATCCTCAAAAACAGTTATCATAACCTTTTCATTGGCATCTCTGCCTTGAACTTAACTGGCCCAGCTGATCCCTTCGGGAGCCACTGTTTTGGTTGGATTCCTTTTTAATGCCCCCTAAGGAGACTAGGATAAATGGGTTATGGAGAGAACTTGTCTGCAGGTATCCACAGATCACAGAGACATGTTGAAACCCTATTTGGTTCGGAATAAACCCAGGCAAGTGTGACCTGCAACCCTGGTAGCAATACTTTTTGACGGTGTCTCATAAAGTGTTTCCCCTGAGCTGCATTTAAAAAAAAACAAAACTAAGTCTCTTTGCTAAGGCTACATCTCAGCCTTGTTACTAAAATGATTTTCTGTTCATTTTTTTAAATGGGCAGCCCCGGAAATTCCTTCCAGAATAAACAAGATAAGGAAAGCTTATCTCCGTTTGCTTTATGTCCTCAAATGCTTCCCTTCCCTCAAGGCCCGCCTTCCATCTTTGATGTGAACTAGCCAGGACTGGAATGCCCCCAATGCCCCTGGGAACTTGGGAGACCCCACAGGGACGGTCATTCCAACCCGGCAGGCATTGGGCTAAATAAACAACTCCACTAATGTTTCTTCAACCTTGTGATCCGATAGCTATCTCCCAATATCCTTTGCTAGCACATTTTTATTCCCCCACACAAAATTGAGTTGCTTAATTCCATACCTAAAGAGACACATATGTTTGTGTCTCCGTGTGTGTGTGTGTGTGTGTGTGTGTGTATGAAAATGAGAGCATGACAGCAAGTGGCCACAACTTCTGCCATTCACTCTTCAGCACCTTATTGAAGACCCACTGTGTGCCAGGGTCTAAGCTAAATCCAGGAGGACTCAAGAAGCTGGCAGAGGACGAGGAAGACCAGCAAAGAAATAAACACTCGTATTGAACCAACTTCAAGAACGGCTCTGCTGGGGAGTTTTGAAGTAGAAGCTTCCTAAGTAGAAGGGATAAGAGCTCAAATAACATATCTAGACTAGGCAAATACGTAGAGATGAAAGTCTATTAGGGTTTACCAGGAGTGGGTGTGAGGAAGGGCAAAAGGGAGACTCAGTGCTTAGGGCACCCTGAGCTTCTGGTCAGGGGGATGGGACATTTTGGAAACATATCATAGTGATGGCTGAACAGCCTGGTAAACAAAACATCACTGAATTGTACGTGTGAAGGCTGTTGACATTATGAACGTTCTTAGAATCTATATTACCCATGATTAGAAGAACAGAAGAGGGGCTAAGAACATCCAGAACAAAGACTATCCGGGGCAGCAGCCCCAAGCCCAGTATTCAACAACCTGCAAGTGAAGTGAAATGATCAGAATAAAGGATATATATTTATTCAACTGAAAAAGAGAGAGAAAAACTTCATCAGGCCCTGGATATAGAACCATTACCAAAGTTGGGTCCTTGAAGCAGGTGGCTGACAGGCTGGTGGAGTGTTAGGGGGAGCAGAGGAGACAGAGCTCAGGTGCGTTTGTGAGGGTGTGTGTCTGAGGTTCATCGCTGAGCCTGTGACCTAGAGCTTCATGCTGAAGGCACCCTTGCGTCCCTAAAGGTCCTCAGCAGGAGTGTGACATTGTGGTAGTTACACAATCTAGTGTCAACTTGAGACTATATAGCAAGGAAACTGCTACGCACATTTGCTGTTAATGAGTGATTCATCAAACCCAATCACCATGACAGTTCCCCTGATCTGTAAGGTACTTCCCTCTTGGGAACGGATGCTGTTCTTAGAGACTTATAGAAAGCCTAGTGACCCTGCAGGTAACTAATCAAGGTGCTCAGAGCTTGGATCTAAAGTCTACTTGTCCAGGTTTGATTTCTAGCCCTGAGTGACGTTGAGCAAATTATTCCAAGATTTATCATCTGCAAAAATGAGGATTATGAGGATTCCTGGGGCCCAGCCATGCAGATCATTTGAACAGTGCCTAGCACTAGTCAACTACTGTCCTCCAAGACCTAACTCCTGTGACCTTCTCCGGGAAAGCATCCCTAGTTTCTGACTCCGTGCTTTTATAGCACTTGTCTTGTACCCCTCCTTTAGCTCTTCTACATTGTTGGGAATCACCTGACTGCTCAGCCCCCTCTCACCCACTCTTTGCTTCCCCTTTCTCTCTTGCCTGGCTCCCTGCCTCTTCTGCCCTGACTCTAGCAATTCCCAGTAGTTCAGAATTTCCCCCGGTACAGACATTCTGGATTTAGTCCCTTGCCCTGCTGACACTCTGCTTAACTCCTGCACCACAGTTTCCTGCTTCCAACAGTCCTGCTCATGACCGAATGTTATAAAGTAAGCACATAGCTTTCTTTAAAAGCTCCAGATCGCCTTTGAAAGCACAGACATGCTTGCTAAGAGAAGCCTGGATCGGAGCAGCGTCAAATGAGACTGACCTCCATATCTTCAGGGTTAGAATCATTCCTTTGATGAAACACAAAGCCTTTAACTTCTATAACCTTGAATTTTAAGCTCTTGACTGCTTGCTGTGATAGAAAGTCACACATTCAAAGTAGGACAATTTTTCTCCGTGACCCTCACCACATTTTTACAAGAATCCAGTGAGAAATGTTGTGATTTTTTAAAAGAGATTTCATCTTTGCCCTCCAGAAGGTCTAAAGTCCTTAATTAAAAGACTTTCACAAATATTTACAAAATCGAAGGACCTCAAAAAGTATATAACACAGTGTGTGCTTTTTTGCCACCAGCCTACCCAAGAATCTCTGTGTCAGCACTGCCATCGCAATGCGGTGACAAGTTTTCGATTAAAAGATGAAAGTCACATTTTGTAGCCTAGTGAAGCAATAAAGCAAATACTGAACCGCAGATCAAGAGCAGGGTCACCTTCCTCAGGAAGATGTGCAGCAAAGTAATTTCCTTGGTAACTTACCTAAAATGGATTGATTTGTTTAGTTTTGAGCCACCATGTAAGTGCTGTATGCACAAGTCACCTTATTTGTAAGAACTTATGAAAACGGAAATCCTACCTGCAAAGAGGCACCGAGAAGACTAAGCACTGATTTCTCAGCAAAAACCAGGCAGGCAAAAAAAAAACCAAACAAATCCCAATGGGATGATATTTTTTAAACCCTGAAAGAAAAGAAATGCCAACCAAGAATCCTATAGCCAGCAAAATTGTGTTTCAAATACGATGGTGAAAACTAGGGTATTTTCCTAAGGACAGAAATTAAAGAAATTTGTAAAATATAGATGAACCTTATAAGAAATAGTAAAGGGAGTGCTTCCAATCGAGAACCAACAACATCAGAAAAACAATTTGAGACTAAGACCCATGATGACATCATCCAGGTCTCAATCCAGACAAAGAATTCTCAAAAGCAAAATAAAGCTGCCAAGTTGAAAACAGGGAACCAGAGATATCAATGTGAAAACAACGACAACTTCAAAACGAAGAAGGGAAATAGACGGCGTAGTGAATGAACTGCCTGTGGAGTGAAAGGCAAGGCAGTCTTGCGATACCACAGACTCTTCCCA
>NW_022111368.1:14929100-14932560 GCF_000313985.2 Echinops telfairi
TAGCAACATGATCCGTGATGCATGGGCTGCCTTGGCCTACAGGTGGTGTAGCACGGCAGAGAACTAGCTAAAGAAAGCAGCACGCTGATCTGATCACCTGAGAGTGAGAGAGATGGGGGCAAGCCTTGCAGAGCCCTTTATCTCTTTGTCCTCCAATCAAACTTCAACTAATTAGTCCCACGTGTTCCTATTGGCCAGGTTGGCACAATAAACCTACCTATCACAACCTTCCTGGTTGCTGGAACTCTGCCTACCTTGAGGGGTGACCCCATGTGGGTCACTTGACCTTAAGAGCTGCCAGCATCCTGCCAGGATCTGACCAACCTTGGATCCATGTAACCCTGCACCCACCAGCCCACGATCTTCTTGCTTTCTCAGTCACCAGCACAAGTCTGGAGAAAGACTTATGGACTAGCATCAGACTAGTAGACCCGAGCTGAACTGAGCTGGAAAGCTTTCTTGATATATGTGATTATTTCTTGGGAGGCTTTCTTTGAATGTAAGATTACTGACTGATACAAAGCGCTTTCTTACACATAGATGAGTGTCACTGGATTTGTTTCTCTAGACCAGCAGTTCTCAACCTTCCTCATGCCATGGTCCTTTCATACAGTTCCTCGTGTTGTGGTGACCCCAACCATAAAATTATTTTCATTGCTACTTCCTAACTGTAATTTTGCTACTGTTATGAATTGGGTGACCCCTGTGAAAGGGTCATTCAACCCCCAAAGGGGCCATGACCCACAGGTTGAGAACTGCTGCTCTTTTGAGCCAGAAGAACCAATCCTGTCCCACACAATTTAAAAATTATTGGGTAAAAACATTTAATAAGAATAATAAAATAAATAAAAATTGTTCAAGAGCTATAAACATATTTTATAAACAAATAAGATTACCATTATCTGGATAATATCCTTTAATTTTTTTTTAATTTTACTTCAGAGCCACATGGACATACCGAAAGAGCTGCAAATGGCTCGCAAGCCACAGTTTGCAGACCCCTGCTTCAGACCACCCGACCCAGCCCAAGGTCAAAAACCAAAGGGTGGAAAAATATATCAAGCACACAGTAGCCAAAAGAAAGCAGGTATGGCACCAATAATCTCTGATAACATAGACTTTAAACCAAATTTTATTATATGAAACAGCGAATCTACCCCCATCAAATCAATTTGTACTCATAGTGACCCTATCTAGAGTTTCCCAGACTGGAAATCCTTATGGGAGCAGGCAGCCTCATTTTCCTCCCAACTAGCAACTAGTGGGTTTAAAGCACCAACCTTGTAGTAAGGAGTCCAAGCGTAACCCACAGCACCACCTGGGCTCCTTAAGAGATAAAGAAGGGTGTTATTATACAGTGACTAGAGGCTCACTCCACAAAAAGGACAAAACCATAATAAATATTTACACAACCAATAACAGAGCTCCAAAATACACTAAACAAACTCTAATAGAATTGAAAAGAAAAATCTACAGTAACAGTAGGAGTCTTTAACATATAATTTTCCATGAGAGAACAAAAAACAAGAAAGAAACTCAACAAAGACATAGAAGATCTGACTAATACAATCAACCATATTGACTTCAAAGACACAACGAAACAGCACCCCGCAGCAGCACTGCAAACACTCTCTTCCAGCACACGGGGATCATTCCTCACAATAAACCATATTTCAGGCCACAAAGCAAACCTCAATAACTTGAAAATATGAAAATAACATAAGGCATCTTCTCTGATTATAACAACCTTATAGCGAAAAATCAGTAACAGAAATAACAAGAAAAAATCAGATACACAAAAACTGACACCTTATTTTTAATATATTGGATAATAGAAAACATTCTAAAATTCATAGAATCCAATGAAAGCACACATACCACAGCGGAGTTCAGAGGAATACTGATAGTGATAAATGCACATATCAAGACAGATGAAAGAGCCAAAATCAATAGCTGAGTCTTACAGCACAAACAGGAAAGGAGCCGCAGAGAAGCCCACAATCACCAGAAGAAAGGAAATAATAAAGATCAGAAAAGAAATAAATGAAATCGAAAGCAGAAGAACAAGAGACTGAACAAGAGAAGAGTTGAATTCTTTGAAAGTATCAGTAAAATTGAGACAGCACTGGCCAAAGTGTCAAAGTAAAAAACGAGAAGATGTAAATAACCAAAATAAGAACTGACATGGATGGCATTAAAACAGAACAACTAAGATAAAAGAGATTTGTGTTCGGCTGGCTTCTCAAGAGAAGCCAAACCAGTTACAGTTGTATGTGTGCATGTAGAGAAAAAGTTACGTCTAGAAATGATTCACACAGTCATAGAAATAGGTAGATCCAAGCTAGTTCAAGTACATGGGTCAGACGTACGCTGACTGTTTCTCTTGACTGGTGAAGCTGCAGGGACTGATGAACAGAAAGCAGGAAGATGAAAAGAGAAGACCAGAGGCTGGTATAGCAGAGCTGAGTGAATCCCAGGTCAGCTGAATGAATCCAGGGTCACCAATCTCTTTATGGCTCCTGGAATTGACAGGTGATCTAACAGGAGATCCACGAGCAAGATGCAGGATACGGATCCAACAGTAGAAGTGAGTCTATGCTAAGAGTAGGCCACACCTCAAATGACACCTCTCACAATTGTTTCAAGACCGTGACGAGATAAAAGAGATTGTGTTCTCTCCTAATCTTCCCAAAAGTGCCCATCATGTAGCTGACCACGCTCTGTTAAACCTTATCATGGGAGAATTATGACCCACCCAAACTGACATTTTAAAAAAGTACCATGGCCTGACAGATGAGCAAACAAATCTTAGAAGAAATAATGTCTTGAGTGTTCCTTAGAGGCAAGGATGGGGAGACTTCGTCTCAGGTATTTGGGACTCTTTATCAGAAGACAACAGTCCCTGAAAAAGGGCAGCACTCTTGGAAAAGTAGCGAGGCAGTAAAAAAGAGGAAGACCTTCGACAAGAAGGATTAACAGATAATAAACATAATCCCAATGGGTTCAAACATAAGAATAATTGAGGGAATTGCACAGGGCTGGGCAGCGTTTTGTTGTACACAAGGTTGCCATGAGTCAGAGCCAACTCGAGGGCACCTCACAACAGCAACAACCACAACACGGGAAAGAGAAGGTTCATGTGCGTTAGCATGTGCATTCCAGATGTGTACTTCATGTATGTCCACATATAGAACACATACGTGGAGTACCTGTGCCAGCATCTTCCTAGACAGATCCGGACTGCCTCAAAAGGTTTGAGACCATAGGCTTAGGAGATAACTTAGATAATTTACATAACAGCATTGACATTGACCATGTTCTACATCCTAGTTTGCTGAGTGGTGACTAGGGTCTTGAAAAATTGTGAGCAACTATGTAATATACAACAAACGGCCTCTAGTCCTATGGAGCAAAGAAGGAAGGAAATAAAGACTCAAAGAAGAAACTAATCCAAGGGACG
>NW_022111368.1:14936443-14940658 GCF_000313985.2 Echinops telfairi
CAGATCTTGAGACTCCAGAGCCAGAGCTTCCAGTCAACCACCCTGCCTCTTCCTATCTTGGTGAGACAAACACCCGTGTGTAAATGCAATATGCTCTGTTCACAATTAGGAACCTTTTTTTTTTCGTTAATCATTTTATTGGGGGCTCCTACGACTCATCACAATCCATATATCCATCCATTGTGTCAAGCACATTTGTACATTTGTTGCCCTCATCATTCTCAAAACATTGGAACCATATTTTTTGTACTCATAGTTGGCCATCTTATTTATCAGATCAGATGGCTGGAATCAAGATATGGCAGAATGATTAAGAAGTTGGATACATTTTGATAAAACCAAAGAATAGTTTCAGAAACTCGATTGTGACAAAAACTAATTAGGCATTCACAAATCCCATTTTCTGGATACACAAGAAAGCCACAGTTCTCAGTCTTAGCTGCCATTGGGTTGGGGACATCTGATTAGTTACAGCCAACAGAAGTGATACACACGTCTGCCAAGCGTAACACACAGAACACCCTCCACAATCATCTACGCATTCGTTCCCCTGTCTGCTTTTCTTTTTTTTGGGGGGGGGGTGGAAGGTGGGGGGAGTGTCAAGTTGTTGGGAACACAGGATGGAAGGATCTTGACTCTCTGAGTCACTACTTACAAGAGAACCACACAGAATATGACCCGAACAGGAAATAAGCTATTGTTCTATGCCACTGAGATTTCAGGGCTTACCTGCTAGTGCAGCATGGTTCAGTCTTGACAGGTTGATAGGACCTGGGAAGATCACAACAGAAGGGCCAGGCAATAGAGGGGAAGGAAGAGAACAAAGAATGATCGTTGTAAATAATGGAAGTAAATAAACACATTTCAAAAATCTTTTTAAAAATGTTTTATGTAGCAGAGTTCTGGTGTACTTGGATTAGACTTGCTTTTACTTTTTAAGGGGAAAATGATTAAATTTGAATAGTAAATTGTTTGTTATATTTTAGATATTAGAAATATTTTTAAAATATTTTTCCTGCCTCACCCAGTAAATCACTGATCATCTTTGGGAAACAAACTCCCCACCTTTGGGGGCCACTGATACAAATAGTCCATGGACCTGGTCAATGAGATTAATGTCCTGATAGTCTCTCCCTCATTGGGAGCCTTTCTAATACTTCAACCAGCGAGTGTGGTTGAAACTGCTGGTCCCT
This sequence comes from Echinops telfairi, assembly GCF_000313985.2. Lineage (NCBI taxonomy): Eukaryota > Metazoa > Chordata > Mammalia > Afrosoricida > Tenrecidae > Echinops > Echinops telfairi. Next base: position 14,937,637 of record NW_022111368.1, read on the forward strand.
TTGAAAAGGGGTGAGTAGAGGCGAGCCTCTTCCCATCTCTCCATTGTCCATCCCAACAAATGGCTGTGTGGACACCATCGTGAGACACCTGGATCTGATCACCTTTGTCTACGCCATTGGCCACTGGCCATTGAGGCCACAATTAGGCTATGGCTGACTCTTGATCTTCATTGCCAACTCCCCCTAGGGTAATAAGTCATCATCTTTGTAAATTCACCAGAATGCCTATCCCCTTGGGTGGCTCACATTCAAAATGCCTGGAATCAATGGAGTGATACCCAAATATAACTGATAGGAAGACGAAGATCATCATAAAACAGACTTAAACCTCCCTTGCCTAGAAAAAAATCAATAATTGCATATCCCATTTTTCATTTTTTCCTAATGAGAGACTGTACAAATCAAGAAGTCTTATGGTAATGGAGACGTGGCTGCAGCAGTGGAGCAACACCAGCACTCATTCTTTCTCGCAAGTGAAGTCCATCATTCAGAGCTGGCAAAACATCTTTGCAAGGGAACCATTTTCACACCAATTATCATCCTCTGGGCAACAGGAAAGAGGATGTGGAGGAGAACATAGTAACCCTCCTCCCGGATGAGTCAACCCCCATCAGCAGCCTTTGGGGGCTCCCCACACACGTCTGGGCACCACTCATTGCCAGTTCTAAATCACGTGACTACTCCTAACTGCAAAGGAAGCTGAGGAGTGTAGGCTTTAAACGCCAGGTACAGTTTCCACTGGCTGGACCTGGGGAAGGAAGTTACTACTGGAGATGGGAGATACTTACTACTGACGTCTCTGCCAGCTCAGGTCAAACCTCCCATTCTCTGTTTCTTTCTTCCTATGTCTCCCATGTGTAGGGTCCTTAGACAAGAAGTTCATGGTAAGTGAGGAGCAGAGGAATAAATACCGCTATGGACACAAACACAATGCTGCCCTTTGTCAGTCACGGTGACTCCAAGACACAACAGTTGGGTGGGTCGCACAGAGCAGCGCTGCCCCCGAGTTTCCGAAGCTATCGTCTTTCTGGGAGTGGATCACCAGGGTTCTTCTCCCACTGGTGGCTTTGAACCACCTGCCCTTCAGTTCAAGATGCAGTTCTTCACCACGGAGCCCCCAGGACTCCTTTAGGAACACATTCCCATAAAAAGATCCCATCAGTTCTGACCTGGAGCCGCCCTATAGGAGGACAGACGAGAACTGCCCTGTAGGACTCCCAAGACTGCAGCTGTTTTCGGACCCACACTGCGAGGTGTGCTTCTGTAAAGTGGGTCCCGGGTTTGAGCTCCTGATCTTTGGGCCAACAGCTCATTGCTGTCACGGCTGTGTTCCCAGAGCTCCTCAAGAGCCCGGTCACCTCTGCTAAGAGGTGATTTTCAGCATCACACATGGCCTGCAAAATATTCTAATAGATGTGATAAATCAACCAAATTTTTCTGAATATAAAGCAATGAACAGATTATTTTACACATTTATCTAGGGAGTCGTGGCTCTCTGCTATAAGTAATCACTGAAAGAAAGAGTGATCACCCCATGAAACGCCAACCCCATTACTGCAAAGCCAGGAATTGCGGTAGAAATATGAACTCGCCTATTGGGAGAGTGAATATGTTGATTTTTAAATGAAGACATCAATATTCCATGGTTCTCAACTCGGGCCCCCTCCCCCCTGTTAATTTTGCAGTGCAAATAAGTTTTGTAATACTCTCGCGGTTTCCTTTATTAGAAAAACACAGCAATCTGTACTGTTGAGCGAAATGACAAGATTACGGGTCATAAAAAAGATTTAGTATTTGAACCTTGGCACTATTCAAGCTCCCAAAGCCATTCTCAGCAAAGATCAATTTCAATTATGCTTTTACTGCTTACATAATGGAGGGGTTTGGGGTAGGGGTGGGCAGCCCGGGAACGCGTGATGGGGACCAAAGAGGGCTGAGGGCAGTAAGGGAAAAGCTCACCTTCAGCCTTAACTCAGCTCCTGACCTGACATGCAACAGTTCAGGTCTGCCTGGGCCTGTTTCTCCCAGGCGCCCCCCCCTCCCGTGCCCCACCCCCTCCGCCTATGGAAGAGGGTTAATCATGGGCTTTCTTTGTGTGACCAGAATCATTACTAACAGCTGAATACCCCAACCCCAGGCAATGTTTTTAATAAACATTGCACATGGAAGGAATCTTGGGGCATGGGGGGACGGGCCAGTGGTGGCTAAAGGATAGCTAGGCATTTATTTCTTTACTGAGCAGCAAGGTGTGTTACAGCAAAGTTTGCTTAGAGAAATGCAGGCTGGCACTCCCCAACAGGATAAAATCAGTTGGAACCCCAGCTGGTTTTCTATTCCCTGGAGTTGTCCCATCTTGTCGGAAGCTGGGAGAGGACAGATCACCCAGGTATGTCAAAGGCCACGTAGCATTCCATCTCCCATGTCTAGTTAGCATAAGACTAATGGCCCAACTGATACAAAGATTCCCCCAGACCCGCTGCTTCTCCCTTCCTCGTTTTGCTGGCGGGGTCATGGGTTATGCGTTGGGGTCCAGGGGGACACGTTCAGCCATTCAAACCCACCAGCTGCTTGGAGGCACGAGACTTTCTACTCCTGGAAACATTTACAAGCAGTTCTGCCCTGCTGTACAGAGTCCTATTAGAATTAACTCAATGGCAGCAGATTCTAACTATCGTTGAGTAAGAAGATGACTACTGTTTCTCATTCCAGGACTTTTTATAAAAATGATTTCGAAATGCTAACAAAACTATTCAATTGGCAGAAAGAAAGAAAAAAAAATATTGACAACCTCAGGAATCCACAGGGGCAGTGCAGTTCTACTCTGTTCTATAGGGTTCTGTCTGCAGTTCTACTCTGTTCTATAGGACTCTGTCTGCAGTTCTACTCTGTTCTATAGGGCTCTGTCTGCAGTTCACCTCTGTTCTATAGGACTCTGTCTGCAGTTCTACTCTGTTCTATAGGACTCTGTCTGCAGTTCTACTCTGTTCTATAGGGTTCTGTCTGCAGTTCTACTCTGTTCTAC
>NW_022111368.1:14941091-14954873 GCF_000313985.2 Echinops telfairi
CTCTGTCTGCAGTTCTACTCTGTTCTATAGGGCTCTGTCTGCAGTTCTACTCTGTTCTATAGGGCTCTGTCTGCAGTTCTACTCTGTTCTATAGGACTCTGTCCTGTGCGTCAGAATCAACCTGATGGGCATTATAGTTTTTAGAAGCTTATGCCGCTTCTAGAATAATTTCCTGTCATCTTCAAATCATGAGGTCAAAGCCTCTTGACCTGGCCTTCGGAACTCCATGGGCTCAGACCCCCAGGCCCTCCATAGGCATCTCAGCCCAGCTCCCTACTTCTACGTGGTTTTTCTCAGTTTTACCACCACATCTGGTTCTTTCCGACCACAGGGCCTTTGCATATAACTTGATTCTACCTGACACTCTTCTCTCGCCTATTCTCTAAGACTCACACTTCCTTCTCAGGTTTTGGTTTAAATGTCAACCTTCCTTTTCAGAACAACCAGCCAGACCCCACCCTACCTCAAATAGCAACACCACCCCCACCACCCCCATGCACCATCTCACATGTTGTTTGTTTCTTTCATGCCCTTAATTGAAGTCTGACATTTCAGATTGCTCTAAAGCAGCGGTTCTCAACCTGTGGGTCGCGACGCCTTTCAAATGACCCTTTCACAGGGGTAGCCCAATTCATAACGGTAGCAGAATGACATAAATGAAGTAGCAATAAAAATAATCTTATGGTTGGGGGGGGTCACCACCACATGAGGAGCTATATGAAAGGGTCGCGGCATGAGGAAGTTTGCGAACCACTGCTCTGAAGCAAGGCTCTCCTGGGGATGCACACGCTTTTGAAAACATCAGAGGACTTAAAATCACAAATCATTATTCCCCTGCTGTTCCGGGCTATGGTGTTGTTAGGGGCCGTCTGACAGGTCCGACTCATGTCAACCCTCTGTACGACAGAACAAATCATTGCCTGCCCTGCGCCAGCCTCACAATTGTTCCCCTGCCTGAGCCAATGCCTCGTTGCAGCCACTGTGCCAACCCATCGCCTTGAGGGCCTTCCTCTTTCTCGCTGCCCCTCCACTTCCCCTAGCATGATGCCCTACTCCAGGGCCTGGCCTCTCCTGATAACGTGTCCAAAGGATATGAGACAAAGTCTTACCGCTCTTGCCTCCAAGGAGCATTCCGGCCATACTTCTTCCAAGACAGACTGGTTTGTTCTTTTAGCAGTCCATGACGCTGTCAATATTCCTCGTCAGCACCATAATTAAAATGCATCCAGTATTCTTCCATATTCTTTATACAATGTCCAACTTTCACATGCACATGAAGGTATTAAAAAATACCATGGTTACAGAAAAAAGAAAAAAAAAAGAAAAATACCATGACTTGGGTCAGGCACACCTCATCTTGCTTTTCGATGCTCTCAAGAGGTCATGTGCAACAGATGTGCCCAATGCGACGCATCTTTTGATCTCTTGACTGCTGCTTCCATCAGCCTTGATTGTAGATCCAAGCAAGACGAAATCCTAGACAGCTTCAATCTTTTCTCCAGGTATAGTAATCTTACTGCCTATTGGGCCAGCTGTGAAGATTTTGGTTATCTTTACATTGAGTCGTAATCCATACTGAAGGTTGCAATCCTGGATCTTCATCAGCAAGTACTTCAAGTCCTCCTCGCTTTCAGCAAGTAGGACGGTAGCATCTGCATTGTTAAGAAACATTGCTCCATCTTGGTGCCATGTTCTTCTTCATATAAACCAGCTTCTCTGACGATTTAATCAGCACACAGATTGAACAAGTATGGAGAGAGGATGCAAACTGATGTGCGCCTTTCCTTGGGCAGCAGGGATTTGGAAGTAATACTTTAAAAACCAGCTCGGTCATGCTCTGATGGGGGCAGATCCCAGGCATAACCATTAACAGAGGTGAGAACAAATCACATCTTTATAGGAAAGTGGAAGAGCGAGGCCAACATGGGCCTGAGGAACCTGCACTTCTCACCCCATCAGGCTGCAGAAAACACCCACCAGTAGGGTCTGAGTTCTCCCGGAAGCAGGTCCAGTGCTGCACTGGCCCTGAGATCACCTTGAAGTTGCAATTTCATGCAACAGATAGCACTCTGCTCACTGTACCCTGAAGAACCTATTGCTTGTTACCAAGTCCCTAGGATAAACATTACAAATACTTCATCAAATCTCCTATGATATGCTCTGAACAATTTTATTTTCTGGAGGGAAAAAAAGACCTCTGAGATAAACTTTGTAAATAACCAAAAGCTAACTTGTTCTAGTGAGTTGTGAGAAACAGCCAGTTAAATGCCAGAAATCAGCTACCAGAAAGAAGCATCCTCACTTTGGTATATTCTATTCTGATGCTACTTTTCCTAATATCAATAGCCCTGGTGGTGTCATGGGTTACACTGTGGCCTGCTAACCTCATGGTGAGCAGTGAGAATCCACCAAGACCTCCAAGGGAGAAAGACGAGGCTTTCTGCTCCTGTCAAGGCACACAGCCTCAGGGGCTCGCAGGAGCTGCTCTCCTCTGTCCTAAAGGGTGGGGTTGAGTCCTAATCAATTCAGTGACAGTGAGTTTGGTGTGGGGTTGAGTACATTTAGGATCCTCTCAAGTCTTGCCCAAAGGTATAGTTTACATTTGCTTGATCACTTCATTGCAATCTACCACCCCACCTAGAGTACAAGCTTTCGAGACCAGAGTTTCAGGCTGTCCCTCTCGCTATTATAAATGTACACCAGCTAAGTGAAATAAAATAGAGGAAAGAACTAGAAGGCAAAGGACATTTATAGAGGTCTAAATACAGGCATGTACATATGTAAATATATTTATATATAATGATAGGGAAATAGATCTATGTACATATATTTATATGTTAAGTACTGAGGTAGCAGACAGACATTGGGCCTCTATGCAAGTACTCCCTCAATGCAAGAACACTGTTCTAATAACCTGGCATTCCGTGATGCTCACCTTCCCGACATGATCACTGAAGAGGTGCATAGCAAATGTGGTGAAGAAAGCTGATGGTGCCCAGATATAGCATTTGGGGACTTAAAGGTTTAAAGATAAACAAGCAGCCATCTAGCTGAGAAACAACAAATTCCACCTGGAAGAAGCACACCAGCCTGTGTGATCATGAGGTGTTGATGGGATCAGGTATCAGGCATCAAAGACCCAGAACAAAAAATCATATCAATGTGAATGAGGGGGAGCACAGAGTGGAGACCCAATGCCCATCTATAGACAATTGGACATCCCCTTACAGAAGAGTCACAAGGAAGAGATGAGCCAGTCAAGATGCAGTATAGCACAGATGAAACATACAACTTTCCTCTAGTTCTTGAACGCTTTCTCCACCCCCCCCCTACCCCCACTTTCATGATCCCAGGTCTACCTTACATATCTGGCTAGACCAGAGTATATACACTGGTCAGATAAGAGCTGGAAACACAGGGAATCCAGGACAGATAAACCCCTCAGGACTAATAATGAGAGTAGCGATACCAGGAGGGGAAAGGAAAGGTGGGGGGAGAAAAGGGGAACCGATCACAATGATCTACATATAACCCCCCCACCCCCCCACCCCCCTCCCCTGGGGCATGGACAATGGAAAAGTGGGTGAAGGGAGACATCGGACAGTGTAAGACATGAAAAAATAATGATAATTTATAAATTATCAAGGTTTCATGAGAGTGGGCAAGGGGGCTGGGGGGGTGGAATAGGCTGAAACTAAGGGCCCAAGCAGGAAGAAAATGTCTTGAGAATGATGAGATCAACAAACGTACAAATGTGCTTGACACAATGGATATATGTATGGATTGTGATGAGAGCTGTATGAGCCCACGATAAAATGATTTTTTTTAAATGTACTCCAGCAAATTGAGTAACACTTGGTGCCTCTTAGGGTTGTGATAGCCATGATCCCAGGTGACTGAATGGAAATGCCACCTAGGGATTACTTTCTTTTTTATTCCTTAGATTTTTGGGTGCTTCTGTCCGAAGTGTATAGTTTGCACATGTACAATTCAGTGACAGTGGTTGTGCTCTTTGAGTTATGTAACCATCCTCCCTCCTCCTTTTCTGACTGGTTCTCTTCCACTTAGATTCACTCACTGCCCCCCAAGATTCCTGTCTAAGCTTTTGAATAGATGTTGTCAATTGCTGTTGTCACATGGTTTTCACAAGAGCTTAATGCCTAAGGCAAATATTCCTTTACGAAGTAAACTGCACTGTTCAGTTTTAAGAAAATCTCCGGGATGCTTTTTAAGGGTTAAAGAATTTTGTCAGGGTAATCTTTTCAGTGGTTCATATACCCTTCGGAGCTTCAGAAAGTTTAGAATTTGTGCGAATTTAAAATGCTGCATTTTCCCCACTCGGTCCAGGATTATCTTATGTACTCTTTGATCAAAATGTCCAGTAATGGTGGCTGAGCAACATCCAGTTCTGTTGATCTCATGACAAAGGAGGCAGTTGTTCACAGAGGCGATCAGTCAGACATTTCATATCCGCTGGCTATTCCTGACTCCCCTCAGCAACAGAGATCAATTGTTGTACCTAGATGATTGATTGCAAGCTTTTAAGACTCCTGGCATTATACCATGAACTAGGAGATGGAACAGAAGCATGAGACAGCATCTTCGGCCAATTAACCGGGATGTCTCCTGAAGCCATGTACCAAAGCCTGCAAGCCAAGAAATCACATCCCATGAGCTATTTAACTGTCCATGAGTGCTCTCAGCAACTACCTTTTCTGTTCTTATTATAAATATATCTATCACACAAATCTTGCCCACTCAACTTTTTACAAGTGTGCAGCTTATTGACAGCAACTGCAATAATTGGCTATGTAAACTTAACCTTAATCGATGTGATTTTTTCCATGCTGCTCACCCAATATGAAGTTAGCAAGTAAGACAGAGATTTTAAATAGGGATCATCAGAACATGGCTCAGTTTACTTACCAGAAATAGTCTACTCTGCTGGGAGATCATTCCCACCAGAGGAACCCCACTAAGTCTCTGAAAGCCCGTGGAAAGTTGCAGCTGAGGAGAGCCACAGATGGGCCTTCGCCGGTGTGCCGCAGTTCCTCTGCTCTGTTCCCGGTCATGCCTTTGTGCAAACTAGGCGAAGGGGTAGGGCAGGGCAGTGCAGAACAAATGATGTGTATCTCGCATGTGTTATAAATTACATTCCACAGCCCCAGAAGACCCCAGTGGCCCCACAAAGGTCTGCAATCTTGGTTCGTGTTCTCATTTGAAAATGCAGTGAATAATCTTTTGTCATTGCTTCCCTGGTCTTTTCCTGAAATGTGAAAATCTTGAATCCTCAACGATCTGGAGCCTTAAACTAGGAAAATAAGCATGACTTTATCTTGTGTCATTCTTTATTTAACCAACTAACTTGATTTGGGTGCTTATTTTCATTGGGGGCTGACTATGAAAGGAGCCCAAGTGGCACAGTCCAGAACGCCTTGGGCTACGAACTGCAACGTCAGCACTTTGAAAGCCTCGGCACTCCATGGAAGAACAATGAGGTTTTCGATTCCTGTAAAGATTAACAGTCTCACCAAACCCACTGGGGTAGTGCCACCCTGTCCTGTAGGATGGCTGAGTCAGAATGGACTCAATGCCCGTGAGCTTTGAGTTTTACGATAGCCATGAAAACCTTCTGCGTGACCACCTCTGACCTTTCTTTATGGCACAATGACATATTTCTCAGAGAGAGAGGGAGAGGAACCGCCTTGCTTCTATTACACCATCCATATTTAACTCCTTGTTCTGTTGGGGTTTTGTTTTGTTTCTTATCTTTGGGAAAATGTCGAAATTATCGCTCTTGGGCAAACTTACAATCACCATTTGATTTCCGATAGAAAACCAAGTATACCTCAGATCATCTCCATCCTTAAACACTTAATCAAAATGAAAAGGTCAAAATTAGATGTCACAGAAAAAAAAGCAACCCAGGACATTTCCTCCCTGGGTTTCTAATCTGTGACGTTAATCGATCACAGACCCTCGGCTTGGACTCAGCATGAGCAGTAGGTGACCGAATCTACAGAGGCTGGTCAATGCCCTCATTGAGGACCTACGTGGTCCGGATCAATGGTCCACACTGGGCAAGGAAGCCAACTGAATAGAGTCCACTCAACTGCTTCAGAGGCAAAACCCAGTTAATAAGTTCAAGCTCCTTAACCAAGAACACCACCATTTCTGCTTCTTTTTCTCTCTTTAGCTCTTTCCTCCTGGAGTGCAGTGTGGGTTTTAACGCATACTTCCAGAGCGGAGAGAACCAGACAGGAAGGAGAAGATCAAAATCAATCCTCGAGGAACGGTTCCGTTCTTAACGTTGAGTCGAGGACAGCTGAAGAAGTGACCTTCTTTGAAAGATAGAGGGTTTGTCTTTCCTTGTAATCGTTTAACTTTTGAGAAAGAGCCGACGAATACTACAAGGCGATGTTTTGTTCAGAATCTCTTCAGCGCTCCTTCGGATTACCTCCTCCCGTGGGGGCAGCAGGGAGGGGATGGTGGGGGGTGCCAGGGAAGAGTCACAGAAGGGCAGTTAGAACTTCCTAATGCCCAAAGCCTGTGGACACCGTGCAAGGTGCAGGGGGCCTACAGGACGCGTGTGCGTGAAGTCCAAAGCTAGCTCCTTGCAGCAGCAGCACCCAATAGCCATCTCAGTTGGGGGGGTCCTTCACTGACCCAGTCCTGATGAATTATATTTCTATGCTAATTTGCCTTTTCCATACCTCAGTGCCAAGAGACTATGGTTGCTCTGAGAGAGGTAGGTTGTCCCTTTCATTTAAAAAAAAAAAAAAAAGAACCCTCTCGATGATTTTCCCACATTCCAATGGGTCTGTTCAGGTGTAGGAACTCCGGAAGAGCCAGGTGTCTCAGGCCCTGACCGGAGCGGGGCTGAACGGCCAAGTGTCCCTCCTCTCCAGTGCTGGGAGAGACCTCTAGATGGTGCAGGTGAGTTTGCAGTGAGGGAAAGCCCCTCACCGAGCACCAAGTTTCCAAACTCGCAGACTCCACAGTGAGCAGTCCAAGAAAAATCCCCGGGAAGCCCTCGGAAACAAAAAGGAGAGGGGCTGACAGCCGAGCAGGGGTGCCTGGACCCGAGAGCACTCTGCCAGCCCTCAGCGACCTTGAGCGTCTGCTTGGGGACAGCACAACTGGAACCACCCACCTGGGAAGCCTGGTGCCCCCAGCCTGGATCGGGTGGGGGCTTTCCTCCCAGACCCATCTTCTTCCAAGACCAGAAAGTGAGCCCCCAGCGGGTGCCAGGTAAGCCGGAGTCCTTTCCTTCGCATTTTCTAAGCTCTTGGGCTGTAAACGAAACTGAGGTGTCCTCGGCAGGAGACAGCCTGAGTGCATTTTTGAAATGCATGTCATTTTTGGGGTTGCGTTGGGACAAGCTTTACCAATTTACTGTTCGTCTGTGCTACCAGCTCTGAGTCCTGAGATTGCGCCTTTGTTTTCGGGGAAATGGCAGAAACCCAATGTTGCAACTGGTTGTGCCTTGGTTCGCAAGCCATGTTTAGCATGTGCTTAGCAGGCTTTAAGATTTGGGCTCCTGAACCAGCGGTGGCTCCAGAGAGCGTGGAAAGTATGTCCTTGAGACGGCACTGGAGCCTGGCTGACCTGGAGGAGCCGGCAGGGCTAGGACTGTGGGCTCAGCTGGGTTCAGTGCCTGCATCTGATTCACTAAGACCCGCCGTGCCTTTGGGAGACCTTCTAGATGGGTGCTTGCACCAGTTTCAGGGCCCCTGGGTGGCTACTTCATCTCCATTCCAGAGGATTCTACCACCACCTCTGACAGGTCACCTAGTCTTTGGGGCTCCATGCAGAAGAGCCATCTCTAATTCCCCACAACCTGCAGCAGTTGCTCCTGCAGAACAGAGATGTGAGGGGTAGATGGGCAAGAGAAGGGGTGAGGTTGGCAGGACACATGGCTGGTGAGCTTCTGACATGGTTCCCTGCCTCCACTGGATTCATAGCAAAGGACGGTTATTTAAAATACTACTACTAGAAGGGGTCAGGAGGGAGGTGATGAACTAACAGAGCAGGCGACCTGATCACCCCAAAGATATGGGCACAAGTGGGTCGGACACAAAGATATGAAATGAGAAACTGAGAGAGGGGAGTGGGGAGCCACCAGCCAGCCAGACCCCCGGCTGGCTGGGCCGCAGCTAGCCACCGCTCTGGGGTTCTGAAGTTGCATTTTGGAGACACTTTTCAATGAAGCATGATGCCCTGGCTATTTCAAATTATTAAAGAGGCTATATAATCATTAAAAAAAACACCCAGAAACAACCCTATGGACTAAGGAGACTAGGACTCAATTACAATAACTCTGCCAGAGAGAGCTAATAATCTTCGGTGACTTAGTAGCTGAGATTTCTAAGTCAAAGTCATTTGAAGCCTCTACATGCACATTTTTGACAGAGTCCACCCAAAAAGAAAATCAGTCATCACAAGCGAGCAAATTACAGTTTGTTCTCATGATTGCCCATGTTTATCCTCCATTTGGGGAAGAGAAGATTGGGGCCTCCAAGGGTCCTGCTGCAATCATCTGGGGTCTCAGATGTGCCCAGAATCCTGCCCCTCTGCCCTGAGGGAGGCCCGTTGTGCTGTGGGGATAGTCATCTGTGGCAGCACATTGGGAGGGCGGTCTCGGAGGGACATGGCTTAGGGAGGAAAACATTTCATGCCATTTCCCTGAAATGTTTGATTTTCACTCTCCAACCACTACCTGGCTTAGGAAAGTAAACAGGATTTTCATTGTATTAAAGACAAATATTTACAAAGCTCAGAAGTGTCGGGGGCTCGCTCTCCTGGTTTGAGCACCCCTGTGAGCTCCCTGAGCCTAGCACAGTGCCACCATCAGACGGCAGCAGCCCAATGTTTGCTTGAGGAGTGGAGACAGATCCGTCTCAGCCCCATTTCACAGGGAGAAAAACCGAGTTGCCTCGCAGAGATGAACACAAATGCCCAACCCCTGATAAATGCCTAGGTCTCCGTCCCTCCACATCTATGTCCATCCTGCGGAGCTGCTTCCAATCAAAACTCAGTGTCTCAATGGAGACCACTGATGGAAACTCAGCTCCATGGTCTCGCCTCTCAGGGTCCAGGTGAGTGAGCTTTGTGGTTTCCAAAGAACTTATTCTCAAGGAAATGCACAGGATCTCAACTTCAGACATTCAAGCAGATCTGAAATTCAAACACAGTAGCTATAAAGAGGATGACATTTTTTGGAAGCTAGCCTTGCATGGCTGCTGGGGGAAGGTTTCCTCCTCATTCCCCTCCCTGCCCCCCAGGAGTCCTATCCATGCACCCGCCCCCCGCATCCCCACCCACTCCTCAAACATCCTCAAACATCCCAGAGGACACCTGCCTGCTCCCCCCCTTTGATGCCCTCAGAGGCTTTGCCTAAGTAATTGCTCCCACCCATCGCATCATTAATTACCTTACATTAAGCTCACTTAGCACATTACATCAATTAGGAAACAAAAGACCATCCCCAGCCTTTTAACCATGAGGTGGGTATGCCTCTGATGTTCTTGAATTTGCATATTGCAGGCAGGACTTTTATTGAATCTTTCAGTACTATTTTCCTTAGTAAAAAAAAAATCAGCAAGAAAAGATAAACTGATGTTTGCTTATTTGATCTCTGGCCTGTAACATTTTACAGGATGTGAGGGGGCTTCAAAAAGCTTGGGGTTGTGTGTGTGTGTGTGGGGGGGGGGAAAATCCCATTATCTTTTCCTTGCATTTTTCCATGAACTTTTAAAAATGTGCTCCTTTTTTGTGTGTCTTTCTTTTTTCTCAATAAGGAAATTGATGGTTAGATAATAAGTAGCACTAATCATAATGATATGGTGCGGTACTTAAAATGTCCAGTCATGATGCAGAACACTTAACTTATAAATAGAAGAATTGGACTATGTCTCCTGCCTCTTAGACTAGCAGATTTTACCTCTTGTAGGTGGTGTAGTGATTTCAAATTGGGCTGCGATCCACATGGTCAGCAGTTCAAAACCACCAGCAGCTCATAGGGAGACAGAGTGGACTTTCTACTCCCATACATATTTACAGTCTCAAAATCCACAGGGCATTGCTGTGAATCACCAATGACTCCCTAGTCATGAGTTGGGTTTCAGGAGGGGCAATTAGGGCAATTAAAGCACTCCATTGCTAACCAGCAGTGGAATGGTTCAATGCCACACAGAGGTGCCTCCAAAGAAAGGACTGGTGGTGTGCTCCATCAGACAAAGTCAACATTGCCACTGGCGAACCGATTTCCTCTGTCAGCCTTCACATAATACACACACACACACACACGTTTTTAAAAGTATATCGTTTTTACATAGTTTTAAAAGTTTTATATAAAGTATATCGTTTTTAAAAGTATATAGTTAATTTTTTTTTAATGGAAAACCCCACAGAGTACTGTTCTCCTGATACACAGGACGTCACCCTGCGCGAGAATGACTCAAAGGCAAGTCATGATGGTGGCTGCAGAAGGCCACCCTGACCAGCAGACACTGCAGCGCCAACCGACAATTCAGAATCAGAGTAGTTAGTTAACAAAAGCCCCCTCTTCAAAGAGCGTCCTGACTTTCCAAGCACTTTTCAATCCCAGAAGGCCACTAATGGCTCTCATCACACAGGTGTGGGGGGCAGGGCTACCTAACCACCGTAGTGCCCTGAGTCAACAAACGAATTCCAGTTGGCAAAGCTCCCCTTTCCAGACTCTAGACCTCTGTGATGTCTCAATATTACATGCCTGAGGGCATCAAATATCTTGTTTGGACCACAGGGTAGAACAGACACCAGACTCGTGATGGTATAAACATGGAGGGCCCCAGAACTCACTGCCTAGACACCCCCTGGGCATGCCCATAGGTTGTACACATATTTACACCCATAACTCACCGGGACGCCTTTGTTTTTCATTTCCGATAAAGCAGGCGGCCGTGGAAAACGGATAGATGGTGATGAGCCTCTTACATTGGGAGATGCCCTCGCACTGATACTCTGCAGCTGTGCCACCCAATGAGCTCGTTCGCGCTCAATTCACTTTACAAGCCAGTAAATGCTGGCTCTGTTTTACAGAGGGCAGGAAGGCCTGGGGAGGCTGTTTCACGTGTGAGTCACGGCGAAGTCAGCAACAAGCGCATCCACCAGCCCAGACCCTTCTTGCTACTAATAGCGGGGAGAGAGATGCACGGCGCACATGGCACTCAAAAGCCAAGCCAGACCGCGACGGCGCAGGATCCCCTTAGATGGATACGGTTAAGTGGCGCTAATCCACGGCTAGACATCAGCCATGGAAAGGTGAGCACAAACACTGACATGGGCTACTAGCCTCCTGAGGGTCACAGGGATGTCATGTCTGCCAACGACACTAATCCTGATAGAAAGCACGTTCTCGGGATCTGAAGAAAGACACACAAAACCAGACTGCACATGAACGCAGGAGAGGTGACGGTTGTGAAGACGACCAGGACACCCCCAAATCTCTTTTCTCAGAAATCTCATGCATCTCATGCATACCCAGGAGCAGAAGACAGGACATTTACAACAGGGCTTTCTGATTAAGGTTACTTTATCATCCATTCACTCTGTCGGTCTTGACCTTGCATCCTATGATATGCAAGCTGCCTTGGAGTTAGGCCCTGACAGATGGCAACCCCCTGCACAGCAGTGAAGAGCTGCCGTCCTGTGCTACCTCCTTGATCGGTTGGGGACCACATCATTGGGATCCATAGGTCTTTCATCGACTGTTTTCTCTAAAGTAGATCACCAGGCCTTTCTTCCTAGTCCCTCTAGTCTGGAAGTCCCACTGAAACCTATCCAGTAGCCTGAAAACCTGCACTAAAGGATAGGCGGTGGGTGTGCCTGCAGTGCATTGGCCAGAATTCAAACCCCGTCGCCTGCATAAACTGTGAGAATTCTACCTCTAAACTACCATGGTCCCCACCAGGCACTGTGATGGGGATGCACGAACACCATGGTGGGGGAGGAGGGTGTTAGGTGATGTTGGGACCAGCTCACAGTGACCCAATGGACAAGAGAACGAAACGCAATCCGGTGCGTTACTCTTAGGTTTGAGCTCATTGTTGCAGCCACCAGGCCACTCCATCTTGTTGAGGATCTTCGACTTATTCAGGGCCCTATGCACTTGACCAAGCAGGATGTCCTTCTCCAGGGTTTAGTATCTCCTAACAGCATGTCCAAAGTTTGGGAGACAAAGTCTTGCCATCCTTGCCTCACAGGGGCATTCTGGTTGTACTTCTTCCAAGACAGATTGGTTGATCTTTGTCTGTCCGTGGTCCACTCCCTATTCTTCACCGGCACCCCAATTCAAATGCATTGATTCTTCTTCAGTCCCCATTGTGCTATAGCATGGCATCACGGGCACAGAGCTGAGGAAGTGCCCTGTTCTCATCAACTGTATATTCTTGTGTGGGAAGAGAAACCACAACACAGAAATATAAACATAACTTCAGATAAAATCCGGTGCCCTGAAGAAACAAATAAGCAGAACAAACAGAGAGAAAGTACCCGGCGGGTAGGAGTGAGGGAGCCCCTTAAGAAGATGACATTTGATAGATAGCCTCAATGAAGGGAGGGAGTGAACCACGGATCAAAGGCCCTGGGGTGGGAATGAGCTTGGGCGGTCTATAGCAACAGGAAGAGCAGTGTGCCAGGAGTCCGGGGGCCAGTGGGCTCCAGGAAGGTGGACGATGAGATTCTGTCCGGCTCCAAGCTGATGTTCACAATCAGCTTCTGTTCTAGAGGGAGGGGTCCGTGCCCATGCTGCAAGGATTGTTGTTTGCTTTTGAACATCACTCCCGGATGGGGCTGGTCTCCAGGTCACCATTTCCTGGGAGAACACAGGAGGAAGGAGCGGGCAGGCAGCTGGAGGAGTTCGCAGGAAAGTGGAATGACCTGTGCTAACCAGCACCTCCTCTCTTAGCAGCTAACAAATGACGGAGGGAACCATCCTGAGAAAAACTTAGACCTGAAACGCAGAAGGATGTTTTGAAAAGTCTCCAGCTAGATGCACAAGACTCCACAGTCTTACAGAAACAGATGTTGCCTTCTGCCCCCTCAAAGCAGCCCTTATCAATAGACTTGCAAATCCCCACGCAACCTCGCAGCCTCGGTGGCTAGCCTTGGAGAGATGCAAAACTCAGACGCACCGTCAGCCTCCAGAGAGAGGTGTAATTTGACAGGCAAAGAAGTCTTGATCAAAGCATAGCCCGCGGCTTTCCCGGCCAGTTTTAGTTGAAGCCTCTGAGCTCGGAGGCATGGGTGGCGAGAGTTCGTCTCACATACTTTGGACATGCTGTCAGGGGAGACCCCTTCCTGGAGAAGGACACCCCACTTGATGAAGCAGAAGGGCAGGGCAAAGAGGGAGGCCCTCCCCGAGATGGGATGACACAGTGGCTGCAACAAGGGGCTCACGCAAAGCAACAATTGTGAGGATGGCGCAGTCTCTCCTTCAGTTTGGCAGAAGGTCCCTGTGGGTCAGAGCCCACCCAGTGGCACCTAACAGCTACAGTCACCTTAGTTATCTAGCGCGGTTGTGACAGAAATACCAAAGGAGTGGCTTTAACAAACAGAAATTTATTTTCTCACAGTTTAAGAGGCTAGTGGTCTGAATTCAGGTACCCGTTCTGAAGGAAAGGGTTGGCTCTTGTGGAAGGCCCCAGTCTCTTTCTTTTTTTTTTTTTAAATCATTTTACTGGGGGCTCATACAATTCTTATCACAATCCATACATGCACCCATTATGTCAAGCACATTTG
>NW_022111368.1:14955458-14960280 GCF_000313985.2 Echinops telfairi
CGACCCTTCTGTAAAAGGATGTCCAGTTGCCTACAGATGGGCTTTGGGTCCCCACTCTGCAGCTCATGAGTGAACTTCCTATGACTGAGCATCTCTCTTCCCCCATCTCTGCTTCTTGGGCTTCCTTGTGATTCTCTTAAGAACTCACATGAGATTTATGTAAAGTGCACCTGATGCTGATCCTGCTTCTTTAACATACCAAAGACAACCCATTCCCAAATGGGACTATACCCAGGGGCATAGTCCCGTTTGGGGGGTGGGGTTTTTTTGGGGGGAGGGGGCATGGCCCATTCAGGCCAGAGCACCTTCTTTTCCAGGTGTGCTGTAGTGAAACTACTTTAGAGATCGATTTAGCAGCCAATTTGGCATGCGGGGAGCATTACTGTCAAATGCAGACAGTCTTTTATGGCGTATGAAGACAATCACCGGTGCTGGACCCCATCCAGCAGGTAGCCTGCCAGCACTTGGCATGTTTGATTTCCTTCTGTGTAATAGGACCGTCGGGTTCGATTGATGGCAAAGTCGACGAAGAGAAAGAGATACCATCCACGCAAAACCAGGGCAGTTGGAAGCTCAAGAAGCTGAAAGGTTGGAGCCGAAACCCTGAGTCTGTGGAGCTTTGAGGACAATTATGTGTGCCGCCAAAGTCTAGTGGGTTGGCTAATTTTATTAACTCAGGTAGATGAATGTTTCTGGCTTCGTATTTTTATTGGGGCTTGGTGTCCTTACATAACAAACATATTTTGTTACCTCTGACCCAGAAAAAGCAAACACCAACTAATGCTTCAAAATATTGAAATGCATTATACTTTTTAAAAGCACCTTAGAGGATGCTCAAGGTTCATTTTCTTTAAGATGTAGTTAATACTAATGACTTGGAATGCACTCGGCATGGCTGGTCCTAAAACTTCCTGCCCATGATGAAAATAAATAAATCCGGACACGCACTTCGGGATGGGGGTCTTCAGACACTCCCCCCTCTGCCCGCCGCCTCGACAAGCCTGAGCAAAAGAGCCATGCTTGTCAGCCCCACAGAGAAGGGGTTCGTGAACGGCACCAACTTAGCTGTGCATCATTAGACGCGCAGTGTGGTGTTCTTTATGAATGACCGCCATTCCAACGCAGATTCCCACTCCACAGAGCCCCCCTTTCAGTCTGAGCTTCTTCTTACACAGATTTGGAGTGAGCCTGGAGCAAGTCTCAGTCCTTAAAATACCTAGGCATGTGGCAGGTGAATAGAGGCCAGCCAGGAAGCTCCCTGGCAAAGGTCTTAGTCCTAACCAAAGGGAAGCTCGTTGCTCTGTCTCATGGGGACCCAAATGCGTCAGAGAATAGTTCTCCACAGGGTTTTCAATAGCAGATTTGGGGGGGGAAGTGGATCATGAGGCCTTTCTTCTCAGGGGCCTCTAAATAGACTCAGACCACCGTTTATGCCCAGCCGGTAGCCGAGCACATGAACTGTGTTCCTCACTCAGAGGCGAATTCTCTTATCTTTGCCATTTTAGTCTATTTGCTCCCCATTTGACGGAGGAAGGAAACCGAATCAGGGCCGCTTTGGCGACTGGAGATATTTGATTTGGAGTCCAGGCTGACAACCAGGAGACCAAAGTTTCTCCTAAATTGCTGCCAGTGGGTTTCCAACGTGAAGTTTCCACATGAAAACCATTATCCAAGCGGCCCACCCACAGCTCTCTCCTGGACTTTGCGATGGGGAGTGTGTGGAGGAAAAGGCCAGGGAGAATGTTATCTGATGATGACCGCAGTTGTTGCTTTTGAAGGCAAATATTTATTCTGCAAAGGTTGCAACAGAAGAATGCTGAACACCCTCCTTCTGTTTACAAAGGAAACAGAAGAGAGACATGACAAATGCAGTGCCCCTTGTCCTCCTGAGGACAGGCTGTTTGCCTCCTGCCGGCACCAATTAAGTATAAAACTAGAGACAGCCGGAGATGCAGGCGTCCATCTGGCTCAAGGACCTCCGCCAGTGAGCATGATCTTAGAATTGATGCTTCCTACCTTCCCTGGGCTCCGAGGAGGCAGGAGGGACCCGAAGATGCAGGCTCCCACATGTGGACAGAAGGGTCGGTTCTGTGTGGCCATCTTTCCTGTTTACCCTGCTGCCTGTAGGGGACAGAAAAAAAACCAAACCATTTCTCTTAGGGCCTCCCCAGAGGTTAGATTTTCTTCATTACCCGCCACATTTGCTGTAGGAGAATAGGCTTCAAATGTTGCTCAGGGTTTTGTGAGAAATCTAAAAGTAAAAGAAAACCTGACCCCCGTGGTGGGATTCAAATCATTGAACCATCGGTTCGCTTCCCTAATGACCTTTTTAAGTATGAAAATATATATAATGAGAGGTAGTTTATTATCTCATACTGTTAATACTTCAGTGGGAGCAATGCAATAGGGGCACACAACTAGATCATGTTATGGGTTTTAAAATGTTAATGAATAAATTTTAAATAATACCTGACAAACAATAAGACTGTGATTTGAGATTTTTCCCATATTGCTTCTTGACTGACATCCTCGCTTGCTCTTTCTGCGCTTTTATTCAAGTATCATCGGCTGTGTGGTTTATCCTTAACTGTCGTTTACTGTGAGAGTGGGATCCCGTCCCTTTCAAGGGAGGCCAATCAGAAAAAGTCAGTGTTTGATCTATTAGAAACAGGTGAGTTCTCGTCTCTGAACCTATTGTGTTCATCTTTTAAAAATGCCTTTCTGCTTCTGCTGAGCTTACAGCATTCGTTCTGATAATATGTTTAGCTCTTTGGACACTTTCAGGAATTGCGTAAGTCACTCCGAATATTTCATGGGAGTTCGGGGCATAAGACCAAGCTGAAACGAATGACAGGATGTCATCCGCGGTTGTTTGGCACTATTCTGTTTATGTGTTTGTGTACTGAAGTAACGAACATCAGAGTAAAAATGTAGTGTTTCATCAACAATACAACAAGTTTTAGGAAATGAATAAATAAACATTACAAGCATAGTTCCATCTAATTTGTTATATCTATGAATGGAATTAACATTACTCTAGGTGCTTGGAATACACTGTTAATGCAGATAAAAATTAACAAAGCATAAGGAATGTAAATTTGTGATTTCCACATGGAGTGACTGCCCAGCCACCCACCTTAGAGAGAACCCTGATTGCAAGTGTCAATTTAACAACCAGTGCACTGAACTCAACAGAAAACATTAGGCAATGCTTCTGCCAAACCAGCTGAATCCCACCCCTGCCTGACCCCTATTGTTATGCCCCATACTACTGAAAAGAAAAATCGGACTAGTAAACATATTTCCACAGAGACAGAAAAGAATAACTCATATAAGAAGAAATTAAAATGCATAACAGTTGCCACATTGCCTTGCATTTTAATGGTCTATTGCATGTCCAGCTGCCCTCTTGCACTGAGTATCAATACACCCACTCCTCACTTAGCAACATGGCGAAGTTCCCAAGTTGTTCTGCAATAGCAGCATAATGCTAATATGGAGGATAATAACATCATATCATAAAATGGAGGATGACTGTTTCATTACATGACTGCTGAATTATAGCATTATATAACTGCCAAACCATTGAGAATCATGGCTCAGTCAAGTTGGTATATAATCTCAACCATCACAGCCAGTTTTACTCTTGCCTCACAACCTGTCATTTATTACTGCCAGACGTATATCATGAATGCACAAAATAGATTGTTTTTACCATTGTCGTAAATGTGAAATGCTAGATATAAGATAGCCAGTAAGAGAAGAGTAGGTGCACCTCTGTATCGGAGGATAGGAAGCAGGTGTTGTCCATCCACACATTCTGTAGCACCTAACACAGGACCTGACTCACAGAACGGATTCACTCACTCACTACCATCAGGTCGGTTCTGACTCAAGGTTCTCAGTAAGAACTCATGTGAACCAACTTCATCGGATATTTGTTACCTTCACTTTATTTAATCTGCACAACAGACCTGAGAAGTAGATTATTATCATGGGCATCAACATCCAAATAAAGGCTTGGAGAGGGGAGAGATGCTATGAACTTCCTCCTGGAATGTATAGGATTTCAACCCAGGTTCATGAACTTCAACTCTTTGTCTTCTTTAAATCCTCCAAAGATCAGAACTGAGATGTGATGGACAAATTAGATTAATGCTTAATTTTACACCATCACCTTTTAAGGCTGGGAGATGATATGTACCTTACTAGGCAGACCTTTGGAACTCCAGACATCTTTGAGCTCTGAGGAGTTGTTACCTCAGAGTTACTCCTGTTGGCTGGGTCCCAAAGCCTGCATAGGTCACGTGTAAGGCAGTAGGCAGCTGGGGCTAGAGTGGAATATGCAACTCTCCCAACCAAACTCCACATTATCAGATTCCAACCCATAACAACTCGATAGGACAGAGTAGAACTCCCCTTGTGGGTTTCTAAGACTGTGCAGAAGGACAGTCTTCACAGGAGTACATCGCCTCATCTTTCTCCTTGCACAGCACCCGGTGGTTCCAAACTGCTGACCTTGCAGTAAGCAGCCCAATGGATAACCCACTACCCAATGTATGACCCACCACGCCATCAGGGGTCCTTATGGTATCCTTAGGCAGCCTTTTGTCCTTTTCCATCGGTCAAGAACAAGAGCAGATCTAGGCATATCCACGACAACAGTGAATCAATCATAGAAAGCTTAAGACAAACTAGAGCTACAGGATATCTCAAAAGTTGTTCTTCTCCAAAACTGGTTTTGCCCTCTCATGTTGGGGTCCGACAGCCCACTGACCACCTAATAAAACAAGTTCCTTCCCCAGCATGTCGTGTCCATAGC
>NW_022111368.1:14961191-14970622 GCF_000313985.2 Echinops telfairi
TACCCTGAGCTCCTCCTCTGGTCCTGAGAGCCTGGCCCGGGAGTGCTCTCCCCCCTCGCTCCCCTGTGCAGAGGTTTCAAACAGTGGACTGGACAAGTCTGGGAGTCTCTCACTGCAGTCCTGTCTGGAGTCAGTGAAGCAAGTCAAGCAGAAGAGGAAATGTGAAGTTAAAGAACAACCAGGGAACATTGAGACACCTGTATTTCAGGTGGAGAAGCAGAAATGAACAGTAACTGCGGTCATACCTCTCCGCCCCATCTCAGGGACCTTCACAGGCCTTAACCCTAACACTGCCAACAACCTTGGTAGGCAAGGATTGTTGGGTGCTGTCGAGTTGCCTCTGATTTGTAGTGGCCCCATGTGACATGGCGTTTTCTTGGTTCTAATCTTTAATCTTTACAATGGCAGATTACCAGGTCTTTCCTCCACAGAGCCGCCGGGTAGGTCTAAACCACCAATCTTCTGGTTAGCAGCTGAATGTGTACCCATTGCACCAACAGAATTCCTCAGGAGGAAGTATACTATCATGACGGTTTTCAGATCAAAAAACTGAAGCCAAGAGAGCTCACGTCACTGACCCACGTCTACTCAGCCGGGGTGGTGGCTGGAGATGTCCGCCTCCACTCTCCCCGCTGTGCCACACTGCCCAGGCAGTGTTTAATCCTTCCCTCTTCGTATGCACTCCCATGCATGTACTCTTTGCTTGCGCACAGAAGAGAGAGAAGAGATGGTAAGTCAGGAGGGCCCATTGATTTCATGTGACCAGAATGGAAATCCTTT
Source organism: Echinops telfairi (assembly GCF_000313985.2). Classification (NCBI taxonomy): domain Eukaryota; kingdom Metazoa; phylum Chordata; class Mammalia; order Afrosoricida; family Tenrecidae; genus Echinops; species Echinops telfairi. The sequence goes on from NW_022111368.1 coordinate 14,961,972, forward strand.
AGGAAAGGGACCCATTAGAGAGGTGTACTTGGGGTTATGGGGATCACAGACTGACATCCCCAAGCACTCCTTAATAACTTTTCCCTTGTGGACCACTGTTGCCTAAAATCTGCTTGAGTCCTCTTCCGTTGTCAAGTCTTCTTGCTGCTCATTCGCATCCTCTCGGACTTAATCCGGCCCGGGGCTGACCTGGACTGGGGAGCTTTTCTTTCCCACAGCCTTGTAACTCAGCAGCCTGGCACAGTCTCTTCCAGCCTCTCTGATATCTGCCCACTTCCTTGGCTTTCTTCCTGCCCTTCGTTCCGGTCAGGTTATTTCCACGTTTTGGATAATCAGTTCTTCTCCCAACGGGGTGGATTGCATAGTCCCTGCCCCAGAATTCCTCAAGCGGGGGTGGAGGGGGGCAAGATGTACAATCCCTGTCTCTATGGTTGTTTCTGATTTTAAGACATACTGCTGCTGACGATGGGTGCCTGGGTGTGTGTGTGCGTGTAAATGCAGTAACCAAAATAGCTTGAGGTGAGACGTGTGTGTGTGTGTGTGTGTGTGTGTGTGTGTGTGTGTGTGTAAATGCAGTAACCAAAATAGCTTGAGGTGAGACCTGGACCAGACTGAGGAGACAGGAGAAATGAGGGTCAGCGGGCAGACCGATGTTGAGTGAGGTGATGGCTTGTCAACAAGGAGATGGCAAGCTTGCTCCCAACCTTGCACAACTGAGGGACTTCTTTCCCTGTGTGGGCTCAAACCTGAAGATGCTCTTCAGCCAGCAGCAGGAAAGATCTGTTTCTTGAGCGTTTGGTACAGCATTCAGAGGCAAGCTGAAGAAACTCAACAAGAGGGAAAGAAAAAGGATGAGAGAGAGAGACAGAAGGAGGGAGGAAGGGACAGAGAAAGCCCAGCATCGTTGGGTAGGGCAACATCGACGCAGTTTAGGTGAATCTCATGTGCTACAATTTTTTTTAATCATTTTATTAGGGGCTCATACAACTCTTATCACAATCCATACACACATCAATTGTGTAAAGCACACTTGTACATTCATTGCCCTCATCATTCTCACAACATTCGCTCTCCACTTAAGCCCCTGGCATCAGGTTGTTTTGTTGTTGTTGTTGTTGTTTTAATGAAGCTGAAACTCCTTAGCAAACTCAGTAGACAAGTGAGTCCTCATTTAAAATGGAATGTCTAGTCCTTAGGCCTCCCCCACCCCAGCCCCACCAACCCCTGCTGAAAACGCTTGCTGTTTAATGGCTTCCTTTTGGAAAGCTTTCGAATTGCATTTATTCAACTTTACATTATCTGCGCTGCCCCCCACCCCCACTGAACTATATGGATTATTCTCCTGTTGGGTTTAATTTAACCAAATGTGCAGCTGTGCTAACAAATTCACTGATGCCCTCCTGCTTTGAGAATGGATTTTCTTCTGTCTTTCCTCCAACTTCACCAATCAGCTACGGCCACCCTGACTCGCTCTCTGTGTGTGTCCAGCCAGGTCCCTGTGCATCACACCTCGGCTTGGAACAGGCTGACTGTCGTTGCTGGCAGAGAAGCGCTGCCCTGCCTGTCCGTCAGAATGGCCTCACTGGTGGCGGTTTGGGGTAGGAAATGTCAAGGCTGGGCTCTTTCAGAACTGGATCACCAGGGCTGTCTTCCAAGGTGTCTCTGAGTGGATTCAATGTGGAGGAGTTCAAACTGCCAATCTTCTAGCTCGTGACCAAGAACTTACCCTTGTGTGCCCCCCAGGAACACCAGCAGGTTAAGAAAATCAAAACAGATCCACTGCCGTTGGCCAGTCCCACCTCACAACAGCCCTGGATGAGGGCTCTTAGGCGGTACATCTTTATAGGAGCAGGCAGCCTCATTTTACTCCTGCCACGTGGCTGCCGGGTTCCACCCAATGACCTTTCAGTTAGCAGTCCAATACATAACCCCTTACACCACCAGGAGTTCTCCAACAGGTTAGTGATTAGGGTTTCATTAGTTAAAATTACTGATTTATAAAAGCTACTGTTTCAAAACAAACCGAAAAAAAACCCAACTGCTTCTCCTTTTAGATCTCAAGCTCAGGGTTGATTAGCAGGAGTTGCGTGTTCCGTGAACACAAAGATCCCTTGGAGTCCTGCTCGTTAGGAACACATTGCCTAATCTTAAGCCTCTTTAAAATATCACAAGCACGTGTAGTAGCAGAGATACACAGAGCCTGCCAAATTTCATTTTAACTGTGATTTCTTTAATGGGTTTCTTGTCTTTGATTTGAGTTCATGGTAACTCTGGCCAAGACCGTGGTGACTGGGAGTCCTGGCCCTTGTCTTCACCCCCACCGGAGAGGATCTCACCCCAACGACTCGTGAGCACCTGAGCTTTTCCTTCAGTGCCAGTAAGCCCTGCATAGAGGCTTTGGGCTTTAGAGACCCACGATGGGTTTCTACAAATATGAATGACTATTCTTAGTGAACTCTGCAGGCTAACACAATCCATGCCAGCCCGGCCAGCCAGGTGCTCCATTAACTTACCTTCTTGCTGTTTGTACTGCCCTCTGAAGATGCCCTTTAACAGGAGAAAGGCAGACTTTGCGCGGCTGCAGCCCAGTTCTAGTTGATGAAATTGGTTGATGCTGCTCCACTGGACTATAGGTCCCTAAGAGGGTCTTATTCTTACCTAGAGAGGGCATGAATACTGCCCACACACAGAGAAATAACCAGTGCCATTTGTCTCTCTAGTTCATTGCTGACTATGGTATGCTTCATTTAATAAGGATTTCAAATGTGGCTTAGGAGCCCTGGTGGCATAGTGGTCACACATTGAGCTGCTAACTGCAAGGTCAGCTGTTCGAAACCACCAGCTGCTCCGTGAGAGAAAGACAGCTCTTTCTACTCCCATAAATGGCCATGGTCCTGGAAACTCATAGAGGCACTTCTGCCGTGCCCCATAGGGTGGCTTTGAGTTAGCATGGACTCAGTGGCAATGCCTTTGGTTTGGTTTGGTTTTTTAATGTGACTTGCTTATGTGAATGAGAGATTGAGTCCGAGGAAGAAGGAAACTAGTAACAGATTTTCTTGCCGGTCAGCAGAAGCAGCTACAGCCACAGGAAGTCCTGTGGGCTCAGATTTTTATCAACGAGAAGGTCTCGTGGGTGAGAGCCGGGAACAGAAGAGGGGTGGTAGACAAAAAGTAAAGACATCTGAGTAAATGATCAACTTTGGTCGTCTCAGATGTCGAGTGTGGCTCTAGCAGAAAACCACAAGTGAACCGCTCTATTAAACAGAAATGCCTGGTCTCACAGAGCAGGCGGGTCAGATCCACTGTGTATCCTCGCCCCTTCCTTCTCAGACAGCTCAGCTATTCCAGCAGAGAGCAACCCTATCGGGCAGGGTAAACTGCCCCTGTGGGTTTCGTAAACTGCCCATCTTGAGGGGTGTAACAATGCCCTTTGCACCATCTCTTGCTCCTTTCCCTAAACTCTGATGGGCAGGGTCCTTTGCCAGAGTCTCCCAGGGAAGCCCTTGAGGCTGGGCTCAGAGGAAAGGCAAAATTCAGTCACCAGGACTTTGGGATCTCTACCACCCAAAACCCACACCCACTGCCATCACTTGACCCCCTCTCACAGTCACCCTATGCAGGATTTCTGAGAGGAGCAGGCAGGGCAAGGGCAAAGCCGATGCTTGTTAAGGGCAACCACTGAGTGGATGCCTGAATGGGCCAGAAGGAACAAAGTCCCTGTCTGAGTTGTTCTGAATCTGCCTGCAAGTCTCGGAAAGGCCAACTCCACTGTACAAATTGCAAGTGTTCAGTGTGTGTCCGGAAGAGCAGCACTGTGGAGCCGAAAGAGAGAAAATGCCTGCTTTGTCACTAATTCCTGCGCCAGCTTCCATCTCCCCTCAGGATCTTGTTCCCTTTATCTATAAAATGGCAATATTACATGTTTTTCATGGTGTGAGGATAAATCCTATTTGTAAAGCATCTAATGAAATGTCTAACCTCTAATGCACAGGGTCTCTCAGCATTTTGTTATTCTTATTATTCCGGTTTGGATGCTGAATCAATGGGCCTGTCTCCTGTCGTTTAGAAGTGGAACATTGCACTCGCTGTGAACTAAAGGAGCCCTGGTGGCGTAGTGGGTTGACAAGTTGGGCTGCTCACCTCCAAGTTAGTAATTCAAAACTACCAACTGCTCCACGGGAGAAAGACAGGGAGTTCTACTCCCGAAATGATCTACAGTCTGTGGAACTCACAGGGGCAGGTCTACCCTGTCCTGTAGGTCGCCATGAGTCAGCATCGCCTTGAGGGCAGTGAGCATGGTGTGTTTGGGGAACAAACACGATGCACATGCACGGAGCCCCTGTTGTTAGCTGCCGCGAGTCAGCTCTGAGCCACAGCGCACTCGCGCACAAGGGGAGCTGCCCAGCCTGGGTCTTCTGCTAGAGCCAGTCCTTCCTGAGCCTACTTCATCCTTCCAAATCTCCAGATCTTCCTGGTCCTCTGCTTCACCAGCCACAGTGTCATTTTTCAAGTGCTCCATGGTGAGTTGCTAATGGAGAAGAACTTTGAGCTTAAGATGCCCTGTGGGTCTGAACTTGAATCCAGAAGAAGTGGTTATTTACATGAAGCCAAAGGCCAGTGGGACATCCCAAAGGGACCAATGTTAGAGAGTCTTTGAGAAATTTGATTCATTTCTTTCATCCAATAGATAAAAGCAAAGTTTAGGGCTCTGTCCAAACATCTTCCCCCTTTTTGGAATCGGTGTGGAGTGGAGAACAGGCTATTGTTACCATGTGTACCACGGGGCTCCAGCCGTGGCTCTCCCTAAACAACAGATTCCTCACTTTATTACCCCAGAGATAGCTAGCAGCTTGGCCCACAGAGAAGAGAAAGACACAGTCCAAGTGATGGGAGCCAGTGCTTTCAGGCTGGGCTTGGTCCAGCACCACGCAGAGAGGCAGGAGTTTCTGCTAACCACCAGGACTCTGCCTCAGGTGTCTGCAGGCACTCGAAACACCATGAAGGGAAGGCATGCAGCAGCCCAGGCTGCTGCCCAGCTCAGCACTGGGAATCTCCCATAGGAGGACAGCTGCTGCCAGAGGGAAGGGAGAAGCAGGGCTGTGTATTGGCCGCTGTTTCCTCAGCACCTCCTCAGCCCCAGCCAGCCTCCAGGAGGAACTATTCTGCTTCCCACGACATGTTTGCTGAAAACGAGCGGAGGCAGCATTTCCAGTGCCTGGTGAAAGCAGCCTCATAACAAACACGTTGGATTCGGGGTGCACGTTGCCTGTTTGGAGCATGCCCAGTTCAGAAAAGGGAGGAGAATTGACCTAGCCAACCAGGGTGGGAGAGGGAGGGAGCCTTGATAAAGAGAGGAAAGAGGCAGCATCCCCAACAGCAGACAGCCTGGCCCCAGGCCCATCTTTTCTCCTCCCCTTCTCAATCTCAGCATCCGTTTTCTGGGCCGTGGTCCATCTTGGATAATTAACCAGTCAGCTGGGGTTTGTTTGTCTCCTAGCTCAGCCAGACAAGTTGTCAGCTGCAGAGCAACCAGAGCTCACGACCGCTACACACGCATCAGAAGGAGGCGTGGGGATCGCAGTCTCATTCAGACAATGGGTTTGCCAAAGGGCCAGACATTCTGTTACGGAACCGGGGTCATGCTCTTTTTCTAGGGCGTCTTAGCTCCATGCAGCCTGACCCAGCCTGGCCCCGACATTTCCACAGCTGGCTTGGCATTGGAAAAGGCAGTGGCTGGGACGCTGGCAAGAAAGTCAGCATGGCGGCCTGGGTGGACGCCCGAGGGGCCAGGGAAATGGAGCAGGGACCCATCGCCCAGGCCAAGCATGACGGCGGACGCTTGGGCTGGGTGACCACACTGCGTCCGTGCCCTGCCTCTGTGCTTTGATGGCATTGATAGCAGCTGCTTCCAATCCGAAGTCGCTCAAGAACTGGGTCACCGTGTCTACTTAAGCGCCATGGAGCATTGCCCGGTGCCTTACAGTTGTTTCACTGGGTGTGGCAGAAACAGCAATGAACTTGAAAGTGAAAAAGCCGGTACGTTAGTCATCTGTTGCTGAGTAATAAATTACCCAAAAGACCGCAGCTGAAAACCACACACCTCACTGAGGGTCTGGCATTAGGGAAGGCTCCGCCGGCTGGTTCTGGCTCTGAGCCCCGCTCCGGCCGCAATTGGCTGGGATTGGAGTCATCTGAAGACTTGATTGACACCGGAAGATCCACACCCACCAGGGCTCACTCACATGACCGTGGGCTTGAGGCCACACGTCCATGCCCTAAACTGCTGGAGCGCTCTCACAAAATGTCAGTGGAGCGGTAGAAGGCTGCAGTGTCTTCTACCACCTAGTCCCTGAAGTGACACGCATTCCCTTCCACTTAGTCTGCTCTTTAGAGGGGAATCACTAAGATCCAGCTCACCCTTGTGGCAGGGTGGCAGGCCTCCCCTTTTTGAAGGGAGTGTCAAAGAATGTGCACCCCTGTGTTAAGCCACCATCCCTGGCTTCTCAAGGTAGCTTGTCTTTAGCTTTTGCGTGGCCTTGGGTAAGTCCTTTCGATCTCTGGGCATCTGCTTTTGCTTCTGTGAAGTGGCAGCATGGAGCTCTGGGAGCCTTCCCTTGGGCACGCCTCCTCGCTCACTCTCTCAATCTAGACCCAGCTCTTGGGTCTAGTGCCCCTCGAGACCCTTGGTCTCATGCTGCAATGTTGGCGCTGCTTCGGACAACTTTTAGTGTCTGGGATTACTCACAGAATGTCATTCTTATTGGTCTGGGGCGCAGCCGACGCATCACAACTCTGTAGGACAGGGTAGACCTGCCCCTATGGGTTTCCTAGACTCTAACTCTTCATGGGACTAGAACCTTTCCCCTTTCTCTTGCTGAGTGGCTGGTGGTTTCAAACTGCTGTCCTTGTGGTTTGTGGCTTGATGCTTAATGCGCTGTGCCACCAGGGCTCCTCAGGACGGAATCTAGGCATCTCATAATCATGAATCCTTTAAAACAAAATATTTCCCCCGGAGAACTCTTCAAGGAATAGCATCTCAAATGCTATCGGTGATGGGAACACACACTAGCAAGGCTCTTGTTAGAACGCAGTTTTGGACACCACAGTGACGTACAAGCAGAGCCTGAGATTCCACATCTCTCACAAACTTCCTGGTAATGCCACACCGGCCAGGAATCCTACTCTGACTAGCAAAGGCTAAAGGCCGGGAGGAAAAGTGCAGGAGGGCAAATAGAATCCCAGCCCCCAAGGGTCTCTTTGGAAGGGAAAGATAAACACATGAAAATGAAAGGGCCCCCCAAGACTATAAGCGTCTGGTTGACTTCGCAGGGTGGCCCAGCCAATCTGAACTACGGCAATGAGTTTGAGGAGCTTGGTGAAGAGTATCCCCAATCAACCTCCGACTTCTAGCAGCCTGCTATGTCACCCGACCTGCCTCGTTCCTGCCTTCCTTGCCCAGAGTAGAAAGGAGCAGAAAGTTCAGCTTCTTTTATGAGTGTTGGAAACCTTTCACAAGTTATGTTGCTTCACCGAACAGTAGTTCTTCCCATGGGGAAAGAAAAAGCATAAGCAAATCTATGATCTGTGTTTGTTTAGTCTTATAGTCTATTACCAGGATTAAACTTTTATGGCTTGGGAAGCTTGCTTTGACTGGCACCATTGCTCAAGCAAAGCACACTTTCTGGATTTCTTTTTTTCTTTTTTTGAACAGTTTTGTTGGCATATAATTCATGTACCATACAAGTCAATGGTTTAAATATATATATATTTTTAGTGTGCGATCATCATTACAATCCATTTAAAGACATTTTCTTCATTCTTGTAGCCATTATGACTCATTTCTTCCCAGACTCCCCTGCCACAACCCTAAGGAAGTATTAATCAAGTTACTCTCTCTGTGGATCATCGGGCCTAGATTTCACATAAGGATAGTTTTTCAATCATACAGAACCCCTAACAATGACAACAAAATAAAACACAGAAACTCGAGGCTTGCAGACATTCTAGTAGAACTCCTTTTTGTGAAAGTTGCAAGTAACTATTGTCCCTTAACGTTTCTTTCCTGGGTCCTCCTCCCGTCACCTGCGTAGGGGAAGACCTAACGCATTCCCCAAACCTCACTTCCTGACACCCCTTCTAGGCTCTGGTTGTGTTTCCCATCAACACAGAGCCAGTCTCTTGGGCTCATTGCCCTCTCTGCGCTGCCCAGGCTCACAGCATCCTCCCCACGCCAGGCTGGCTCTCGGGGGCCCGTCCTGTTGTCTCCCAGCTCCCAGCTCATCTACACTTGGATGTCCTGCCCCGCTTCCACTTCAGTACACCCAAAACAACATCCGCACCGTCCTGGTTTGATGACTCAGTTACTGGGCCAGACTTCTAATTGAGTTCCTGCGTTCTCGAATCTCTTAACTCTAACTTGACACCCCGCTGCCTGATCAAGATGCCTGAAATATTTCTTTTGCTGTGTCACTGTTTGCAAACACCTCATGGATCCTCATGTCCTAAAGAAGCACTTCTCAAACTTGAAGGTACATACACCTTACCTAGGATCTTGCTGAAACATAGATTCTAATCCTGAATGCCTAGGGTAGGAGAGCATCGGCCAACCTGGTGTGAGTAGTAACCGTTTCCATAGGAGGAGCACAACTGCA
>NW_022111368.1:14971592-14981807 GCF_000313985.2 Echinops telfairi
CTGACTTCTAGGTCATTCTTTGCTCCCTTTAGACTACAGGACCGTGTTCTGCACTCTTCAGCACACACACTGCCCTGTGTTGTCTTTGTTGGTTACACGCGTCCGTCCACCTTTCCAGCTGGATGGTGAGACCCCCGGGGAGCGGGGCTTCCTTATTCTTCTCCTCTGTTGTGTTTCACTCAGCGCTGAAACACAGCTATGCGTGCAGTTCCTTTTCTTCTAATGACTCAAGGTCAAAAGCCCGTACATATTCAGACACTAGGTCTGAGGAAGAAAAGGAACCCAGGGTCAAATTGAAACCAAAGCACCCCTTTCTGAGCTGCACTCTGAGCGCGTGCCGCCGTGCCAGCACGAGGACATCCCCAAGGGCCACAACCTCGATGTCGTCGGAGGCTCAGCACCGTGTCTGGCTCCATAAACACTTGACACATGAATGGTTCAAGAGCTGGCTAACTGTTTTTCCCTCACTAGAAACACAGCCATCGGTCTTTAGCCATCACGTCCGCAGCCTGTACAAATCAATGAAAGCAAAACCAAGACCCAGGCGGGGGACTTAGAATTTCAAATGAGTTCTGAGAGAGACAGAACAAAATGGAGATCTAAAAGTAAGGACAGGTGTAGAATGTGAAAATAATAATAATTTCTAAATTATCACGAGGGTGGGAGCATGGGGAAGGAAGGGGGTAAAAAGAGGAGCTGATACCAAGGGCTCAGTAGAAAGAAAATGTTCTGGAAATGATGATGGCAACATAGATACAAGTGTGCTTGGCATAATTGATGTATGGATTGTTATAAGAGCTGTAAGAGCCCCCAATAAAATGATTTCTCAAAATTAAAAAGAGAGAGAAAAAGAAACCAATAAATGTGAACAGCCTCATTACCATACTGGAGACTAGGAAAGTGATTAAAGCTCTATCATTGAAAAAATAAAAAATAAATAAAAATAGGGACAGGGAAGGTGAGGGCTGAGGACAGAGAACAGGGCAGAATTAAAAGAAAGCGACAGTTCAGAATAGCTTGGGTCTTGCACATGCTCACTGATGCATCAAAACCATTGGCCTTTTCCTCCAGACTGGTCCTCTCCGGCCAATCGCCAGGAATGAGGTACCCAGAGATGAGGAGGAGCCAGCAAGCGCAGAGGGGCCATTCTTTCTCGGGGCCTGGTCAAATAAAAGATTCAAAGAATGTAAATGCATGGCTGTCATACAGAGAGAAAATTAGTGTGTCAGGAACCTACTCTACTCCCTCATGAGAGAGCCAGTGCCAAAGAAAGTGGCTCCCAAGAGGATCTGAGGAATGGGGTACTCACAGGCATTTAAAAAAATATGTCAGGGTAACAAAGTGTTTATGGTCCCACAGAACAATAAAGCTATCAACTTGACCGTTACTTTCTTACCAGGCCAACCATCGACAGGCTAGCTGCCAAACTCACTGTCGATTCCAAACGCCATGTCACAACGAGTTGGGTTTAACCAACTCGTCCAACTAATGGAGAGCAAAGTCAACGCCAGCGCCATCTTCTACAGAACTACACCATCCTTCATGGGGCTCCGGACACTTGTCCGAAGTGCAGAATCTTGGGCCTCTCCCAGAATTAGAATTAAAATCTACATTTTCATAATTACAGATCTAGATGATTCACGCTCACGTTAACATTTGAGATCTAACAAAACACGGGTTCTTTCTCTCTCTTGTGCACACTCCTATTATTTAAGAAAAACAATCGAGTAAGGATCATATACAAGGGCACTTCTAACAAGTTTCCTGAGCCCTGGTGGCAGAGTGGGTAGTAAGCTGAGCTGCTAACCTCAAGGTCAGCAGTTTGAAACTACCAGCCGCTCCGCAGGAAAAAGATGAGGCACTCTACTCCCCTAGAGATTTCATCTCAGAATCCCATCGGGGAAGTTCTACACTGCCCTTTAAGTCAGATCGACTGCATGGCGATGGGTTTGGTTTTTGAGGACAAACTTCCAGATGCTGCTGATGTAGTTGGCCTGATGACCACATGTTGAGAAGAGAATGGCTTCAGGCTCCTTACCTATAAAATGCTGCAGAGATATGCTACAGGGGCGTTATAAGAACTCAATGTCACAGTGTATATGAAGTACTTGCCAGCTTTGGCTGCTGCTACTTTTTAAAGTAAAAATGTTTTGCATTTATATGGCTACATAACAAAAACAGTATACTTTAGTGTAATTCGCCTTGGGTTAAAATTCCTTCTCCATTGAAGGACTAGGATACCTGGTAGGGCTTGATCAAGGGCAATGTAGCAGAGAGGAATGACTGAAACCTAAATGAAGGCTGAACATGATAGTGGGACAAGAGGAAAGTAAAAGGAAATAGAGGAAAGAACTAGGAAGCAAAGGACATTTATAGAGGTCTAAATACAGGCATGTACATATGTAAATATATTTAGATATGATGATGGGGAAATAGATCTATGTACATATATTTATATGTTAAGTATTAAGATAGCAGACGGGCATTGGGCCTCTACTCAAGTACTCCCTCAACACCAAAACACTTTATTCTAATAACTCAGCATTCCGTGATGCTCACCTTCCCGACATGATTGCTGAAGACAAAATGGATGCATAAGCAAATGTGGTGAAGAAAGCTGATGGTACTGGCTATCAAAAGATATAGCATCTGGCATCTTAAAGGCTTGAAGATAAACAAGTGGCCATCTAGCTGAGAAGCACCAAAGTCCACATGGAAGCAGCACACCAACCTGTGTGATCATGAGGTGTCGATGGGATCAGGTATCAGGCATCAAAGACCCAGAACAAAAAAGTCATATCAATGGGAATGAGGGGGAGCACAGAGTGGAGACCCAAAGCCCATCTGTAGACAATTGGACATCCCCTTACAGAAGAAATGAGGAAGTCAGGGTGCTAGTCAGGGTGCAAGGAAGAGATGAGCTAATCAGGGTGCAGTATAACACTGATGAAACGTACAACTTTCCTCTAGTTCTTTAATGCTTCCTACCTTCCCCCCCCCCCACTATCATGACCCCAATTCTACCTTACAAATCCGGCTAGACCAGACCATATACATGGGTACAGATAAGAGCTGGAAACACAGGAAATCTAGGATAGATAAACTCCTCAGGACCAAGAATGAGAGTAGTGATACCAGGAGGGGAAGGGGAAGGTGGAAATCAATCACAATGGTCTACATATAACCCCCTCCCAGGGGGACAGACAACAGAAAAGTGGGAGACATTGGTCAGTGTAAGACATGAAAAAATAATTTATAAATTATCAAGGGTTCATGAGGGAGGGAAGGTGGGGGAGAGAGGGGGGAAAATGAGCAGCTAATGCCAAGGGCTTAAGTAGAAAGAAAATGTTTTGAGAATGATTATGGAAACATATATACAAATGTGCTTGACACAATAGATGGATGTATGGATTGTGATAAGAGTTGTTTAATTCCTCCTCGATTGCTTATCAGCTTATTATAAACCTGTGTATGCTATTTAACTGTTCTGAGTTTCAGACTCCTTCTCTGTAAACTGAGGTCAACAATAGTAGCTACCTTAAAGGGTTGCTGTGAAAATAAAATGAACAGTCAGTATACAACACTTAGCACGATGCCTAGTGACGCACAACCAACAGTCTACTGATAGCACTACCAACAGTCTAGTGATAGCACGACCAATAGTCTAATGATAGCACGACCAACAGTCTAGTGATGGCACGACCAACAGTCTACTGATAGCATGACCAACAGTCTACTGATAGCACGACCAAGAGTCTAGTGATGGCACGACCAACAGTCTACTGATAGCACAACCAACAGTCTAGTGATGGCACGACCAACAGTCTACTGATAGCACGACCAACAGTCTACTGATAGCACGACCACAACCAACAGTCTAGTGATGGCACGACCAACAGTCTACTGATGGCACGACCAACAGTCTACTGATGGCACGACCAACAGTCCAGTGATGGCACGACCAACAGTCTAGTGATGGCACGACCAACAGTCTAGTAATGGCACAACCAACAGTCTAGTGACAGCACGACCAACAGTCTAATGACGGCACGACCAACAGTCTAATGACGGCACGACCAACAGTCTAGTGATAACACGACCAACAGTCTACTGATGGCACGACCAACAGTCTAGTGATGGCACGACCAACAGTCTACTGATGGCACGACCAACAGTCTACTGATGGCACGACCAACAGTCTAGTAATGGCACGACCAACAGTCTAGTGACGGCACGACCAACAGTCTAATGACGGCACGACCAACAGTCTAGTGATAACACGACCAACAGTCTAGTGATGGCACGACCAACAGTCTAGTGATAACACGACCAACAGTCTAGTGATGGCACAACCAACAGTCTAGTGATGGCACGACCAACAGTCTAGTGATAGCATGACCAACAGTCTAGTGATAACACGATCAACAGTCTACTGATAGCACGACCAACAGTCTAGTGATGGCACAACCAACAGCCTAGTGACGGCACGACCAACAGTCTAGTGACAGCACGACCAACAGTCTAGTGATAACACGACCAACAGTCTAGTGATAACACGACCAACAGTCTAGTGATAGCACGACCAACAGTCTAGTGATGGCATGACCAACAGTCTAGTGATAACACAACCAACAGTCTAGTGATAGCATGACCAACAGTCTAGTGATGGCACGACCAACACTCTTGGCTTATGAGACTGTAAGTTCCCAGGAAGTCAGCTTTACACTTTGAGAACTGGGACCAAATCAAAACTCCCAGTTGATTCTGCCTCCCAGCAACCTTCTAGGACAAAGTAGGACTGCTCCTTCGGGTTTGGGAGACATTCCATTTTTATGGGAGCAGATCGGCTCATCTTCCCCCTCCGAGGGAGCCTGGTGGGTTCAGACTGGTGACCTGACACCAGGGCCCCTCTGAACCAGGACCAAACCAAAAACCACGCCCACTGCCATGGAGTCCATACTTACTCATGGCCACCCTATAGGACAGGGTAAAACCACCCTTGTGAGTTTCCAAGACTGCAACTCTTGGCAGGAGCACAAAGCCTCATCATTCTCCCTCAGAGCAGACTGGTGGTTTCAAACCGCCAGCCTCTCCGTTAGTGGTCCAACACATACTCGCGATGCCATGAGGCCTTTGGGGAAGGTTGAGCACATCATCAGTACACAAAAAAGATTGCCGTTAGTCGGGTCTGCCCTGACTCATGTGCAGCGCACGCACAGCAAAATGAAATGCTGCCTGGCCCCGCCCCCCTCACCGTGGTCACTTGCCAGATGTCCCTTGGTGACCTAGAGGAGTCTCAATAGCCGATTCTCAGAATCTGACTCCGGCTGGAAGACTGGCTGAAACGTGTTTGGCATCGCAGCAAGAGACAAGGACTGCTTCACGGACAAATGGGTGGTAGCTGTGTGAGGCACATTCGCCCAGTCTCAACCCTGAACTTCCCACATGAAAGGCTAGATTTCTACCATGGAGCTGCCAGGCCATGTACCGTTCCATGGTCTCATCCCTTAGATGTCTCTCCACACACGTGTGCGTTTGAGAGGAGCACGGAAGCTTTGTTCGTCTTGTACCGCTAAGCCCTTTTCCACCACTGGGGCGCTCGGAAGGGTCCATGGTGCTTCCACAAAGCCGTGTTTGACAGCTCGGAGGCCCTCTAATCGCTAGGGTTTCCCATCTTTTGTCTCTGTAAAGTCACTGCGCTCCGGAACATTGTTACATGAAGAGGAACGTATCTTGGTGGGCTTTGACTTTCCTTTGAAAAAACATCCACAGACCAGGCCCTTCAAACGCACAGAAATCCTAGGTCTACTTTTACCCCGAAGATTGATGTCGTTATCACCGGCTCTGAGGGAACGTCGGAAAGAAATCGGTCTGTGAATTTAAATGAGACAATTAAAGGCTCAAACGCACATTAATTTTTTCTCCAAAGATCCGTTTTTCTCCGGTGCGTAGACAGCACCCAGGTCGTTTCAAGTTTTATGCCCACCTTGTTTTGGCAGAAAAATCAAAAGTCCCTGGTTTCACAGAGAATGGCTACAACCCGCTTTGATAATAATAATAATGAAGGGATTAAAGAGAGCCAAAGGGACCCATAAACACCAACATTAAAGGCCTGCAGCACAGCCCACCCCCCTGTCCTCTGCTCTCGTCCTCGACTTGCAAGCCCTCCAACCACGTTTGGTCGAGTACGTTCACTGCAGCCTCAGGGAGAACGTGAACGACTGAAGTCAAAGAAAATCCGCGCCTTTGATAGTCTTAATTTTTTGGTTCTGGTTTCCTCTGTGAAATATGAACTCACAGCTGATTCCCCAGGGACGTTATCTTGAAAACACACGATTGGCTGAGCTTCAGGGACAAGCCTGGGTAAAGAGGGGCACATTCTCTGCCACCCTATATTTCAACCTTCTCCCTCACTGATGTCCGTGTTTGCAAAGTGGGTTTTCCTGATCTGGAGTCCCTCACTGCATAGCCCACTGACTCACTCACGGACGCCAAATCAACTCTGACTCCCAGGGACCCCAGAGGGCAGAGTAGAGAGGCTCCCGGGGTCTCTGAGACTGGGACTCCTTATGGGAGTAGAAAGCCTCACCTTTCCCACTCGGAGCAGCTGGTGGTTTCAAACTGCTGACCTTTCTGTTGGCAGTCCAACACGTGGCCACGATGCCACCAGGGCTCCCAGGAGCCTATTCATGGTAAAGATTGTCTGATTAAAAGCATAGTAGCAGATCGTGAGGTGCTGAAAATGCCAGGCAGATACACCTGAGTTGGTGAAACCTAACCCACGAGGGCAAGCGCAGAGGAGTTGTGCTGCATTGGCTCTAACGCTCAGCCTGGCAGAGTAGAACTGCGCTCCCTAGGGGTGCGAATGCCTGATGCGTTTTTGAAAGCAGCTGCCCAGGCCCTTCTTCGGAGGCACCTGTGAGTGGACCTCAATCTCCAGCCTTCCTGTTAGCAGTCGGATGCACTGACCATCAACTCTCTCTGCTCTCTTTCTTACCGGAAGGTCAGGGGCACCTGCATTAGAGCCAAGGGTATGGTGCTGTCAGAGGTCTTCAGTGTGCACAGTGAGGCAGCCAGTTGGGAAGCAGAGAGGGTCACTTGCAAACAGGCCATGGAACCGAATCTTCTAGCCTAGTCTAATTAGTACTGATCTGAGGTTGGCAGTACCTGGTTTTTCCGGTTTCCAGCAAAGATCTTTTTGCCTGTGAGGTGGGGCCGGGGGCAGGGGTGTGTGTGTGTGTAGAAGGAAAAGGTGGAGGGATAGTAAATTCAAAGAGGGGCTGCAGGAGGTGGGCTGTGAGACATGAAAGGGCCCAATATTGAATTTCATCTGTGATGTGCTATGATAAAACCTCAGGCCTCCCTCTCTTCACCTGCCAATGCGCAGATCAGCCACACCTCTCCGACATCAAACATCAATTACCATACAGCCAAGCCAGGGAGAAGGAGCCTTTTAAGTATAGCACTCACTACACCGAGAATGAAGGAGCCACACGGACACCCCAAGGTAAGAGCAAACACCCACGTCCCCCTACCGCCAGCAGAGGTGTGGAGGAGAAGCGCTGTACTGAGTGAAACCCTTCTAAGAATCTCTTTGCATCTCTAATATCTTTCTCTCACTAGCAGACCTGGGGACAATTGGGGACATGTACTATGATTAAAAATATAATCATGGTACTTTGGGGACTTAGAAGTAGGCGGGTACCACAGCTCCCCACATACACAGGCAGCTATCATTTTCCGATTTGCTGAAACAATTTAAAAGTATGTGCTGAAATCGTGACGACAAGGAGTATGATAGGAAGTTGGTGTGAAGAAGTAGGTTATATTGCTGAGGATAAAGAGCTTCGGTGACTAAAAATGTCTTTAATGTACAGTTGATCTTCCCAGATCTTCATGGATTTCATTTGATTACATGAACAGCTCCTTATTCCTAAGCGCACTGTTTTGTGATGATTTGGCCATGCTACCTGTTCTGTAAAAAAATGTTTCCTCCCCTGCTCTGCAGAAGCTTCTGCGTAAGAAGTACTAGGTCTTTCGGGAGAGACAAAACTAAAGGTTGGACCCATCACTCAGCAAATAGTAAGGTCTCAGAAGCCCACAGGGGCAGTTGCAGCCCATCCTACAGGGTTGCTGTGAGGCAGAATGGCCCTGATAGCACTGACCTTGGCTTGGCTTGGACACTTGACCGGAGGGGAAACGATGCCTCGTATTTTGTAGCTCTCCTACTTGGCAATATTTGTCGTGCTGGCATTGACTTGCTATTTGGTTTTCTGGGTGGCTGAGAGAAACCGGGTTCTTTCGTGGGGAGTGTCTTAGTTGTCAAGAAGTTATCCTCATTTCACTGAAGAATTGCCATTTTCTCCCCCAAGGGGACTGATTTTTTTCCCTTAGTTGAAATATGAGCTTTGATTTCACCTACTTGTGTTTGGAGTGAATCTTCAATAGAGTCCGCGTAGAGAAGGGTAAACGCTCCCTGACTTGATTCCTTTCCGACACAGTTGAGTGGGAGTGGGATTCTGTTTGAGATGTGACATTCTGCAAAGGAAACCTGGTGACACACTGGTGCAGTGATCTGCCGCTAACCAAAAGGTTGGTGGTTCGAACCCTGCAGAAAGGTCTGGCAGCAGTCTGCCTCCATACAGATCAATAACTCTGAGAACCCTCCAGAGCAGTTCAAGTCTGTCCTGTGGGGTTGCTGGCGTAGAATGGCTACAACCAGGAAGTGGATGATCTATCTGTCTGATGACCTGGTGTGTTCTGGCTTCAGCACAGAATTGCCAGCGGGACCTTAGAAAAGTCCCTGCACCTCTCTGAGCCTCTGTTTTCCTGGCGTCCCATTCACTACCTGTCTCACAAGATAAGTTGGGGAAAAAATAATGGCATGATATATTGAGAGAAGGCGCAATGTCTTTAAATCTGAACATTTGAGAGGTAGATTGTCACTAGCCACATGTGCCTGGGTAAATTTCATTGGCATTTAACACTCACTGCCTTAGTCTCCCTAATCACATCGCAAGGGGTCACCAGTACAATGTGGCTGGTGGGTCTCTGACTGGAGAGTTCTGAGGCTCACCTCACTTTAGAACTGAGGAAAATGATCCCCAGAAGCGAATCCAGTTAAGCCCGAGGCAAGTCCCCTGGGATCATAAACTAGGAGTGAACAGCCTGGCTATCCTGCAGACTGCATTGGAAAGTGGATTGTTGCAGATGCAGTTAGGTTAAAATGCAACACGCTGTCATTTGCTCTCCCCCATTTTAAGTTTGCTCTGGTTTGTAATATTGTCGCTTTCATTTCGATTGAGGTTTTTCTCTGTTTCACTTTCTCATTATTGTTGGTTTGATGGGTTGGTTTTTTCATGTTTTTCTGGATATGAAACCCAGGAGAGGTAAATCTACAGAGACAGTAACTGGATTAATGGTTCCTTGGGGGCACGGCAGGACAGGTTGGAGGAAGATAGGGAAGGAAAAACGTTGAGTACAAGAACAAAGAAAATGTTCTAAATTTGATTGTGCAACTCTCCTTAAAATTATTGAACCATTGAATTTTATGATTTGTGAATTATATGCCAATAAACTGTTTAATATTTAAAAAATAAATAAAACACGAATCCAGAATGGGCCTGTGTTGGAGAGGGAGAGGGACCCTGCTCACCTCTTTACCAATTGTCCTGGCGTCCACACTGACTCATCGTGAGGTGACGTGTGTCGGAGTAGACTTGCGATCGGTGAGGCTTGTGAGGGCTGACGGTTCAGAAGTAGATCTCCAGGGGAGACCTTGAACCTCCAACCTCCAACCAAGCACTTTAACTACTTGCACCACCCAGGCCCAGGGGGCGCCCCCTTTCACCTCCCTCACTGTGAGCCTGCTGCTGAGCATGTTGACACGTGCAGCCCAGCTCTTCCCTTCCTCTTCCTGCCCAGGGCTTTCAGGAGAAGGGTAGAACGGACAGGAAAAAGGATTCAACATTTGGGGGTTACAGCGTCCCTGGAGCCGGGCCTCCCACGAAGCCCTCCACCTGAACTCGTCCTGTCTTGAACAGACCCAAGTTCATCCCTCAGCTGAAATGGCTGATCACTCTTGCAGATGAGAGGGCAGCTTGAGACTTTTGGAAAACTGGGTCTTTCCAATGACCTCATGTAACGAATCTGCGTCTTTCTTTAAAAAAAAAAAAACTTTTATTGGGGGCTCTTACATCTCTTATCACAATCCAT
>NW_022111368.1:14981982-14992386 GCF_000313985.2 Echinops telfairi
TATAGATTATTATTTTCATATCTTACATTGTATGCTGTCACCCCACACCCACTATTCTGTTGTTCATCCCCCTGGAGAGGGTTCTAGGTTGATCCTTGTGATCAATCGATTCTGCTTATCTCTATCCACACCAGCATCCTAGTTATGACCTTGTCTGATGGAACGTCTCTCTAGTATTCTTCAAACCGTGCGTGAATTTACAATTATTTCCATATAAAAACAAAGTTTAATTTTAAACAAAAAAAAGTCCTCTAGCAACTTTTAATCATTCTTTTCCCCTCCCCTGATATCTATTGTAGGTCTCTTAGAAGACAGCATTTCAAAACAAACTCATTCTTTTTTCTCCCAGCTTCGATAACCATCCATTTGACTAAGCTTGGGGCAGATGGGTTGTCTTGTGGCTTACAGGAACCACTTGAAATCTGCTACGGAATTGCAAATGGAAGTCCATCGCATGAAACTGCATAAGGTCATTTCCCCAAACCCTAGCGGTCCTCTCGCTCGGTGAAATCATGCACAGCTGAAATGGTTTACGTTAGGGAGTGCACAGGGACTTCCTAGCCTTAGGAGCACCTGGACTTGGGAGGTTTAAATGACAGCAATTAATCTCGACTGACGTGCAGCGCCACACGATACTGCGTGGCTTGGAGTGATTGCTGCTGGAGGGGTGACCGGCCCAAGGTAGACCCCGCAGCAGGCCTGTCCGCTAGCCCTTTCCTCCGCATCTCTGCAGAACCGTCCTCAGATATCCTACAACCACACCGGAGTCTGTGTGGCTGCTGTCGTGTTAGCAGAGCACCCACATAACCATGAAAGAGCGAAGGACATCGGCTCAGACCCTTGGACACGAGGGCACCGTGTTTGGCCTCGGAGAGTGTGTGCACAGACGTCATGCTGGGCAGTTAGGGAGCGGTGCCCACCTGGAGTGGGAAGCCCTGGCTTGTGCCCCCTTTTCGACACCTACTCGTTGTGGGCCCTTAGACAAATAACCTGAACTCTTTCTCCTCGGTGTCTTTTTCCATCACACCAGAGCAGGAAAGCCACCTCTATAGTCCATGAGAACTCGCCTCTGTTCATACGTGTTAAACTCCACACGGGGGCGAAAAAAACAAGCCCGCCCAGTGCTTACGGCTCTCTTACTGTGTTCCTGAAAATCCTAAGAAAGGGCCAGAGGGAGGTGGTTTTGAAAGGTTCTCACCCACAGGCCCCCGATACAGTACGATTCCCACTTAGAAATCTTTGTAAGTTTCACTTCTGGGTTTACAAAGTACATTCACGGGAGAATTTATCTCCAGAATTTCATCTACACCGTTATATTGGGGGAGCGGTGTTCATGATTCATCGTACAGCTGCGTGTCCGCTCTATGGTTGCCCCGGACACAGCTGGAGTGGTTCTTATGCATGTCAATTTAGGAACATGATGGCTGGGCTGGCCACGCTTTATATGGCTTACGTTACAGCTGTTGTTTCCAGAAATGGGGATTATCTGTAAGAAGTGGAGAACAGCAGCCACTCAGGCCAAAAAGGGTTTGGTAGCACCTGAAAAGACCCTGCTCCTGTGGCCTGGTCACTTCTTAGTGCTCCTAACATGTCCACAGGCTGAGCCTGAACCGCTGCGCAAAGACATACGCTGGAGACAGACTCCTCTTCAATAATTCCCATAGAGCTGATTTCCCATCCAGAGTGTCCACTTGGGCCCAGCACCCATTCGCTGGGCACCCAGATAAGCTCTCAGGGTGCACCCTACCTGGAGGTGCTGGAAGTCTGGGGATTACAAACATAAAATGATTTCATTTTGATCACTAGGGTCCCCAAGAGGAAAATGTCATCATTATAACACCCCCTGCCAGTGGATGCTCATTCAATATTAGTACCTGGATTGGTCAACATGTGCAGAGCCCAAACCATAGCTCTATCAGACACCAAAGTCTGTGCTTAGTCCCCAGCTACAGGGGAAGCAGTAGGCCGGGGTCGCAGCATGAAGAGTGTGACCTGTTCCTCTTAGTGCTCCTCTGATCCAGGCCTCTCCATTGCACATTCACATTTGTGCCGCCTAGTGACCGGAAGGAGTGGGGTGCATATTAGGCCTCTAACTGCAAGGTCAGCAGTTCAAACCCAGTAGCAGCTCAATGGGAGAAAGATGAGGCTTTCTACTCCTGTGAAGATTTTCAGTCTCGGAAAATCCACAGGGCAGTTCTACCCTGTCCCATAGCATCTATGTGAGTTGGAATCTCAAGACTGCACAGCAGTGAGCTTAGTTTTAGTCTAGTTTCCAGAAAGGGGGCAGAGACCAGCTGGCCTCCGCAGGTTCCAGAGCAACTGACTGAACAAATTGTATGGAAACTTCTGAGTTCATTGGCAGTCCCAACAGTGAGCGCCCACAGCTGTTAATCAAAACACTGGGGTTCAAGTCCACCCCAGAAGTGCCTCGGAAGAAAGGCCTGACGATCTGCTTCTGAAAAATCAGCCTTTGGCAAACGCTTTGGCGCAAAGTGCTGCTCTGACTCATATGAAGAAGTCGTGAACCAGAGGTGTCTGCACAGCAACGGGCCTTTTATAGACACTCTTGCAGGTGCAACTGGGCTTTTATGGACACTCCTGAGGGGCTCCGTTTTCCTTAGGACGAAAGCAGCTTCTGGTTTCCACCGACCAAAGATCCTTCGGTTCCATGAGAGCAACCTGGGGCCTGGACCCAGGCGGTGAAAGGAAGCAGGGGCGGGCACAGAGAGCCGCTGGACTTCAAAGAACCCATGGCTTCAGCCGGACCCCCCCTCAAATGGCACACGCACTGCGTGTCAGGTCCGTCCTGAGAAGCCGCTCTGTGGGAGCAGGGAGGTCCGTCTGGCCCAGAGCTGGGGGGTTCCTGTGGGCAGAACCGCCAACCTGGTGTGACAGTCACGCTGTGGCTCCTTTTCCGGAGGATGGCCCTGACATGTTGGATTGTCCCGGGCTGGGAGTGTTCCCTTGCTGGGAATTTGTTTCTTTCTTCTTCCGTTACAACTAGCATTCCATTTTATGATTCTCTCGGGGCCTTCAAAACCTAGCCAGGACCAGACCGGACCCTGGAGCTGTGGCCAGGGTCCCGTCGTCGGGAGAAGGGCTGCGGAGAGTGCTGGGCGGGTGGCAAAGTTCGCACCCAAAGAATGCCCATAAATGAACCAGCAATTCTTTCCCCTCCCTGCTACTGAGTCAATTCCAAGTCATGGTGACCCCACCGGACAGGGTAGAACTGCCCCCGGGGGTTGTTTTCGCGACTGTAAATCTCCACAGGAGAGTAGAAAGTAGTGCTTTAAGGAAGTAATTGAGTCACTTGCTCAAAATGATGTCTGTACATGGTAATCTCATAGTGAAACACCTGGGAATGAACTTGAAGGTCCAACCAGGGGATGCATCAAATACCCATGTGACAGCCGTGTGTTCGAGCACTATGCACCCGAGCAGGGTCAGGCACAGCGAGCCACTGGACTCCAAAGAAACCGTGGCTTCAGACCGGACGCCTCTTCGGATGGCGCATGCGCCATGTGCTGGTGTCACTGAGAAAGAAATGTTACAAAACTATGCGTGCAGTAGGATTCCAAAGCGGCGTGTGTGTGTGCATGTGTGTGTGTAATTTGTTGTTGTGTATTGTTAAGTCAGCTAACTCCAACTCCTAGCACCCTGTGTGTAACAGAGCAAAATGCCGCCCCGTCCTAGGTCAGCAGAGCAGTCGCTGGGCTGAGCCCCTTGTGGCAGCCCCCTGCCTTTCCTCTTCCTCACTGGCCCTCCCCTCCGCTGAGCACGAGGACCTGCTCCTGATCATGTGTCTGTCCGCGGTGCGTGAGAAACTTCTAGCCATCCTTGCTTCTAAGGAGCGTTCTGGCAATCCCTCCTCCAAGACAGATTCGTGTGGCTATTCTACCACATGAGGAAAGCGTTAAACGTCTTAATCATGCCTCTGGATGGTCGGACGTCGGGTCGCTTACCATTTCCCTCTTCGTGTGTTTTGTTTGTGAGGCATCCCGATGCAGCAGTGGTTAAAGCACTCCGCTGCTCACTCAAAGGTCGGTGGTCTGGACCTTCCGGCTGAGGGATGGGAGAAGGTTATAGCAGGCTGCTTCCATATGAGTGACAGCTTTGGAAAGCCCTGGGGGGAGTGTGACTGCCCGGCAGGGTCACCATGAGTCAGAACAGACACACAATGGCAGTGGGTTCTTTATACTTTTGCACATTTTGAAAACTTTCTACAATCACAAGATACTGTTGCCATCATGGGGAAAATACATCTTAAAAAGGAGATTTAATATCAAGGAGTGAGCCAATGTGATGAGGTTGCTGTCCATTTTAGCGTTCACGCTTTGGAATCTTGAATTCTCCACATCTCAGTAGAATGAGGGGCAATAGAGGCAGATGTATGGGCCCCCCCTGGGGCACTGTGGTCCTTTTGTCACCCTCCCCAAATTCGCAGCTAATACTCATACTTGATGAGTTTTGAGACATACGGATCTCTAATATTCTGGAAGAGTACAGGAGTTGGTCCTTAAAGGCTTTTACCGTCAGGATTGCATTGTGAATTCAATCCATTCTCCGCGGGAAATTATAAAGTGCTGGTCACCTTTGTCTCTGGTCAGTCTCTTATTAGGCCATGGAAACACACCTAGAACCTTGAGGGACCACTAGTCACCAGGTTCTTTTACAAATGGAGAAACCACTGTCCCAGAGAAATTTTGCTGCATCCTCATGCACTTGGCAGTGAGTATACCATGCCTCTCTCCCCTGAACTGCCTTACGGACCAGGTGATGACTCCCTGTGATCATGGGGACTGGGCAGGGTGTGGACTGTCATACGTGGGGTCAGCTGACAACAGCGACAACAGAGAGGTGCTCTACAGGCTGTGTATTCATTCGAGAAGTAGAGAGGGGCGGTGTGAGACTATGGTAGGCTGGCACATCGTGTCCCTTTCTCTCTCCCTCGTTAGCGTTTCCACACTGCCTGTGGCCACTCCGTATTGCATCCTAAAATCAATGTGGGATATGGGGACTAGCTCTTATGTGATGGCATGGAAGAATGTTGCAATGCCCAGATCATAAATAGCATCGAATAGAAAATACCATGCAGAAAGGGCGTCATTTCGTGAAGCTTCTATTTTGGCTAGGTATGTATGTGTGCTTACATGTCTGTGTGTATATTTTTAAAAGTGGCTGACGCTTCTGTAGTGATAGACGAATAGAGAAGGTAAAGTTTCAGAAGGCATGTCTTCCTAATTTCCATACAATGGTTTGTGCCAAACAGCTGAGCAACATCCGAACATCTGGCTCTCGCCAGGTAGACGTACCCTGGGGATAGGCTTCCTCCTCAGTCATGTCTGCAGAGCTGATTTCCCAGCGTGAGCATCTCGCTGGGCCCAGCCACCATCGGCTGGCCATCCAGAGCTGCAGTCCCAGGGGGCGCTCCACGGGCAGGGAGGCCATGGGCCCAAGGATCATTGATCCCTATCCATGATCCCTTGGAAACCTAAAACCTGAGTCATTTGGGCACATCTGGTTGGGCTTACACAAAAATAAAGCATTAACAGACAGCATTGTTCTGTTCATGAAGAATCCAGGGTCATCCCAAATGGGAGCAGAGCACAGAGCACCCCGTGACTTGATTTCCTCCTGCCTGGCCACTACAGCCATTGTTGACTCGCTCCATCCCGCCCACAAAAGCTTTCTTTTCTATATGTTAGAATCACCACAAAGCAAAGCACCCGGCGAGCGGTCTCTTCCCCGTCCCCAACACTAGGCACCTCTGCTTCCTTTCCGTATGTCTGCTTGCTCTCTGGGATCGCTAGTCCTCAACTCCAAGTCACCTCTGCTTCCTCTTACCTGGGCAGGGCAATGGCTCCCCACCCCCCAGAACCACAGGGATGTTCCTCTGCCCTCACGTCCCCTCAGGATGGCCTCCAAGTCCCGCCCCCGCCCTCCACACACACCCCGTTCAGCATTTTTCCAAACTGCTCACCAAGTCAGGAATTCATGGGAAGCCAGAGGACGAGGTGCTGACACAAACCTCTCCCTGGCTCTAGCCCATTTTCTAAACATGACCTGGGTAGCATGCTGTCCCGCTGTCTGCGGGGGCCGCTTGACAATTCCATTCGTCTTAGCCACCGACCCCAGTCTGTGCCGCCTGTCCTTGCCAGAGGTGGATGGTATTTCCTGATGGGGTTCCTGATCTCACGGACTCTGGGATTATCCTGCCCCAAAGCTGGTGCAGCCAGCTTTCCCCAGCCAGTCGGAGCTCGGCAGGCTTTCTGATGAGCCTTAAGGTCACAGCATCCCAAACAGTCAGCAACCTCCCCATTGAACTTGGAGATAAGATGCCAAAACACTGAACCCACTGCTGCGGAGTTGGTTCCAGACACCCCACAGGGGCTGTCAATCTTTACAGGAGCAGCCAGCCTCATCCCCAAAACAGCTGGGGGTTCTGACCCGACCTTGCGGTCAGGGGGCCCTTGCTTAACCGCCGCACCACCACGGAGCCTCTTGGGCCATTCAATATCTCAGAGGATTCCGACAGGAGCCAGCCTGCAAACGCCTATATAGTAGACCGTGGCCTCTTAAAGTAGAGCAGGGGCCGTGGGAGCGAGGGAGTGTGCCAGCCGTGGGTTTTGCCCATGCTGACGGAAGAGGGTGACCGACTGACACCCTCCCTCCCCCTGCCCATCCCCCTGCCCTCCAATGGCCCTCCCTCACCCCTCAGCCTCCACTGAGGGCATTTGCTTGTATTTATTTTCTTTTTACCTGCTGAAGGAAGGACTATTTCATGGTTATTAATGAAAGTGATAGCAATCCCTCGTGTATTTATCTGAGATTATGTGGTCGTTATAAGACGAAGTACCTCAAGCAGTCAGTCTGCGGTTGATTTGGAAACAGACGAGTCTCAACAGTGAGCTTAAGGAAAGGTGTCAGGTATAAATCTTGCCTTCAAACAGCCGGGTGCATTCCAGACTTCAGAGACTCCGCTTTGTATAAAGGTGCCTTTTTTTTTATCTTCCCTCTCTTTTCCTTGGGCCTGGAGGAGGATGAAAGTGCAGGGGTGTATGCGTTCGTTTAGTCTGATAATGAGGGTGAGGCTCACGGGCATGGTAATTTGGCAGCTTCGGCACTTCCTGTAACAGTTTTCTTTTTTTTTCTTTTTTTTTTCCTTTTAAATCCAAAGGCTGCTTAAAGACAAACATTTTTTGTTAAACTGCTGGTAGTTCACTTTCTGCAGGAACCGTGCAATTAATCTTGTTTATACTCAAGAGACAGGTTGCCTTTGTCAGCTTTCCCGAGCTATAATTAATGAAGATCAAAAACGTTTACAAAGAAATAATATTTAGCTTAATGCAGATGAGGCTGGGCAGCAGCTGCATCAATTAGAGGCGTAAAAGGGAAAACAAACATCCTCTCCTTCGGAATCACTCAGATGCATTAAAAAGCCAGGGATCACCACGCTCCTCCCTCCAGCGGCCTCCCCTCATAAGTCTGGTGAAAGATGGGGTTTGTACATCAAATGGTTTGTAACGCCCCATCAATTACGTGCTAAATGCGACTGGAGGCACCAAATATCTCTTCCTGCTGAAGTTTATCCAGGTGTGTGGCTGTGGATCAGAGAGGCGAGTCTGCAGATCTCTTGATGAGATCTGGGATGACCTGCAGAACTTGGGAGAACTAGCTAACCCCGCCAGGCGGCGCTCAACACAGGCCCTCCGTGTTCCAGCTTCAGGAAAATCAAAGCCCAGGTGATGGACGGATGCACTCAAATGGGCAGCAGCACCTGCTCTTCCTGTGCCTTCTTAACCTCAGTGACTAAGGCCCTTTAAAGGGAGCCTTTTAAAGGGATCTCCTCCACCTGTACACAAAAGAACAAAGGTGTTCATCTGTTTCATGAATATCCAACGGCAAACTGCGCCTGGGAGGCCACAGGGAAATGTAATGGAGACAGATAAACCGTTGGAGAACAGGGACTGACTTCAGATACCAGTCACACTGTTTAGAGGGAAAGAAATTGGGGCCCCTGCGAAACTGCAGTAACTTGTGGAAAGTCGCACGGCTGATCTGTGAGATGCCCACCTGCAGAGTCCCAAGTCAGGAGAGAGCTGAACCTCCGTCTTCGGGAAGCTGGTGTTGCAAGAGGGGATACCGCTGAGAATATGGAAGCTTCTGCCCACAGTCCAGTGTCGACAAGGGAATTGGTAATAACGGGTCAACCAACTAACCAACCAAATCACAGCAAGAGCACCTGCAGCATGCCTTGCACTACACCAGGTTTAAGTGCCAGGCATAGTTCCTTTGCCCCCCAGAATGGGTGGTAAATATCAGAGCCTTCTAATGTGACTGAACAGCCGGCACACAGGTAGGGAGTGATTTAAGCACCGTCAGGAATAACCAGTGTGCAATACCAAACTCTTGTCTTACCAGCAACCAAACCAAAAATCATTCCTGGGTTTTCAAGGTAATGTCACAGGGATCGTTCTCACAAATTGAAAATCTTAACCGTGGTGGGCACGTTAGCTGCATGGGCCCACTTTTAGAAATGTCTAAGAGTGTCTCGGGAAGTCAAAAGACACGTGACAACAGTCTTGATAGTAGTAAAAAACAGGTGGCAACCTGAAGGTCCATTCTGCGAGGACAGGTTGGTTTGACTACAGTCCACCGAGCAGTGGAATACGTGGGCCCCAGTGGAAAGGATGTATTACTGTAAGGTATTAGACTTAGAGGCCAGGAGAAATAAGACAAAATACAAGTAGCATAGACCCTGCTGCCTGAAGTTCATTTTCTTAAATAGATATGCCTATACAAACAAAAAGACTAGACCCAATGCCTCACATGGATGGATCGTGGGTTCTGTTCCCGCTGTGTATTTTCTTTTCCAACTTTTCTGTGATTGGAAAAAAAATGTTTCTACAATTAAAAAATAGTTACATCTGCCTGGGTCTGTTAGTCCTTACGATGTGCATGACGTTGTTCTAAGCACCTTACATATATCATCTTATTAGATCCTCACACCTATGAGGTAGAAGATGCTATTGATCTAATTTTACTGATGAGATGCCTAGAACAGATCATTCACTAACTTGCCCAGTGCTGAATAGCTCGCGAAGGAGCAAGCTCAAATTTGAGCCCTGAAGATCCGGATTCTGAATGCTGTGTTTCTAATCTCTACCATATAGTGCTATTTTTAAGATTAATTATAAGTGCCTCCCTAGAGGCACTAACTAAATCACTAACAACCTAGTATGAATATCTCTGTGAAATTATTATCTTCTCAGTGACAGCTGGCTAAATAGAGGCTGGCGGGGGTGGGGTGAGGGGAAGCGGGGAAAGGAGTCGGAGGGCTGGTCAAGCACCACCCGAGGCAGAGGTCCGGGTGAGCTGGGGTGTGATAAGCACAGACTACGGTGTAAAAGGGCAAAGCCTGTGCTTCATGGCTTTTTCCAGGAGAAATGGCTGGGGAGTCTTTTTCCAAGTCTAGTTTCCGGCCTGGTGGTTGCATGGATGGGGTAGAGGTCATGCACCACCTTAGCAGGGTCCTCAAATGTGAGAGAGAAAAGATGAGTTCCCTTGCGAGTAACCGT
Organism: Echinops telfairi; assembly: GCF_000313985.2. Classification (NCBI taxonomy): domain Eukaryota; kingdom Metazoa; phylum Chordata; class Mammalia; order Afrosoricida; family Tenrecidae; genus Echinops; species Echinops telfairi. The sequence continues at coordinate 14,991,561 of NW_022111368.1, forward strand.
GAGATTCCTTCGAGTAATGAACCACTCAAATGAGTGGGGGCGACATAGAGCCCTCTGTCTGACACACCACCACCAGCGTCCTGCTGGTCTGTGGGTCAAGGTCCCTTGCTCTAAACAAGAAAGAGGTCCAGCGCACTGAAGTCTAAGCATAGAAATGCTTCCTGTGCTGTCTGGACTGCCGTTGCCAAAGAATTTCTCTTTTTTAATGCCTTATTTTATTCACTTAACAAAATTTCATCCACATAAACATGGAAAGACTAGGGTGAGCAATACCCACTTACTCTTCCAGACTTTTCAGTGTTTAAGAACATTTTCCCACCACCGTTACCATGCCCTGTATCCCACTCTGTGTATCTGAGACCTGTATGCCCGTACTTCTCGGCTGCACAGTGGAGAAGGACTGACAGACATCATGGCAGCACATCATTCAATGCTTTAGCAGTCCCTAAGAGTAAGCACAGTTTATTTCATAACCACAATATTATCACACACATTGGCAGGATCATTTTTGCCCCAAAATTTAATTGTGTCATTGTTGTTTCAAACATGCAGCAAAGCTGGCACCCAGTCAAAACTTTCTACAAGTGGAATTTTGGGGTATCGGTCTACCATTCTCCCCCTCTTTTTCTGAGTTTTTCCTCTTCATTCACATAAATTCACTGTTCCAAAGAGTCTTCTCTGATCTTGACCCGATATAGATAGTTCTTAAAAGAGTATAAGGCTCAAGGCAAACCACTGTTTGCTACTTGAGCTAAAATTCAGCTCGGGATATTTTGGGTGTAACAATGATCTCAGAGCACTAGTTTGTTTTTTTGTTGTTTTTTTT
>NW_022111368.1:14993819-15003925 GCF_000313985.2 Echinops telfairi
CCCGAGCCCTGGACAAAGAATTCACAGGGAGAAGAAAAGCACTAGACCAGTGATTAGCACAATTAACTAGGAAGTCCTATGAAACCATAACCTTAACCTTCAAACCAAAACACCAAAATCCATGAGGCAGTTGGTTGTAACAAACAGACTCCACAGCTACTTTTTTTTATCACGGTTGCTGTCAAGGGATCGAACACTTTTGTAAATTCAACTTTTTACAGGAGTACAATTTACTGGCACAAATGACCATCACCAGCAGCACAGCCCTAACCTAAATCCATGATCTCCACACCCACCAGCCCTGACCCTGGTAGCCACGAATAAACTAGAGCTTCTCTAGCGTTGCCTTTGATTGTCATTTTGTACAAGTAAGATCAGACACTGGTTGCCCTTTGGTGATTGACCTGTTTTGCTCAGCACAATGTCTTCCAGCTCCTCTCATACTATAGCATGTATCAAGACCTTATTTCTCCTCCTGGCTGAGGCCTTGTCTCAGACAGGGACTACCTTGGAGGATAATCCACATGCACTAGAATAGATTGTATAATGTGCTGTTTCAGGTGCAAGGCTCTACCTATGTCGAAATAACCAAACGGTTTTCTAAGGAGGTGGGGAAGAGGTTGGTTGAGAAAGAGTGACGCTTTTCTTAGTTGAGTTCTGTGAGAAAAAAGAGAAATCAAGAAGGGGAGATAGTCGAATGCAAAGAGAGCATTCCCCTCGTCTTCTTTGACCCTGGAAGCATCATGAGGAGTCCTGGTGGCATTGTGCATTCAGTATTGGGTGGCTGACCATACGTCTGGGGTTCAAACTCACCAGCCACTCCCTGGGAGGAAGCTAAGGCTGTCTGTTCGCATAGAGGATTTGCACGTCAGGAACCCTGAGAAGCAATTCTAGTCAGCCCTAAAGGATTGCTTGTCATGAGCCAACACCAACTCGATGGCAGTAAGTGTGGGTTATTATTTGTTTTCTTATGTTGGTTTCAAACCCTTGCTATACTTTTCAGAAGAAACTGGGAAAGTTTTAGGATTTGGGCAATCTTCTATGCCTCATTTATAGTCAGAAAGCATTATTTCAAAAAGTATCTCTGCTGGTCTTCATCAGCAAGCACCCACTAGTTTCTCTTTCTAGTTTCCCATATCCCTTGCCATGGCTATGCAGAACTCACAGACAAATTCAGGACTAACGGATTTACCAAGGCAGTTAACAAATTGCTGTGCCACTGAGAAATGCTCGGGTAGTTGTTCTTACCAGGACATGTTACAAAGTTCAGGTCTGATCATAAATCCCCCCAAAGGCTTACCGCTCTGCTGTCAGTCTCACCCTGAAGGCATCTAGCTCAAGCCCCGTGGGTCAGCAGACCCAGCTCCGTGAATTAAGTGCCTAGGGCTACCTCACTCCAGTAAACTGCAGCCCGAAGGCACTCAGCCCCACTTCCCTGGGCCAGCCAGTCCAACTCCCTCAAGTCGGTGCCCAGAGGCACCTCACTTCCTGAGCCATCCTCCTGCACAAGAACACTCATCGTAACTGGCTCCCTGGCCTGGGAAGTGCATCCCTGTGACTCCTGATTCTGCTGCTGCTCCTCTGGCGGGATGGCTGTCCTGTGGATCCAGGAAGTTCACTGGGCAGGGATCTCAGGACCAGAGGCTACAATCTGCTCCTGGCTCATGCTTCTTCCAACTTCTCCTTCCCCCCCAGGGGGTGCTGCTAAGAAACATTGATCTTTATACACTTGCCCATTTCGTGTAGGTGAAATCAAGTAACGTCTGTCCCTGTTTTGACTTACTGATTGATGTCACTTAGAACAGTTTCAAGATCCAGCCATTGTGTGGCAGTTACCAGGACTTCCTTTCTCTTTATGGGGAAATCATGTGCCATTGTATGTGCCTGGCACGTTCCGTTTACCCCGTCGTCTGTTGGTGGACTTTGAGGTTGGCTATCGGGACTGGTGCTGCGTCGAACCCGGGTGCTGGTTTCTGTCTCTGTTCCCGTTTCCACTTCTGTGGGACACATTTCTAGGACTCGGCTCGCTGGGTCGTATGCTCAACTTCTGTTTGTAAAAGCCGAGGGAAGGCCTTTCCTTGCTGCCGGCTTTGGGGGAAGGTCCTTGTCTTCTTTCAGCATCTGTGGGCCTGGGGTTCCTGGCAGATCTCCATGTACCCTGGCACCCATTTTCCCTGGGTCTAAGATGTCCTCAGTTCAGGGACTCCAGGTCCAGGAGTCAGGCTCTCCTCCTAGTTCTCTCTCCTTATGGTACTGGGGTCCTCTGCTCTTCCCTCTCCTTTTATCTCTTGGAAGGTGAAAAGCGATGAAGGCGCCACTCCCAAGGGAACTCCCTTGAGGAAGGGTAGTACGCGCTCGACTTCTTGAAATATTACTAAGCCTTTTCCACCCTGACCGTACCATGTTACACCACTTCCACCAGCAATGGATAAGGCCTCACTCTCGTTCTGAATGTCTTCAGCTTTCCTAAAGGAGACACCTAGCTTGGAAGACCATTCTGCCTTGTAGGGCAGGGATTTTTCTACATGCATTACATTCATCTCCCCAGCTAAAACACCCGCTCTCTAGTGCGGAAATGATGCTGCCTACCCATGGTACCCTGGGCCAGTGTGAGAGCGAATCGGTGTGCACCATTTGATGAAAGGACTTGTGCCCAGTCCAGAGAGATGAGTTCCACCTACTCGCCGACACGCTAGTTTCTTCAACACCCCCCCCACCCCCCGCCCCCCAGGAAATGAGGGCATTGGACTAGATGAGCTCAGAGTCTTTGATTTGGAAGGGCAGGCTATTCTGAGATCATTTCTCAATCACATCTGCCTTGAAGGCACCGAGAGGACCTGCCTATGATAAATCATAGGCTTTTTCTTCGTTATTTCAACGGAATCACCCTTTGGAGTTGTGGGGAGGGGGATGAGAACATCCGTTTTCCATATGACATATCTGGCAGGAGTGGGGGCAGGATGTGACCCAAATGGATTCTCCGGTTTGTGTAATGAGTTCCTGCCGCCCCAACCCAGCTCTCTAATCCCAAGCGATTCTTTTTTATGGCCAAGAGTGGGAGCCTTATCATAATGGGGTGGGGGGGGCGGAATGTCTTTCATGAGGAAATTAATCACAACTCTTGCACCGGTTCTGAAGTGGTGTCTGCGAAGAGGTGGCAGCATGAAGTCGAGATGATGCGATCGCCGGGTCGTGGCGCTCTGCACTGAGGGTCCCAAGCCCAGGCCCCACACAGCCACTTGTCAGGAGATTGCCAGCCAGAGGGTGGCCATCTTCTCTCATTTGCCGAAAAAGCCAAAGCTTCACATATATTGCACGTGTGGCATGTGCATAGGCACATGTATGTGTGTGGGCATCAATGCCATTTACAATACTAGAACAGACCCCTTGCTTTGTTCTCGATAAAAGAGTTTCACTTCTTTTCTTTGAAAAATAGCCTACACAAACAAATGGCCATCTAGCTCAGAAGCAACTAAGCCCACATGGAACAAGCACATCAGACTGTGTGACACAAGGTGTCGAAGGGATCAGGTATCAGGCATCAAAGAACAAAAAATCATATCATTGTAAATGAGGGTGAGTACAAAGTGGAGACCCAAAGCCCATCTGTAGGCAACTGGACACCCCTCTTACAGAAGGGTCGTGGGGAAGAGATGAGCCAGTCAAGGTGCAGGGTAGCAGCAATGAAACACACAAGTTTCCTCTAGTTCTTAAATGCTTCCTCCCCCCACTATCATGATCCCAATTCTATCTTACAAATCTGGCTAGACCAGAGGATGTACACTGGTGCAGATAGGAACTGGAAACATGGGGAATCCAGGACGGAGGATCCCTTCAGAACCAGTGCTGAGTGGCGATACCGGGAGGGTGGAGGGAAGGGAGGGTAGAAAGGGGGAACCGATTATACGGATCTACATATAACCTTCTCCCTGGGGGATGGACAACAGAAAAGTGGGTGAAGGGAGATGTCGGACAGTGTAAGATATGACAAAATAATAATTTATAAATTATCAAGGGTTCATGAGGGAGGAGGGAGTGGGGAGGGAGGGGGAACATTTTTAAAATAAAATAAAATTTAAAAAGCCTACACTCATAGGTTTTGTTTTAAATCAAGCAATAGAGAAAAGTATGAAGAAAAAAGAAGAAAGAAAGAAATCCTAATTCTCCCACCCTCAAATATTAACATTTGTGCATGAAGAGCGCATTCCAGGACTATCTGTGGGAGTGTGCTTGGCATCCCGATTGGCTGCAATGCTGCTTTGTCCTATAGCACCCCCTAAGATCGGCTCTGGACTGGACCTCGGGGATCCAGAGGGTTTTCATTGGCTGATGGCCAGGCCTTTCATCCGAGTCTGGCTTGGTCCAGAAGCTCTGCAGCATGGTCTTCAGCAGCACCATCACACACAAGTCTCCTGCACAATAGTTGCAGTGGCTGGGTCTCCACTAGCTCCCTGCCATGAGTCAGTGCCGCCTCATAGTGACCTTAGACGATAGGGTAGAACTGCCCCCCTGGGAATTTCTGAGACTCTTTAGGGGAGTGAAACCCTATCTTTCTCCCAAGGAGTGGGTGGTTGGTGGTTTCAAACTGCTGACCCTGTGGTTAGCAGCCCAACACATAACCGCACTGCCATCAGGGCCCCTCTGGGTGTCCATCAGAAATGGCAAAACTTCCACCACAGGACCATGACTGCTGACTCATTATCAAGAAGGACGATGGCCTGCAGCCTGCGGGGTCTTACCACCGCCTTCCCTCTGGACCCCGCCCTCTGATCCGCTTCCGCACCTGTTCCTCTCCTCCACTGTCTACATTGGAGGATCAGTCGGCTTCCGCCTCTCTTCCCCGGAGTTGATGGAGTGTGAATGAGAAACGTGCTGTTTTTATGTTGTTGCTGTCTTTTCAGCATAACCAATAGGAAACTGCTCTTCTTCCCCAGCTTGGGATGGCTTTGACCTCTTCAATTGCCCTGATATCCCCAGCACCTCCTTCACCTGGAGCCCAACAAGCCAAGGGCATCCAAGGAACTGAGAGATCACCTTTGTTCTTTTGACACTCAGGGGAAACAAACGGAGGCTCTGAGACCTGAGGTGGCTTGTTGGCAACAGACTTGGACTTGAACTTGATGAAGCCCAGGGTCCGTCTGATAAGAGACAACAAATTGTTTTTACTTATACTCAGATGGATGCTCTGCGCTCCTTGCAGAAAAACATTTCCTTGCTAGATGTAGCCGCGTGACCACACTCTTCAAACTTTTACCCACACGCCTCACCCCTCTTGTGGTAGTTAGATAATTTCATGTCAAATAGAATGATAAATAGAATGTAGGGGTGGAGTCTAACCTGTCATTCAGGTCACAAGGTTAAATCCCATCAGGATGATTCTGGGAACGTCCTCTTTTTTTCTCCTGGGAGGAGGACCACCACACTCTCTCTGCTTCTAATTCCTGCTGACAAAGCCACAAGAAGGCACGCTGGTGGCAGCCAGAGCCCTGGAGATGCTTCCACCACCACTGGATCCACACGATTTTCTGCCCACCGACCGGCCTGTGATCTTCCTGCATCCAGCACCACTGCATGTGCTGTGTGAGTCTGAAGAGAAATGTATAGACTAGCATTGGACATATAGGCTAATATCAGACTGATGACTTGATCTGGATAGGACTGGGATGGTTTCTTCATGTACGATAGTTCTTTGTATAAAGCTCTCTCTTATCCGCATATGAGTGTCTCTGGCTTTGCTTCCCAAGTCACCCGAACGAACACCCCTGTCCACTTCAACACACTGCTCACGTCATTCCTGCCTCACGAACGTGGACAGGCAGGACCTTCGAGGCTGCCCTGCCTCCTTCTCTCTTCCCGCTCCTCTCCCCTCTGTGTGTGCCTCTCCCAGCATGCTGAGCGTGAAGTGTGCTATCTGTACAAGTGGAGCGACCCAGATGATGTCTCTGCTTTTGTCATGAAATCAACAGGGTCTTGCCAATGGTCCCCTAAGGAGGGCTATTGGCCACCAAGCAGCAGAGCAACTAACCTAGCAAACCTTCATCGACACTTGTCTATGAATCCCCAGGCCCAAACCTGCTGCATCATAGTCCCCAGACGATCATACACAGCTCACCGGGTCGTTCTGACACCCAGGCAGGATGGGCTCCTGATGGAACCCTGGAGCCATTGACACTGACACCCCTTCTCCGGTAGGGTCTCCTCTGACCCCCGAGGCTATTCTCGCTACTCCCTTCGTCTTGCCTGGAGTTTCTCTGCCCTGAACAAAAATCACTTTCTATTGGCTGGAGGAGTTAGAACATTTCCATAGCAACAGCCCGTTTTCACCGAGGGCATCCAACTACAGCCATGGTCAAAACCTTGAACTGGAGGCTTCTGAGCCGTGAGGGTCAGCAAGGACTGGGTGTCTGAAGCTGTGAGTTCATCAGGGGACAGCAGAAGCTAGACGCTTGGACCCCTCTCCCTCGGAGAATGGAGCTGGGCAAATGGTGGCTGCCTTTGCCATCCATGTAAGCCCGGGTTTGACTTCAGACCGATCCTTTGCGGTTTCGTTTATGCTGCGTCGCCTTAAAACTACAGCGAGGCTGAGTCAAGGAGCTGCTCTCAGAGCACACATACTGGAACCTCTCCTGCCAGTCGCCTCTCCCAGCCCACTGAAAGGTTTTGCCGGCCTTGAGATTTGAATCTTAAAGGCCCTTTGTTGCCAACCGCATAAACCTGCAGCGTAAATGATGCAACTATTTATTTAAGAAACATTATTTTAATTGTGTGTTTTTTAACCTTTGTCAAATGCCCAAACTGAAAAAGACCCAGTTCCGATCTGAAAGAAAGGTTTTATAGGAGACTTTCTGTCCTGGGACGGACATCCTCTACAGGCTGAAAAGCCGAAAACATGTTTTTCTGGTGGAGGCTGAAGGGCCCTAAAGGATGCTTATTGCATGCCCAAAAATACGCATGGCAAGAATGTGATGCTGGAAAGCATTAACAAGAAATTGATAAATCCCCAGCTAAGATGGCATAATTCCCATTCGATCGGGAATGAGCATCCATGTCACATAGAGCTCACACAATGGAATATCATTCAGCCGTAAAGCACAGCTCCGTGAGACCAGATGGACGAATCTTGGCATCACTCTGCTAATGGAAAGAAACCAGCTACCAAAAGATCTCGTCATGTATGATGCTATTTCCAAGAAATGTCCAACGTGGACAGATCTGGACAGACAGAAAACAGTTAGTGGCTGCCAGGGGCTACGGGGCTGGAGGCCAGAGGATCACAGCTAAAGGGCACAGGGTTCTTTTGGCTGATGAAAATGCTCTGCTGATGAAGCGGCAATGGTTGCCCAGAGGCCCCTAATGGTCAAGGTTAATGCGATATGTATCTGATGACAATGAGAAAAGGAAATCCCATAGGGAAGCCATGGCCTTTGCTCAGAACCTGACACAATTCATCAATTGCGCATAGTGGCATAGTTTCCACCGTGTGTCACACTGGGGGCTTATGCGTTGTAGTGATGCGATGTCACCTGTATTTCAAATGCCAGTAGGGTCGCCCCCAAAGTGAACCGTCTCAGCAGAGCTTCCAGACGAAGGACAGACCACGAAGAGGGAATAGACTGTCCACTTCTGAGCAATTACCTACTGAAAACCTGGTGGGCAGAATGGAGTCATGGTCAGAGGCTGAAAACTTCATGAAAAGAAGCAGATGGGTTGATCTTCTGGCAGCATCCATGAGCTCAGGCTTAAGAACAATTGGGAGGGTAGTTGAGGCCCAGGCAGGGTTTCCTTCTGCCGTGCATATGGTCACTCTGAGTCAGGGCCAATTCAGCCGGGCCCAACAACAGCCCTGCCCTGAGCTGGACGCAAGAAACGTGGAAAGCATGGTCTCTACCCTCAGGCCATGACAGTGGTCGATAGTCAGGTAACTGGGTACAATACTGATTATTCCTTGATATCTTCATAACGTACTTGTCTCCGTCTTCTGTCCTGTTCAGCGTTGCATCCGATCCAAGGACTAGAAGGACCACATATTGATAGAGTTAAATGAGCCTGGAACCCATGGCAGTTTGGGAATGGCTATCTCTCCATTTGAAAGTCAGCTGTATTTTCACTTTTCAGCTCACTTCCTATCCTGCCTCCGGGCCTTCTTGGTGACTGATCGTTAAGCTAACTGGGTCCAAACAAGCCATATTATCTTCCTTCGATCCAGATCTCTAATTAGCTTCCCTTGAATCCCAGAGACATTTTCCTCTTTTAAGACTTTAATATTTCTTTCTAATTAACAGGTTTCAAGACTTGAAATGTTTTCTTTTTTTTTTTTTTTAGCAACGGCATACTCTAGTTCCAAATGCTTTGGCATCGCTGTATGGTTCTTGGCATGGGAATCATCTGCCGGAGTCGTGAAATTCATAATGAAACACCTAATAAAAGGTGTCTGTAAATGGCATGTATTGGCTTTGTTGGCACAGCACTCGACCAGGGCAAGAGGGCAGTGAGGAGTGCCATGGGAAGAACTCTGCATACACGCTGTGCTGGGTTGGGCTGACCACCCCAGAGCCCTTTGTCCCCCAGCAAGACCAAGGGACTCCCCTCAGCCCCCAGAGGGCGAGGGTGGCCTCATGAACAGACAGCATCACAAGTAGAGCAAAACTCCAAGTTGTCCTCATGACAGAGGGAATTTAATCACCAAGTTGGTATAATCGGTGATGGTGAAAATGCTCGCCCTTCTCTCACACTGGCAGCATCCACGTTCTGAGTCAGCAAGGACCGCCTGGGAGTGCCGCTCCTGCCCGAAGCTTTGCAGCCCGTCACCAGTCTGTAAACTCCTTCTGGTCTGGCAACTGAGAATAAGCCCCCCAATAAAGTGTAACGCTTATGGGAGTAGAAACCCTGTTCGCCCTCCAAGTGGCTGTTAATTTTGAACTGCGAACCTTGCAGTTAGCAGTCTAACCTGTATGCATTATGCCACGGGGCCTCCTTAAGATAAAGTATAGGTATCTTCTTTTGCAGCCAACCCTCCACCCCCATCATTCCATATCACCCACGCTGGGAAACACTGAGCTAGACTATCACCGCGTGCTCCGCAGAGTTCATTCAGAAACCCAAGGGAGCTGCAAGCGGGACCTCCCCAGCCTTCAGGGACTCTCTTTGTGTGGCTTCCGATCGCGCAGACCACTTGCTGCCTGTCTCTGTTAGGGCCATGTCATAACTATCCGTTCCTTAAAAGAGAGAGCGATTCCTACACAAGCCTTCAGCAGTGAATTCCGCTCAGTCACTGTCTTAAAGAAAAGCAGGTAGGAGAATGAATAGGGTACAATCACAATACACCCTATATCACACAAATGAATAATGCAATTATATGGAGAATGCATTAAGCCACTAATAAGAGGTTTCATCTCCACCCTAATCGTCCCACACTCTGAGAAATCTAAGTACTCCTCCGCTTCTCCGGCTGTTCGTTCAGGTCCCCGTGTCCCGGCTAATGAATAGCAGCACCAGCACACATTCATCTCAGGTGTTCTCGCTAAGCCTGCAAGCTGCCTGTTGCTCGGTTCCTCCTCCTCGGGGCTCTCCCGTCGCTGTACTTGGAAAGAGAATTGTGAAAACACAATCCTCTTTCAAACCGGTAGAACAAGACCCTGAGTTTGACAGGAAAGATCTAAATGTATGAGTTACTTGCTTCGTGCTGGGACTCGAATTTAAGGACGGGCATTGGGTGGGGGGTGGGGGGTAGACCTCTCCGAAAGGGACATTTAATGGTTATTTATAGCCCTGCACCATCCCAGTCACCTGCCTGATCAAACACCATCTGTGGCTGCGTTCTTTCCATGGCCGTGAGGGCGGAGGCAGGGGAAGGGACGGTCTAATCCCGGGATTAGGAGCAGAGAGAGAGAATCCAGCTACTCGTGACCAAACATACACACAAAAATCCTACCCACTCAAACTTAAAAGACCGGGTGAGTTTTCTTAGTAAACAGCCTCCTGAAGTTCTTCAGGGTACAATCTCTTCCTTCGAGTCCAAGCTGCCATAGATGTGTCAGAGAGTTAAATACAGGCAGTCTCTGGCTTAAGAAAGCCCAGACTACTCTTTAATAGGGTTTGTGCATTTA
>NW_022111368.1:15006309-15008262 GCF_000313985.2 Echinops telfairi
CCCCCCACTATCATGATCCCAATTCTACCTTACAAATCCAGCTACACCAGAGGATGTACACTGGTACAGATAAGAGCTGGAAATACAGAAAATCCAGGAGAGATAAACCCCTCAGGACCAATAATGAGAGGAGCGATAACAGGAGGGGAAGGGGAAGGTGGGGGGTGAATGGGGGAACCAATCACAATGATCTACATATAACCCTAGAGGACGAACAACAGCAAAGTGGGTAAAGGGACACATCGGACAGTGTAAGACATGACAAAATAATGGTGATTTATAAATTATCATGGGTTGGTGAGGGAGGGAGGGTGGAGGAGGGAGGGGGGAAAATGAACTAATACCAAGGGCTCAAGTAGAAAGAAAATGTTTTGAAAATGATGATGGCAACAAATGTACAAATGTGCTTGACACAATGGATGGATGGATAGATTGTGATAAGAGTTGTACAAGCCCCCAATAAAATGATTTTTTTAAAGTTACAGTCTCTTTACATAGAAATATGCTTGACACAATGGATGTATAGAATGTTAGAAGAGCTGTAAGAGCAGCCAGTAAAATTATTTTTAATTAATTAATTTTTAAAAGAACATGAAAAGATGGTAAAGGATAAATCACATAGCCAATGATGCTTAGATAAAAGTGAATGCACATGAGTATGCCAGTCAAGAAGCAATTTAGAAATACTCCAAATTATAGTTCTATTGGTATGTTTTTTTCCCCAGGTATTATTTAACCAAAAACAAGGAGCTGCAGTCTCAGAAGCCCACAGGGGCTACCCTGTGCTATAGGGTCACCATGGCTCAAAAGAGAGTCGGTGGCAGTGGGATACAACCAAGGGGGCTCATCTTAGAGCACGAGATTGGACGCTCTTCTCTTGTGAACAAGGGGGTTGAGGCTAATTTTTAGAAGTTGATCACCAGACTTTTCTTCCTAATCTGTCTGAGACTGGAAGCTCTGCTAAAACCTGCCCACTGTAGGTGACACAGCTAATACTGGTGGGATCACTCCCAGCATCACAGCAATGAGAATGCCACCCCAGTTTGACAGGTTGACAGCCAGGGCGGAAATTGGGAATACACCAAAAACCACAACCCTTGGCTTTGAGAGGATTTTGAGTCCTAACCACCCGCTAGAACAGAGTAGAGAAGCCACATACGGTCTCCAACACTGTCATCTCTATGGAATCTGACTGCTACAGCTTTCTCCCACAGAGAGGGTGGTGGATCCCAACTACCAACCTTTCAGTTAGCAGCAGCCTAGTGCTTGAACCACTTTACCACCAGGACTCCTGTGACCCTATGTAGGCTCTCAATACATCGGAATCATTGTTGGTTACTATGGAGAATGAGAGGATGAAGCAGCTGCCTGCTGCAGACATCCCAGTGATGTCTCTCCTCTCTCCAACCCCAGACCCTTAAGAAAGCAAATGGCATTTCTCTGGTGGTCCTCAATAAATTTTAAAAAAAACAAACACAAACCCTTCAGAAACACAATGCACTGCCATCAAGTCGATTCCAACTCACAGAAACTCTATCAGGACAGCGTAGAACTGACCCTATGGGATTCTGAGATTATCACCCTTTACTGGAATAGAAAGCCTCGTTTTTCTCCCGAAGAGCGGCTGGTGGTTTTCAACCGCTGACCTTGCAGTTAGCAGCCCAACGAATAACCACTATGCGACCAGGGATCCTCCTTCTTAGATAAGGTCCCATACAAAGGTGCTGCTTTTCCTTCCCAGCATGGAGCCTGGAAGTAGAGAGAGCTCTTCTCCAAGCAGGGTTTTGCCTGCTGCACTCACAAACCATCAGACCTGCTTGCCTCCTGCCCTCCTGGGAGCCATGCGGCCATTCCCCAGCAGGGTGGCGGCTTGGGCCTTCTCCGGCCCCCAGGACTGAGTGGCCATGGGAAGGGAGGTCCAAACACACTTCCATGAAGACAAAGCGCGCGGTG
>NW_022111368.1:15009624-15024740 GCF_000313985.2 Echinops telfairi
AAAAAAAAAAAAAGAAGAGGCAAAAGTCATCGACCTGCTACAACCTGGATGGGTGAGCACCTGGGGTGGTCACGTGGGCACAGATATGGTCAAAGTCATTGACCTTCCACTAAAAACGTGTCAATCGTATCAGATGTTAGCTATACCTTTATAAAACTCCTAATCAAAGAACAGAAAAATATAGTCTTAGCAACAAGAATCTAAACAAGATGCCCGGTTAACAATAAACCCATAGGGTCTTAGGAGACAGACAGTCACTGAGAACATCGCTTTAATCATTTTGAACTCTTTCCCACTTGGACTCGCCTGCCCACATGTGGGCCATCACATGTGTAACACATGATAAGATATATTGTAATGTGCAATTACAGCGCTTACTCTTGGCTTGGGGAGCAGCTCTCTTACTGTGCGCATCATTCCATATTCATGATGTGTAATGAGGCTGTCAGGTTGGTGCTTCAGGAGACGTATAAAGAGTCCAAATGCCTTATCACAAGCTTCCATTTTACTCTACGGATAACTCTGCTTCAAAGCCCAGGGTGCTACGTCCGGGCTACTGGCCGCACATGGGCTCCTCGCCATACTCCGAAAGCTGCTCTTCCATTCTGGCTCACCGTGGCTTCCAAGGGAGACTACAAGTGGTAACGTGGGTGGCAAAAGGTGGGTAGAGAGTAGGTTAGAGTGTCAAGGTGCAGGAAGAGGAGAAGGAAAAGTGAGAGTTACGTCCCCTCCAGTCTCCTGCCTTGAAGGTGACCTTTGCCCGCTCTCTCTGCCCTCCCCGTTTCCTTTCGTCCAGACTAAACCCTAGCGGAATCGCCAGCTGTCTAGGGATGCTTACCCTGCACTTCCCTGGGGCTCCAGCCACCCAGGGTGGAAACCATTTCAATTACTAGAGTAATAACAATCCTCAGAGGAGCATCCAGCCCTCCGAGAACCCTCAGGCTGAGCAGTAACGGTAATGATTTATGGAATCTCCTTGCTTCAATGCGTGTTACTGTTTGGTAGCTAATTTAGAATCGATTGATCCCAGTGCCAATTAATGGTTTACCTCTTTAAACATCCTTGAATTTGAGCAATAGCTTCACCAACAGACGCTATAAAGTTAGTATCTTTTATTCGGCTGACACGGTTAGAAATTCTGGTGGGGTGTCTTACAATGATGTTTATTATATTCCTGTTGGGGTCTGGCTATTCGGTTTAAAGGATGTGATTGAGACACAGGCACGGGACGAGCCTCGTCTGGATAATGCCGTGTGAGGATTTTAAGACGCCAATTTACCGTGCCCTGGTGAACTCCAGTTCCACACGGAATGGCTATGTTTGGGGAGACAGATGGGCTGAAAGCACCGCTTTTCGAGTTGTCTCTGAGCCGGAAAGAGCAGGGAGCAACGTGATGAAGGAAGAAACCAGAACAGTATCCACTTGGCAGAAAACAAGAAAGAGTTCTCGGTCTCCTCAGAATTCAGTCGCGTTCATCCGAATCACAGAACTAAGAAGAGGGAGCCAGGGCACCAAAGGGACTGCGCAGCAGCTTTTGGCCACCCAATGGGACCTGCCCTCCTGCCTCTCCTCGGTTCATGCCAAGCCTGCTTCACGCGTCTCCACCGCGCCCCTGTGCTGCTTCCCCTCTCCCGGACTAACTCCAGACTCTTCCTAGGAACGTTCTCCTGGCCTCCCCAAGGGGAGGGATTTTCCCCACACGGGGCCTGGGCCTGGGTCTTCTTCCGGCCGTCTGCACGGCGCTCATCCCAATGTGTGGTTTGTCTAGCTCGCGCTCTCACGGAATTCTGAGGTACTCCCATGGCAGGGACGGTGTTGATTTGTTTGGGTTTCAACCCGGTCCCGAGTAGGTGCTCGATAATAAGTCGTGCACAGAAGGAAGGATGGATGGATAGATGGTGATGGATAGAGGGATGATGGATGGATAGTGGGGAAAAAGAGATGACAGACAGATGGACAGAAACTGGGTAGCAAACATATGAGAGTCCTAGACAGTGATTCCTGTCATATTTCAACAAAACACCCACAAATATTTTGTATTTACATAGAAGTCCTCATGCCGTCGTAGTTACGTGTTGGACTGCTAACCGCCAGGTCAGTAGTTTGAAACCACCAGCCATTTCTCAGGAGAAGGACGAGGCTGTCTATTCATGTAAAGAGTTACAATGTCAGAAACCCACAGGGGTGGTTCTACGCTGTCCTGTAGGGCCACCATACATTGAGATCAAATCAATGGCAGTGTACACGCATTCTATAAGAATATGTATTTTGTCACTTAAAGCAATGTATTTTAGGTATCGCCTGCCTAAATTCACCCTGGAAATGCTTCCCTTCCATTTTGTTAAGGCAATGAAATAGGGATTCGCCCCCACCTCCAAAAAAAAAAAAAAAAGCGTCTTCCAGCTCTCCTTGCCAGCAAGATCCTTTTAGCTCTGAGGCAGTAACATGGAACAGAAATGCAACCGTCAACACGTATCTGTACAGCAGGAGATTTGATAAGGATAATTGCTCTCACGGTGAACTCTCTGGATAGATCTTTGCTAACCACATGACGTTCATGAGCCAGGCTTCTGGATAGTAGTCGCCCCCAAGCCAGCATCCTGTTCTCGATGGAGGTCCATGCTCTCCTCCTCTTTGGGGCCCCAGCCACCGCTTTATCATTGCATAAATGCATATGAATCTACTTACTAGTGCAATTAGTATTCTGAGAGGCCCAAGCCTAGCCTGGCAAGCAGTGCTAATCATCTGAGAGTTTAGGGAATATGTTTCAGCCATGGCTGTCTATAGCACTTCAGAAACAATTAGCACCGTCACGGGTTGATATGTTGGGAAATACAAACTGACATGAAAAGTGGAATTAAATGGAAAGGTGAGATGAAAACAGAACTTTCCAAAACACTAGTTCTCCTGCCTCTTTACTGCCTTACTAACTCCTGCCCCTGAAAGGCGAACGCACCAGATAGAAGTCCAAATCATTGGACATGCTTATCTGTATGAATAGGGACCCTTCGAAAGAACGCCACCGACAGTAGTCAAAAGTAGATACTGGTTGTGTGTGATATGTATGACAGGTGTACATGTATGTTATTTTTCTGATTAAAATGGAAAAAAATGAGACTTGGGGACCTTCCTTTCAAACTTCCAATTCAAACCACCAAATGTTGCCCAACATCTCTTTGGAAGCCCCCCTACCCCACTCCCCCCACAATGGTTCTGACCCAGCAGGTGCAGCCTTAAGTTAAAAGCACCAGGGACGTGGCCCCATCTGCAGCTTGCCAGCAAACCCTGAGGGTTCCCTCCAACCGCTTTTCCTTCTGTGGATCCAGTCTCCTCTTCCAGATTTCCTCTCCCTGCTTCCTGCTCATCCCCCCGACCTGCCCCTGCAACCCTGGGAAAGTAAAAGCAGCTATTCACGCTGGTCCCTGAGAATGCCTCAGTCCTCTCTCTGCCTGATTAACTCTCAGAACACAACAGGCACCAGAGAAGCGCCTTATGATGGAAGCAGTCTAGGGTAAAGGCTGGAGGTTTCTCCCCGCTCCCCCCAACCCCACATTCCTGGTAAGGCTGACCCAGGCAGGAGCTGCCAGCTCCTTTTGTTGCCTCTTGATAAGATGGCTAGTGTTCCAGCCCATTTCCTCAGACAGCTGTACCCAAGAACGAAGCGGCCTTGGGCGCATGCACGGCTCAACGACCCACAACCGGAGCTCACAGAGAGCATGCAGGGAGGGAACCCAAACAAGAAAGCCTGGTGCGCAGAGCGTGCCTCCCATTACCCGACCCTCCTCTGCAGGTCTGGTGTCTGAACTCCCTGCCTCCTTCCCTGAATAAACATGGTGCCCCTCTCCACCAAACCCCTTTGTACATTTCCCCTGTTCTTTTATTCAGAGCGATGTGGTCTGCCTTGCCTTGGCCCTACATCTCTTCTTACAAAACACTTCCCTTTCTGATAAGCCTCCAGTTGAGTAATAAGCCCTACTCTCCGCTTTCTAATTGTTACTGAGCAGGGGAAAGGACGTCCCATTGCACGTGTGATCCATATATAATAGTCAATATAGTGAAAGCCCCCAACTGCCTCTCTCCTAGGTGGGTGTAAGGAACAAACGTTGGCGTGCTAGGATGGTCCCAGTATGGGTGCGCTGCTGCCACCTGAAAGGAAAGCGCCTTCAACTCAGAAGGAAAGGGTTTGACACACGTTATGTTATTTTCAATCAGAAATACAGCCTTGAGATAACATGGCCACCAAGGACCAGGGACTCCTGGGTGAGGTTTTTCCAGGCAATTATGAAGAATGGCGACTGAGCTTTTTAAACCCTCACCTATGGCTTTTAAAACCTGCTAGAAGCCCCCATCTAGATGCCCTATTGCTAGACTTTTTTTTTAATACCCTGGCCTGGGTTTCATTTCTCTGTGCTGCTGAGATTCTGCTCAAACCTTAGAGGGAGACGAGGCTGCCTGTCAAGTCTCCACGAGACATTTGACGCGGGCTCTTCTCATCCCTCCAGCCGCAGGGCCTGGGAAGGCCCTCTGCAAGGGCACAGTCCGGGGAGCGGCTGTGCCAAGCAGCCAGCAGCCAAGCCCTCTGTGGTGGCCTCCTCTGACCCGGCCTGAACGGCTTGGCACAAGACCAGCTACCCAATGTGTGGAGCCCAGTGCCAAATGAAAATGCCGGTCACTTGCTCACCAAGAACTACGAATCGCAGGATGACAGCAGCAAGACATTCGAGCAAAGCTGAGCCCTTTCGAGTGTGGTCCCGGGGCTTCTGTACACTCCTGGCTGGAAGAGACCCCATCCATCCCACCCAGGATTCCATCCGCGTTCTCCTTAGCTCCCGAAATGAAACAGATTTGACTGAAGCAAACGTGAAAAAGAGAATGAGTTAATCTCCTCACAATCTAGCATTAATTAGCATTATCCAACTGAGAATAAGGCAGTTTCGCAAGTCATAAATCACATCAAATGGAAGTATTTTCAGTGGCTCTGATAATGAGCTCCACAGGCTCCTGGAGGGTGAATGAAAGGTCTGTCTTTGTTGGTGGGAAGTCAGAGGGCCTTCTGGGGAGTCTGAGGAGTGAAGGAATCCTGTTGATGTGTGGGGAGGAGGCCACCAGCAGCCTTTCCTCCGGGCATCCTTCTGTAGGCGGAAGGAGTGAAGGAGCGTGTGGGAGAGGCCGGGGGAGGAGGGGGTAGGCAGGAGCAGGCACTCCACCACATGGCTGCCTCCACCCAGCACACAGGCAGCTGCCAGCCACCTCGCCCCTCTCCACCAAGAGTCGGCCAACGAGCCAAGTGGACCCACCACAGACTTCTCCTTGTGGATCGGCTGCCGGGTCCCTGTCCCCGGTGATGTGGGCCATCCTGAAGGCAGTGCTGGGTGCTCCTGTCAAGCGTGGCCACCGCTGGGTCCTCTGTGTCCGGTCAACGCAGCTGGGTCTAAACGAAAGAGCACCGGCAGCTGGCACCCGCTTCTGAGCCCCACGGAACTGGGAGTGTGCAAGGGGCCGAGGAAGTAGAGATACCCAACGTTGCCTAAACAGGTAATTTCAAAGGCTTTAAGCCTTAAGAAGGCTTCTGGGAGCCTCGCTGCCTTGGGCCCTTGCCCTCCGGGTTGGGGAGAGGCCCTATCTAAGGTGTGGCAGGTGAGTTGAGCCTTGTCTTTCTTCCTTCAGGACAGCAGCTTCATGTTTTAGGGTGGTAGGATGGAGTGGAGGGTGGTCTGACAGGAGGCGATCTGTCCTACCAGAGAGCGACTACCTCTACTCAAAAGGTGATGGCCAAGACCTGCCTAAGACATGACTGACCAGGAGAATGGTCCCCTCTTCCTGAGAGGGAAGGAGTCCTCAGAGCGCCCTCTGCAGGCAGACGACAGGCGAGGGCACGCACACCTTTGAGAGGGAAGGTCACCTCCACAGGCAAGCTGCTCAGACAGAAAAACGGCACCCAAGGAAGTGAGGCTGGGAAAGGAAGCAAATAATGTTCCCAATACATGTTTGTTGATTTGTTGAATGGGGGTGAAAAATACATATAAGGGGCGGCTGTCCTGTCTTGCGTTTTGCAAATTCAGTGATATGCATGGAGTTCATTGTAGTGTTTGGGTTGTTATGTGAGAGATCCTTGGGGCAGGGACGGGTCTGTCTGGTCACTGTCCCCAGGGTCTGTAAAACTTCCACAGCAGCCGGTTTGCAAGTACTTGTTTAGTAAATGAGGGGTGATCGAAGGAATGCATGAACGAATGAACAAGATGAAAGGAATCAGAGTACCTAGGACAGTGGTTCTCAACCTGCCTAATGCCACGACCCTTTCATACAGTGCCTCATGTTGTGGTGACCCCAACCATACACTTATTTTCATTGCTATTTCATCACTTTCATTTTGCTACTGTTATGAATCAGGCGACCCCAGTGAAAGGGTCGTTCGACCCCCAAAGGGGTACCGACCCACGGGTTGAGAACCGCTGATCTAGTACATAAGACTAGATGGGGTGATGCTAAAGACAGCATTTGTTCCTTGGGAGAGAATGAGGGGCAGGGGCAGGGAGAGAGCCAAGCAAAGCCACCTTTGTGGCCTCCCTGAGGGAACGAAACAAATCCGAACCCCTACAGAAAGGAGACTGTCCAGATCCACGTCTCGGGCTTTAAGGTACCCCTGCACCCATCCCCCGAGGACCTGGTTCAAACGCAGCTTCTGACGCCACAGCTGGACTCCCCGCACATTGGGAGGCGCTGCTGAAGCTGCCGGTCCAGGGACCGCACTCTGAGTGGCCAGGTTCTCCCCGTACTTTTCTCAGTGGTTCATTATCCTCTGCTCTTTCTGCTTTTATTTCCACTCCTTCTGAATATACACGCTAACGTCCCACTCAAACGGCAAAATAAATAAATAAAAGGTCACGTGTCCCAGGGAGTTTCCAAAGGTTTGTGCAAAGAGGGACTGAAAAGGTCATGCAGTTTCTCCATGAACTTTTGGAAGCCCCTCTTCCTCTTGTTCCAGGGAGCCAGGCTGGCGGCTGCTCTGCCTCTCTGAGCCCCACCCCTCAGACTCCCAGCCACTCCCAGCCAGCATGACACTGCAGGCCCCGCCATCGCCAGACAAGGACTATAAGCAAGGAAAAGCTTGGGGTTCCCTGATACCCCTCCTCCCACCACCAAGTTTGGGGTGCTGGAGTATGATTGTCATTTAGGAGGATAACATTTCTCTAAGTCTGTGGGATACCAGTTCTTCACCCCTCGGGGCTAGGCTATTGCTAATTGTCCTCACACACATGATAGGGACTGTTCCCTGACTCCTGTGGTCTTATCAGCAGGCTACAAATACCACCGAGAGCTTCAGAGAGCACCCCCCTCAGGTCGGGGCAGAGGGTACAATCTCACGGAGGCAGCCTCAAGGCTGTAGTCAGAAAAGCAGTGAGCTGAGGTCAGATATTGGGGGGTGCACGCTGCCAGGTCCTAATCTTGAACAAGCCTTCCTTCTGAGAACTTGGGGCTCCTGAGAGCTTTTGTCTCTGCCTATGGACCATTCCGTGGAAGTGCTTTGAACACTGTCAGGTGCTCTGGAAGAGAGGAGTGGTATTATTGTGACCCACCCCACATGGGTGTTTCCACAGTAACTCCAGCACTGGGAAAGTCGGACTTTCTGCCAGCGACGGAACTCAGAGTCACCTGCTCTGATCACAGAATGATGGCTTTGGGGACACAGGGGAGGGGAGGGGATTCCCCGAGTTTATAAGGAGAGCTTGCTGGGTTGCCTCTTTTGCAAGGAGAGTCAGGGTACTGGAGCAGGGTCGGGAGGCAAAAACCTCCCCCAGCTAACCCTGAGAGAGCTGCACGGTCAAGAGTTTGCTTGGCTTTTTGAGTCTAATGAGGTTCCACTGAACCCTAGGTCGGCTGCTGTTATTCACTCGACAAACAGCGTGGTGGTGGTGGTGACGAGGGCGCACTCTGGACCTTAAGTGCATGTGTTCAAATCCTAACTCTGCCCCACGAGCTGTGCAACTTTGGGCAAGTGACTTATTTCTCATATGGGGAGTGAGAGCGGAGTTCTAGAAGTCCCTACCTCTCATGGTTGTGGTGAGGACTAAATGGGATGCTAACAAGCTTAGAAGGAGCCCTGATGGCGTGGTGGTTATGCATTGGGCTCCTCGCTTCAAGGTCAGCTGTTTGAAACCACCAGCCACTCGCTGGGAGAAAGAGGAGGCTTTCTACTTCTGTAAAGAGTTTCAGGTGTCAAAACCCACAGGGGCAGTTCTGCCCTGTCCAGTAGGGTTCCTCTGACTGGACATCGACTTGATGGGAGTGAGAGAATGAGAGAAAGGGAACATGCTTAGAATGAAATATGACTTGCCATCAATACTGTAAATCTTCAGGGGAACAGAACCACCCATTAGTTGCTCCTTGCTCATTCCACAGTGCCACCAAGTCTCCTGATGCTTCGAATCGTGTCTGGGGAATATGAGGGACACAAGGAATGCTGCTGCGGATGACAATGCATTGATCGCCTCTGATGCACCAGAAAGTGCCGGGGAGTCTTTGGACTCTGGGTTTTTTTCTTCCTGGCGGGCGCAATAGTGACAGTAAGGAGATGAGTCGCAGTGGCCCCACGTCTTGGGGAATAGAAAAAGGCTCAAAGGAGCAGGTTGGGACAACCCATTGTATGTCATTGGTACACCTTCCCATCTGAAGTGGGACTCTGCAGTCATGGGTGTCACCCAACCTTGTGGGTTAGCAGCCTGACGTGTAATCCACAGCATCAGCAGGGAGGGAGCGAGACTGTAGACAGTATAAAGTTCACCCTTCCCATTTGTGCAATACAAAGTGTATCATACAGAGCGGTGTTACCTGGTGAGGAGAGCCATCCACGCTCCCCTGAATCTGCCCCAATTCTTCCCCCTCACACACCAGCAGTGAATTCCACTCTCCTGGTGGTGGTGGTGACCATCCAGACAGCTCTAACGACAGGCAGCCTGGTAGCAAACACAACCAAATGCTGCCAGCAGCGGTCCTGAGCCATCCTGCCCTCCCTGTGTGCCTACTGGGTGGTTCCATCTCACTGAGAGTGTCTACCGAAGCGCCCGCCGCCTTTCACCTGAATGGAAGCATGCAGTATTTTATCTTCTGTGCCCGAGTTCTTTCACTCAGACTAAAAGTTCTCAACGTGTGTCCGTATTTTCAGTGACGTTCTCCCTTTTGATTGCCAAGTACTATTCCTTTGTCTGAATACACCACCCACCCTTTCTCACCCAGTATCCATGATGCTGCAGTGAACATGCGAGGGGAAATGTTTGTGTGAACATATGTGTGTCTTATTCCCGGGTATCTATCCAGCAGTATGATGGCTGGGTCATTTACTAACCCGATGGCTGACATTCCGGGGAACTAATTCTGCCTCATTTCTTATCAGGAGACTGGAAGCTCAGGGAGGACAGGGGCACAGATGTTTCATCCCAGAGAGGGCAGGGACTCACTGAGTTACCCTGAATCTTCTTGCTCTGTGCCGAGCTCTGTGCTCAACTTAGAGCAGTGCTTGAGGCCTTAGAGAGAGGAGATGTCTTGGTGGACATCCAACCACTTGGCTTGCATTTAAGCACGTGCTGTGGTTCCTAGTTTGGGGAGACAGTTCTCTCAACGTCCTTCATCGGGTCTTGAGTTAGAGACGGCTGCGGGAAATGAGAAAGGGAGGGTTGGAGACCCAGTTTGGTCCAGGCAAATCTGTGGGGTAGCCACAGCTCGCTCCAAAGGACTGGGAGGAACCAAGGCCCAGAGACAGCACAGCTGCTCCCTGACCCCCAGCCCAAGCACACTGACCAGAGACACCTCCCTGGGACTTGGGCTGGGTGTTCTCTCGCCCACCTAACCCAGGTATAAGGCAGTCAGACTATTCTATGCTAGTTAAAGACTAAGATAAAGAGATGATGGTTACCAGGAAGATCTCATTCCTGAAATGGTAGCAACCAGAGAACAAAGGCAGGGCTAAGGTGGTGACAAGAGGAAGGACCAACTTCTAGCATCCTTCAACTTCTCTCCCTCCCTCCACCTCCCTCATAGGGCTCTCGGGCAGTGGCTGGGAGCTGGTGTGTCATACCACTGAGTCA
The DNA here is from genome assembly GCF_000313985.2 of Echinops telfairi. Lineage (NCBI taxonomy): Eukaryota > Metazoa > Chordata > Mammalia > Afrosoricida > Tenrecidae > Echinops > Echinops telfairi. The sequence goes on from NW_022111368.1 coordinate 15,019,707, forward strand.
TGGGAGGGCTTAGAAACAAGCCAAGCCAATCATCGCCATCTCATAAATCTCTCCAAAGTTGACCTTGAGTTCTACCCTGCTTTTCCCACTGACTTTGATTTAGGTCTGTTAACCAGAAAGAAAGAAATGGGAGGGGATGGGGGAGTCTAGGGATGGAGAGCAAACCCTGGGTCAAATTTCGGGCCAGCGTTTGAGCCTCTTTGCTTGTCTATGAAATGGGGGCGAAGAAGCACGGCCTAGGGTGGTTGGTGTAAGGTTGAAAGGAGAGCAGTGCCTGCCAGCGGTCGGTCAGAGTTCAATCATCAGAAGTAGGACGCTTGTTGTTTTATTGTTATTCTAAGTGGAAATCAAGTTGGAGAAGAAATGGCCCAAAGGAAGAGCAGTAGAACGGAGGTGGAGGGAAGGAGCAGCAAGGGATGGCAGGCTTTTTCTTGGAGGAACCAGAACTTGCAGGCCCCAACGGGGTCAGGCTTGTAGACTATGTGGGGACCCTCTCCCCATTTCCCCAGCACTGTCCTCACTGCCAGAACGTGCTGCCAGGAAGGAAGGCTTGTCCCTACTCAGCCCTTCTGGGAATAGCATTGGGCGGTGATGGGGAGAGAGGCCTGCACTGAAGAAGGGATTGGGGATGATTTCTTAGCAAATCCCCCAGTGAGAACAAACAGGAGGTCTGGCTGGAGCAGAGCCAGCCCCGCAGCTCCCCAGGGGCCTGCCCCTCCTCCCCAGAAGCTGCCTGATGCTCATCTCAGCCTTCTGGGCTGGTCTTTTGCCCGCATGACTGCATTTTTTTAAATCATTTTATTGGGAGCTCTTGCAGATATCATAACATAGTTCAATCGCACCAAGCAGTGTGATACAATTGGGACCACAATCCCTCCCTCCCCCACCCTACTCTCCAGGAACCTTTTTTTTTTTTTTTTCTTTCCCCCTATAATAGTTTCACAGCTGCATTTTTAAAGGCAAGTACAATTTCGGAACTGGAATCCAAACAAGATCACTGTAACTACAGTCTCTCCCTACGTGGACCCCACCAGCCTTCACGGAGACTTGGTGTCATAGCAGTAGCAGTAGCAGTAGTAGTAAATCCCAAGCCACAGGCTTTGTGTTTTGCTTAATGTATTTGTTTTCCTTCCCTGTCTCTCTGGGCCAACCTGGGGATAATTTTAATGAGCCTCTCTCAAAGACTCCTGGTTGACCCTACAGTGCGGCAGGCCCAGCCCTTCCCAGCACAGACAGGGAAGCACCCAGGACTCGGCTCTCATTAGAAACCACTGATGTTCCCTGGAAGGCCTCCAGCCCCAGGCCCACTTCAGGCATATCTCTGGCCCGAAGACAGGCTTGGTGGAAACCCACCGTTGCCAACCCCACGCCGAGGCCTGGGGAGCCCAAAGGCCAGGGGTCCTAGCTTCCCTTTCTGCCTTGTGTCCCACCTCTCCCTCCCTCTCTGGTGAAGCTGCCGTCAAGGCACCCTCTGCCTCCCTTGGCAGCCTGCCCCACTGCTAGAAGGAAAACGCCCAGCAAGTTCACAGCTGGGGGGCTGGAAGCTTTCTTCTCGCCTGACTGTGCTCAGTGTGTCTCAGCAGAAAAAGCTGGGACTCGGTTAACCTCCCGCTGCGCACGAAGCCGTGCTGCACTCTGCAGTCAGAAAAAGCTGTCTCTGCACAGGAGCCGTGGTGGTGCAGCGGGTTACATGCTGGACCACAAACCTCAAGGTCATCCGCTGGACCCACCAGCCACTCCTGGAGAAAAAGATGGGGTGTTCTGCTCTGTACGGCAATGTTCGTTTGTTTTGAAATCCCTCTCCCCAAAAATAAATAAATGAAGCAAAACCACTGCCATCGAGTGTATGCCACCTCAGGTGACCCTGCAGGACAGGGCAGACCTGTCCCTGTGGATTTTCAAGACTGTGATTCTTCCTAGGAGTAGAAAGCCCCGTCTTCCTCCCACAGAGTGGCTGTTGATTTCAAACTGCTGACCTTGTGGTTAGCAGCCTAACACATAACCACTGCACCACAAGGGCTCCTTCAACCTCTCCAAGACATTTGGAAACTTAGCCCTGCCCCAAATGCCACATTGCCAAGATAGCTGGGCCAAACAGCCCCAGCCCTGGGAAAGATTCAGGCCCCCCAGCGGCCCCCTGCATTTCCTCATATCTTCAAGCCCAATCTCTTTCCTCTAGGGATGCTTTGTTTCTCGGCAGCTCAGTCATCCCCCAAACCTGTTCTTAGGTCAACCAGAGAGGCATGTTCTTTCTCCCAAAGTCAAAATGTCTGTATTGCTTTCCTTTGTTTCCTGCCTAGGAAATGAAGATAGAATACAGAACTAGAGGGGATACAAGGAAGCTCTCCCCACATTCCTCCTTTGGGTCCTTGGCCACCTCCACCCTACGTCACTCCCAGCCGGAAAACCTTGATCAGAAGTTTAATGGATGTCATTGGAGACCCTTCGCTCTGCACAGACACACAAAGCCATTCCCCTGCCTGCCTCAGTACCCTTCTCCCTTCCTCAGCCAACATCTTCCACATCCAGGAGACGGTGTCCCCTGAACTGGCACTCCATTGGCGGTTTTTCTTGCCTGGCCTTCGTCCCCATGATAGACACTCAAATGATCATCTTGGGTTTTGTCAAAACTCATCTTTGGGGAAGTCTGGGGGTCTGCTGCCCGGCAGAGTGAGCACAGGTGGTCCCTGGAGGAGCCAGACTTATGTACGCTCAGGGGAGGCATGCAGAAGCTAGGAGCCACTGAGGGGGGAAGCACTTCAGATACTGTCCCTCGCTCCCCTCTTTCTGCAGATCCATGTGTTTCATCCTTCTCTCGAGGTGCAGTCTCTTTGGAAAACTTTATGGGGCAAGGTTCTATGTCCTTGGGGACTCAGAAAAGCATAAGACCATGTCTCTCTACACACAGAGAGCCTCCTTTTCCTCCCAGTCATCTGGGCGCCCCACTCACAAGCACCCCAGTCTGGTCTTCCTTCAGGTCAGCATGAGACCGTTGCCAGCCTCTAGTCATTCTCCACCTCTCACTGATACAGCCCTACCCGCCTCCTTGTGCTTTAATTTAATGTGTCTATTTCCAGTAAATGATATTTGGGCTGCTTTTTTCCCTGTTACCTTTATGATGCCATAGGGACAAAGTCCACAAGTTTTCTCCTTTAAAAAAGTAAAATGAAATAAGAATGGGTAGCCTATTCATCACAGTCTCCTGCACAGCGCTGAGCTCCGTGTCCTCGTATGTGCATCAGACATTATTGGTCCTCATGACCAAGGGACAGGCAAGAGGATTTGGGTGAATGTTCTTGGGAGGTTTTTCCACATCCATTTAGACTTCCGATCAGTACCAGCAATTGAGTCTGGAAAGCTCCCCAACAAGACCCATCTTTCAAGGCCAACAAGCACATTGACATCGTCACAAACCATGTCAACACAAGACAAGGTGACCCTCCGAGCACTCACAGGTGCACGCGCTCTCTCTGGACAGCCAGGCCAGTCCCCAGATGGCCAGGGTTAGATCCATCTCGAGTTGGAAGCACAAGTCTCCCATTCAGAAAGGGAACGAGGTGCTTTCCACGCCTCCTTCAAAGAAGGACGAGAGTGGAAGTTGGTGTGACGCATCGTAAAGCGTAGTTGGTCCTCGTCCATTCACTTGCCAGCCAGGGGGCCTTGGGTAAGCCACTGAAGTTCTCTGGGTTTCAGTGGTCTCCATCATAAAATTAAACTGGGGGGCTTAAAACATTCTCCTCATTATTTGGCTGGATGGCCTGCTCTTAACATAGCGAGAAAAGAGGCCCCACTTAGAGACAAGCTGACCATGGGCGCTGGAAGAACAGCGAGGCAGAAGACAGCCTGGACCAGATTCTCATACTTGGCAGGGTCCCCAGGAACCTCCCTTATGTAAGGAGCCCACTGAGCAGGAGGGAGCCATGCAGCACACGTAAGGCTTATGTAAGGCCGGGCTTGCTCACAGCTCTCTGTGCATCTTAAACAATTAGTCACTAACCCCAGGGCTTAACAGTGGGCCTTTCAATGACTCTCCTCCAAAGAAGCAGCTCTTTCCCAGGAATGGGTGTGAGACTGGTGAGGGCCCTGGAGTCGCCCAAGGTGCGTGGGACCGGGATTCAGGGTCCAGCCTGCCTTTTCCATCGGGGTGCTGTGTGTTCCCTCTCCATTGTGGTGAGAAGCACACAAAACCAAGTAGACCCCACCCACAAGGAACCACCTTACCCTGGAAGGTAGCCGGGCCCGAGGACTGAGCATTCATTCACTCAGTGCCCACTACACAGGGGGCTGGGCTGGGCTGGGCTGGTCAGGGCAGGGCTCCCTGGCTGTGCCAACCCGTGCTCGGCAGGTCAGGGCTTGCCTGTAGGTGAGGAGAGTGCTCTGCAGCCTCCAGTCCCTCCTGGTGCCCACCTGGTGCTGATGACGCATGTCTTTGCAGGTGAACCCCTGGGAAAGGATGGCCCACGTGGGGGACTGTAAATGGATCCCCTGGCTCCCTGTCCTGGTGGTAAGTGTGTCAGAACACTGAGTGGCTCTGCGCCCCTCACCCACGATTCCCATTCCCTTTCTCAAATCACCGAGCTTGCTCCCGCCGTGGGGGCAGCGCTCGGCCCTGTGTCTGAGCTGGGGCGGAATCGCTTGGGCTTCCCCTGCCCTGCTCTGTCCTTCCCTGCTGTATGATGAGGGGCCAGCTCCTTAGTCCTTGTGGCCTCCGGTCCTACCACTGCCACATGGGAGTAATAATAACACACCTCTCCCATGGGGTTTCTTGGGAGAATCAAATAAGATACTATTTGCTAAGGCCTGCACATGTTTAATGTGTTCAAATCAAACAGTTATGTGGCCGCTGTCTTTATTATACAGCCGTGGAGACCAACATCATTAGACGCTTATTTGTTTTGAGAATCACGCAGCCAGTGAATACTTGATGAGCTTCAAGGGTAGGGGGTGCTGGGGATGGGGGTGCACAGTTGAAAAGAGACCATTTCTGGCCCTCCCCAGCCTTTCATCCTGATCAAGCCATTAGGACAACAGCAC
>NW_022111368.1:15025951-15027435 GCF_000313985.2 Echinops telfairi
AGCTGGTGAATCAAAATGGCCAGGGCGATGGAGATGCTTTCTTCTGCATCAACCTCAGTTGGCCTTGCTCTTAGGGGTAGTCACCCTGGCAAATTGTCTCACCCAAGCTCATTCCCTCTGAGTGGATGCCCATGCAAAGCAGTCCTGGAGATCAGGGTAGAACTAACTCTTCACAGGCACAGGAAACCTGGTCTTTCTTCTGTGGAGCAGCTGGTGGTTTCAAACTATTGACCTTGCTGTTAGCAGCCCACTCTGCCACCAGGCTTGAGCAAGACAAATAGTAGCCGTCTTTGGAAGTCATTAGACATTGAGACGGGATCATCTGAGCTGCTCTGCGCCCAAGGATAGTCCTTGCCCCAGAAGGAGGCAGCAAGCTGGTAAACAGGTGCCTCAGAGTTATAATGTATATGTTTAGAGGATAATTATTTTGCTTTTCACCTTGAGAAAATGTGTGTTCAGGTCATCTGACTCAGAAGCGTAACTGGAATGTCCTCCGATAATATCTTTATCCCCGAGTTTTACATATCCCGTCTCTTTGGCAGAAAGACTGAAAGCATAGGTGGTCTATGAAGAACTAAGGAAAGTCTCCACGATTCTAAGATCCCCAGTTCTTGCAAATTGATGAAGGAGCCGTGGTGGCATGTGGGCTATGCATTGAGCTGCTAACCACATGGGCGGTGGTTTGAACCCACCAGCTTCCCTATGGGAGAAAGATGAGGCTGGCTGCTCCCATGCAGATCTGAAGTCTCAAAACCCCCGGCCCAGTTCTCCCCTGCCCCTTCGGGTCTCTGAGAGATGCAATCGACTTGATGGCAGTGAGTTTGGAGTTTGTTGGGTTTGGGGGAGACAGCTGAATCGCTGGGTGAGAACAAACCACTAACACATCCAACTACTAACCCAAAGGTTGGAAGTTCGATTTCACCCAGAGGTTTCTCTAAAGAAAAGTCTGGCAGTCTAATTCCAAAAGTTCAGCAATCGCAACCGGGGCGTTGAATCGGTTTTTGCTTTTCTGCCCCAGAGACACCGAATCCCAATCTACCATTGACCAAGCTCTAGAAGGACCACCAGGGACCTTGCTAAAGTATACATTAACCAGTTTCTGTGTCAGTCCATCTGGGGTGGCAATGGACATTTTGAGCAGGAGGCTAAAGCTGAATCAACTGATTTGAAGCCCTGATTGAAAACCCTGAGAAGCACAGTTCTACTCTGATGTACTTGGGGCTTCGTGAGTCTAAGTTGGCTTGGCGGCAACTGGTAAATAACTGAGCTGAGGAGAGTTGGACACCAGTGTGCGTGTCCCTGACTTAAACAGGATACTGTCGGTCCAAAAACCAAACTCACTGCCATCAAGCCGATTCCGACTCAAAGCGACCCTGGACGGCAGAGTAGAACTGCCCCACATGGGTTTCCAAAACAGGAGATCCTTACCGGAGTAGAGAACCTTCTCTCTCTCTCTCTCTCTCTCTCTCTCTCTCTCTCTCTCT
>NW_022111368.1:15027660-15029413 GCF_000313985.2 Echinops telfairi
CCTCGGTCCACCCTGTGTGCACTGCTGAGAGTCAAGGCACTGCAGTCGCACGCACACATGACCTGTTCCCCTGCAGTCCTGTGGCTATGGTAGCAAAGATGACGACTATGACTGCGTCCCATGTCCTGCGGAGAAGTTTTCCAAAGGAGGCTACCAGATCTGCCGGCGCCACAAAGACTGTGAGGGCTTCTTCCGGGCCACCGTGCTGACGCCGGGGGACATGGAGAACGACGCTGAGTGCGGGCCTTGTCTCCCCGGGTAAGTGGGAGGTGCTGCTGGGCCTCACCAGGGACCGTGCTGCAGAAATGTCACATTTCCAGGAATCCCAGTGAGCCCAGGCCCCCGGGAACCTGCAGGCCTGCCCCATAGCTTACTCCAGCCATCGATCCGCTCTGTGAGGGGCAGCTCAGCAGAGGGGCTGCCGCACCCTCGGAGTCAGTAGCCTTAGCCCAGTTACCTTTCATAGGTCAGGCAGCTCATCCGGGCGTTCCTGATTCTTAAAAGGACGCTAATAATATCTTCTGACCACCCAAATAGACACATTTGTTGACTAGGTTGCACTGAGATAATACATGTGAATTGCTTTGGAAAGAAACCTGAAATTCTATACAAAAAGTATTCTTTTCGTGTTGTGAAAATTCTGGGAAAATGACTCATAAGGGTTTTGGAGTCGTACGTACAATGCCCGTAATGCCACAATTTTATCAAGCCAAAAAACCTTCCAGAGGAGCAAAGCGAAGATGCAGTTTGCCTCCAAGCCAGAAAACCAAAAGTCTTCCTGCTTCCGGGCAAGACACCTGGGCTGGGTCTGTCTGGGGCCAGGGAAACACAGCCTTAGCACAACCCGCAAACAGTACAGCGCCACGGGTGGGGTCGCTACCCCCCTCTAGCGGCCACACAGCGTAATGCTTTCCGAGCGCCACCTCTGGAAAGGGGAAAGCCGCGGTGGTGGACGCCTGGGAGCTGCAAGGGGGGGGCAGGGTTTTGAAGAGCGTGCTACACATTACAAGTTTGTGCACACGTTCTATCTGTGTGTCACTGCATCGAATTAAGAGGTGAACCAAAATAAGAAGGCATCGGATATGGTTAGGCCAAGAGCACAAAAGGAAAGGATTCCTGGTGGCGTAGTGGGTTATTCCTTGGGCTGCTACCCAGCAGGTCTGCAGTTTGAACCCTCCCACTACTCTACAGGAATGAAAATGTTCCAGCCTTGGAAATTGCTGGGTCTCGGGATCGGAAGAAGGTGGTTCAAAAAAAAGCCATAAGGGCCCATTACTTTAAGAGTAGAGTGAAAAACTCTTTAAAATATTTTAGACGCTACTTTTATTGTGAATTGGATGAAGGTTTGTGGCGCAGCTCATCAGCACTGCGTGCTACAATGCGGACACGTTTTCATTCAGCTCCCTGATTGCAATTCCCACGATGAAACACCATTTATTCCACATCCCCGTGTTTACTGTTTCCTTTCCTCCTTCCTACTTCCACCTAAACTCCTCAGAAACAATCTTCGTTTGAATTTGTTGCTGAGAAGCACCCATTTCCATGGCTCCCACAGCCACCTCTCTGACACCACCCCCACCAGAGCCTCTCCAGTTTTCTGTCTACAGCCCCGTGCATCATAGAATGATTACGTAACCCCATCCCAATACACAGAGTATAATTCAAGCATAACTCTTCATTCAGTAGGGGGACCTTATCACAGAACCTTATTTTTAAGCATAAGTATGTAAAACAGAAACAAATAAAGTCTACT
>NW_022111368.1:15029934-15031499 GCF_000313985.2 Echinops telfairi
ACACACACACACACACACAAAGGATCCCTGGCTTGATGGCATAGTACATTGATCACAGGACTGCTAACCACAAGGTCAGTGGTTCTAACCCACCAGTGGCCCTATGAGAGAAACGTGAGGTTGTCTTCTCCTGTAAAGATGTACAGTCTCAGTCAGACACCCTAAGGAGCAGCTAGTTCTACTCAATGGCACCTAAAAGTGCCACTGCCATCGAGTCCAGTCTGACTCAGATTGACCACTGGCCATGGCGGTACATCGTTTTTCAGGGCAGAAAGCCTTGTCTTTCTCCCTCCAAGCAGCTGGCGGGTTCAGACCGCTGGCCTGGGGGTCAACAGCCCGATGTGCCATCCACTATGGCAGTAGGTTGCAAAACCTACAATCATCTGGGGAGTGTCGTGGTGTGAGAATTTGGCCCCACATTCTTAATACAACAGCTCTGGTATGGATTTTCATAAACTCTTGAATTAAAACCCTACTAAGTAAGATACTAAGAATCCTGGTGGCCTGGTAGGGGAAGCCTGGGGTTATTGACTAAAAGGCTGGTAGTGTGAACCCCATCGCTGCTCTGAGGGGGAAAATGAGGCTGTCTGCTCCAGGAATGTGGTACAGCCTCTGAAACCCTACTCTGTCCTGTAAGGTAATGGCTGTGCAATGGCAGCGGGCTTACAGGTGGGGAGAGATCCAGGCCTCCAGGTATCATCCAGGCATTCATGGTGAGGGAGGCCATGGGCCAGATGGGCTCCCCAGTGCGAGAGGAGTGGCGGGTAGAAAGTGGAGCTTCTGGCTCCTAGTCTCATCCCTGGCTCTGACCTGGCAGTGTACTGCATCGGCATGCCCTAACATTCAGCCATCATTTTGCCCCAAATGATGTTTTCTCATGCAGCAAATATGCGCATTGAGTGGCCTTTTTCAATAGAGAATGCCTCACCGGCAGAGTCCCACTCCTGGTGACGCCGTGTGTGTGTGTGTGTGTGTGTGTGTGTGTGTGTGTGTGTGCGTGCGTGCGTGTGACCTCAGAGATCACCAGGACAAAGCAAGAAGGCCCATGGTCATTTTAAAGGCAGACTCTAAGAGAATGAAGGTAATTGTCTTGGTCCTACTGCTCTGACTAGAAAGTATCTACTCACTAAAGTTCAGCAATGTCATTGGGGTAAGCCCCTGGTTCTAGAAGGATCCAAACAAGCATCGAGGGCCTTCTGTCAGCAACGCTGGAGGGTTAGTTGGGAAATGGGCGTTCGTGCATTGAGAAGGTTCTTTCCAGCTTTGCAAAATCCTGCGTCTCTCTCTGCCCCTCTGCGAGCACAGCAACCTGCTCATGCCCCCACCCTCTAGCTTCCCCACCTGGGACGGTGGACCCAAGGCCCCGTTCCACAGCACAAAGGGAATTTTCAGGGAGGCGCAGCCCCAGGCCCCTCTTCTCACAAACACCTTGGGAAGAGTCTGTGTTCAGGGTGGCTCAGTCGCGTGATGTGTCTGCTGAAACACAGAACTGCCAAGCCCAAGGCCTCGGAGATAGAAGACGGCCTTCTTTAACGCCTGCTCCACAAACTGCCCCTCTCTCTCCC
>NW_022111368.1:15032611-15034508 GCF_000313985.2 Echinops telfairi
GTGGCCCTGGGTGGGCTTCTACGGCAGGGCTGCATGGGCAGGGCCGACTCAGCCCCAGAAAGCGGGCGGGCATAGCTGCAGCTCCATGTCTGAAGGCGGGCAAGCCCTGGGCGGTTAGAAAGGAGGGGTAAGGAGCAGCAAACTGTGCAGCCCCACTCCTGTGCACCGCACCGCCGGCGGTGGGAGCCATCTAAGCCAGGGCTTAGCGACAGGGATAAGGACTTCTTAGTGTGGATCAGACCAGGCCTGTGAGTGGCACGGGACACACTTACCTAGCTCACTATTGTGCTCTTCTCGCCCCTTGTCTTTCATACTATCGCCTCTTAATAAAAAAACAAAACAAAGGAAGATGACAAAGGGCCCTTCGGGGCCTCCCCGTGTCCACATGTTGAACTTCTGCGGGGAGTTGGGGCGGTGGCCTTCCTGATGGAGAACCTTTGTCTTCGTAGATGCGGGTTGCTGTCGGGTCGGTTCTGACCCGTAGGGACGCCACCTGTCAGGACAAGCAGTCCCCATCTCCGAACAGGGCTGAGTCCTGGTAGAGCACACTTAGCGTTGCCCACTGTTGTTTGTTTTGTTTGTCTTCCCTCGTATGTGCTACACACAACATCGCAGGGTGCCGTTCGCTGACGGTATCAGTGCCGTAAGTTGCTGCGCGGTGTTTCGAGTTCCAGAGAAAGATTGGATTTGGTAAGACACTGATCATAAAAGGCCATATAACGAACCCTCAAAACAACAGAGGGAATGCCGTGTGGAACTCATGGCACAGGCAAGGTATGGTGTGTCACTGGAACGGAACGGTGCCATGAATGGGTGATTACCCACAGAACGGCCCTGTCCCGTCACCTCGGCTGTGACCTTTTGGAAAGAGAGTGCCAAACTTAGATGCTGAAGCGCCCCAGAGGGTGCCATCCACCAACCATTCCGGTCGGTGTCAAGTGCTTAATCATCTGAGCCACCAAGGGACTCCGCCCATTCCTAAGTACTATGTACTAGACACATCTCTATGAACAAGTCTTTCCCTTGAAGGCCTCACACTGCACCCGACCAGACTCACAGCCACTGAGCTGACGTCGACTTACAGTGACCCTACGGGACAGGGTAGAACTGCCCCTGGTGGGTTTCGGAGTCTGTAACTCTTGACCGGGGTAAAAAGCCTTGTCTTTCTCCCCTGGAGTAGCTGGTGATTTCCAATTGCTCACCTGGTGGTTAGCAGCCCAGCCGGTCACCACTACGCCCCCAGTGCCCCTTGCCAAGGGACGGGGGAACAGAAAAGTACAATATGAATAAACAGCATGCCGGGGCGGTGGAAGCAGGGAGAAGGAGCAAGCTGAAATCCAGTGTCCGACCGGTGACGTGTGATGTGGACAGAACAAGCTGGGCGCAGGAGCTGCTCACTCGTAGCTGAGCCCAGCGTGGGCGAACGGATCTAGCACAGGGCCCTAGTATTGCTCTTCTTCCACACAGAACGGGCTTCTGGCTGGTGGCAGAGAAGGACTTCTGAGAGGGCTCTTCCTGGTAGGCTTCACTGTAAACCTAGCTAGTGTGACTTCTCTGACCGGTGTTTCAAGATGGGTTACTTAATGTTTACAAGATACATGGGGATCTGAAGGCAAAAGGCTTTGAGGAAGGGCAGGCAATTATTATCATAATGTTACAGGTAACGGTCCAAACGCATGAAGGCTGGAACCCAAAGACCCTCCCCACACACACACACCATGAGCCCTGCTGCTCCCGCTGCCGGCTGCCACTGCCGTGAGCAAAGTGCCAAGGTTGTACATGACCAATAAAAAAGAGATTAAAACGCAACCACAGGAGGAAAAAACTCCAATAAGCAAAGGAGGGATGATTTTCCTTTTTTTCATTTCTGGAATGATAATAAAGGAACGCCTTGGCA
>NW_022111368.1:15035289-15045857 GCF_000313985.2 Echinops telfairi
AATGGTCCAAACAGGCTGCTGGCTTGGCAAGGCTCCCCATCCCTACCATGCCTGTTTCATGCCTGACTAAATGCTTTGACGGTAGAACATGCCAAATGATCACGTGATGGGTTCTCGGTCCGTAAGTCGAGCCCATTCCGTTGCCCGTGGTGGCGCCCAGCTCACGTGTGCTCTGTTTTGTCTTGTCTCGCCCGCCCTGTAGTTACTACATGCTGGAAAACAGACCCAGGAACATCTACGGCATGGTCTGCTACTCCTGCCTCCTGGCCCCTCCCAACACCAAGGAGTGTAAGTGCGCCGGTCCTTTCATGGGAACAGTGTTTGTTGAACGCCGGCATCTTTCCATCGAGAGTGTGGTAGAACAAAGCCAATCCTAGTACTGGGGCAAGTTTAATTATGGAGAGAACAGAAATAGCCCTGTGCCATAGCAAAGTGGGTGTATCAATCAGTCAGCAGATCCAGAAAGGAAGAGTTGCTGTAGTTGAGCTACACTGTGAGTCAGAGACAGAGCGTTCTAGTCCAGGTCCATCCGCCTTGAATGAGTCCCTTAACTTGTGAATCTCCAATTTTTCATTCATAATACGGGCATTTTAAGCTCTGACCTGGCCACGTCATGGGGTTACAGGAAGACCAGTGAGCTCACAGATGCAAAGGTGTTTCACAAAAGGCCATCAGGGGCTACCCAACTGTTCACTCTACTGTACACATTTTTTTTAATCAAATAACGTCCAGGGAAATATCTGAAAAGTGATCCCAATTGATGAAATGGCTTCCACAAACCCCATGTCACAAAAAGGAAATCTCAGAGGTTTATGGATCCCACCTAACGCTGTTTCTTCCTATTTTCGTCTGGTTTGGTTTTCATGGGCGTCGCTCTGAGAGGTAGGGCCGGTAGCTGTGCTTCAGAAAAGGTATTGCGTGGCCTCTTGGCTTTGTGGTCTGAGACAGGAGACGAACAGCAGGAATGGGAAGGGGCAGCAAAAACAGATATCTAGTCAAAGGTGGGTACAGACGCAAGGACTCTGGGAGCATTTGCTGACCGTTCCACTTCAGTCTCATTCAAGGGTGGCGGTGAGTGGACATGGGGCTTCCTCCTCTCTGTAAGACCCCCCCATTGCTTAGAACCCATTCTGATTCATGGCTGTCAGAGTAGAACCAGAGTAGATCCACTGGATTTTTGTTTGTTGTTAACTTTCTATGGTGAATTGGGGGAGGGTTATCAGAGCAGACCATCGGTTTCATGTTCAACAATTCATACCCATGTTTCATCTCATTGCAATCCCTCAATGCAACTCCACTCCTCCCACCTCCTCCCTGTGTTTTCTATCCCTCCTTCTCTCCTAACCCTAACTCTGTCCTTGGGGAAATGCTGCCCCTTTGATCTACAATGGTTGATGACCCTGTAGTGTGTCCCCTCACTGGTGTGACTGTTCTCCTTATAGACCTACCTATTGTTTGGTTGAAAATTCAGCCATGGGGGTGAGCTCCATTCCAGACCTGAAGGATCATCGTCTCTTATGATTTTGAGTTTTGCTCCACATTTTTCTCCCCTCTAGCTGGACGTTCTAATACTATCGATCCCATTCAGTAGTGGTAGTTGGGCACCATCTAGTTCTTCTAGTGCCAGGGTCATAGAGTATGATAATCTATTGCACTACTTGTTTCCACGTGCCTTTGAATTTCTTCATTCTCCTTTCCTCCCGACAGAGAGAGACCAAGACCTGTACCCTCAGGCGCTACTCACGAACTTTTCAGACACCTGTCACAACTCACAAAAGTAGGACTTGCGGACAATGTGTTTGTGGACTGTGTTAGGCTAATTGACCTTGCTGTCCCGTGAGACTTCCATGGGGTTTTTAGTAGATGGAATTTTGGGCGCACAGCTCCAGAACATTCTTCAGATATGCCTCTGAATGGTTTGGAACTGAGAACCTTTTGTGTAGTTACTGGGTGCTTAAATGTTGGTACCACGCGAGGGTCCTATGAGGCCTCCGTACCCTCCCATTTTCTTCAAAAAAGATCTGGTTGTGGAGAATAGGAAAGAGCTGCGTCTTAAGGGCTACAGCTGAGAAGAAGGGAAGTAGAAGCTGACCCAGGCCAGCGAGCACCGCCATCCCCACCACTCCCAACACTGTGCGTGCAGGGCAAGGCTGCCCTGCAGGGAGGGCCATTCTCTCCCTTCCAAACTGCTAAGTGGATGATCCTGGTAATAATGGATTTGCATGCCTTGAAAGCCATGCTTTACCTACAGAGCCCATGTTGATTAATTCACAAATTAGAGGTGGCCCAAGGGCTCCAGGCAGCCTGCCAGAACGACCTTCAGTGAAGTGGCCAGCCATTACCAAGGAATTTAAACCCATTCCATAAGGATAGTTGGGCCAGAGACTCCCAGTCCAAGAAGATGCCAGCTGCTCCTTCCTATTTAGCAATCACTCATTGCCCGTGGATCCTGAAGTGACTATTTGCCCTGGTAGAACATTTTGTGTGAATGGCCACCACACACTGTAATGCCACCGAGTTTTCCTATCACTGTCCAAGAGGCAAGACTGGAACTTGTTCTTGGGACTTGGGGCTTGCAAGAGCCTCAGCAGAGGAGACCCAAAAAGTGCCCACAGGGATCCTCCCAGACCTCAGGGAGTCCAATTCCATACCCCGGGGACCCACATTCTCTACTTGGCTCAGTGAGACTGAGTGGAGGGTCAAAATCACAAACAAACAAAACACTGCCACCAAGTCCACTCCAACCAGCACAGAGTGACCCTGCAGTAACAGAGTAGAACTGCTCTTTAGAGTCTCTGCAATTGTAAGTCCTTCCACACACACACCCTATGGGTAGCAGCCTGCTGCTCGACACCCCCCCCCAATGCCATCCGGGGCAGCAGGGGCTCTCAAACTCTAGAATCCCTCAGAATCTCCTTGAGGACTTATAAAATGAGATTGCTGGGCCCTAGTCCTGTGGCACAGTGGTTATATGTTGGGCTGCCATCTGCAAGGTCAGCAGTTCAAAGCCACCAGCTTCACCAAGGGAGAAAGACAAGGCTTTCTACTTCCTTAAACAGTTAAAATCTTAGAAACTCACTGGGGCAGTTCTACCCTGTCCTATAGGGTCACTGTGAATCAGGATTGGCTCGATGGCAGTGATTCTCTTTGAGTCTCTGACTCAGCAAATCTGGGGTGGGGCCTGAGAATTGACAAGTTCCCAAAGGGGTTGTTGATGCTGTGGGGGCAGTACTACACGCTGAGAACCCCATATCACTAGGATAAGCCACTGACCCCCACCGATCACTGGTGGCACTGTGCTAGAAGTATAGCTGTTCAAACCCACCAGTCCCTCCTCAGGAGAACGATGAGGCTATCTGCTCCCATAAAGATCGACAGCCTCAAACCCCTGTCTCTGAATGAACCTCCCTGCTGAGCTTAAAACCAGGTGCCGTTGAGTCGATTCTGACTCACGGTAGCCCCTGGTGTATTAGAACAAAACTTTGCTTCCCAGGGCTTTCAATGGCTGAATTCCCAGAAGTAGATCGCCAGCTCTTTCTTCTGAGGTCTCCCAGGGCAGAGTCAAACCTGGAACCATTCTGTATCGGAGCCCCGGGGGTGGTGTGGTCGCACGTTGGGCTATTAACTGCAAGGTCAGCAGTTTGAATCTCTCAGCTGCTCCTCATAAAGAATTCTACTCTCCTAAAGAATTACAGACTCAGAAACCCCCAGGGGCAGTGTCTATAGGGTGGTTATAGGTCAGAATTGACTCCATAGAAGTGACTTCACGGCTAAGTCAGTTAGTTGTATGCGCCACACAAGGGCTCCCACCTGAATTGAAATCCCTATTTTTAACCGAGACCAGTCACTTAACCTCCCTGGTCCTCCCTTGCCTCACCTGCAAAATTAAGAGACCAGCGGTGTCTACATCATTGGCTATCATGGAATCCACTAAGTTCCCACCCATAGTGCCCAGTGATCACGCCTACATGTTAGCTAAATATGGGGTTGTCCAACCAGAGAGAATAAAATAATTCTAGTTTGGGGGACTGTCAGGTAGTTTGAGCACCAGCCCATCCTGCCTTTGAAAGAGCGCAACATTTATACCAGGGCAGATCTTTATTTTTGCATAAAATATATGGATTGTGGGATTTAGCTCTGAACCTAGCCCTTAAAAAAAAACTCACAGCCATCAATTCTGACTCTTAGTGAGTCTATAAGACAGAGTAGAACTGCCCCTGTGGATTTGGATTTCCAAGACTGCAAACTCTTTGTGGGAGTAGAAAGCCCTGTCTTTCTCCATCAGAGTGGTTGGTGGCTTTGAACTGCTGACCTTGTGGGTCGTAGCCCAATAAATAACCACTACACCACCAGGGATCCTTCATGTCCTAAGATTCCCAAAACAAAGTACCAAAGCACAGTTGGCTTTAAAGGCCCAGCATGTCTCCCCTCTCCATTCTGGAGCCTCAAAGTCCACCTCCAGAGTATTTCCCTGCTGTCTCTTGAGGGTTCTGAGGGAGAACCTGCTCCTGGCTCCTCTCCTGGGCTCCTGGCTCCTGCCAGTTCTTGGCATTCCTTGGCTGCGGGTGCAATCTCACACGGTCTCTCCCTGTATATGTGGCAGGGTTCCCCTGTCTGTTCTCCTCTTTTATAAGACCCCATTCATTCAGCTCGATGCTCAGTTACCCCATGATGAC
Source organism: Echinops telfairi (assembly GCF_000313985.2). Lineage (NCBI taxonomy): Eukaryota > Metazoa > Chordata > Mammalia > Afrosoricida > Tenrecidae > Echinops > Echinops telfairi. Next base: position 15,039,966 of record NW_022111368.1, read on the forward strand.
CTCAATTAACTGATAACAAAAGGAAAGGGTGTCCAATGGGGTGGCATTCCTTCACAGGTACAGGAGTGGTGGTAGAGGGCCGTTGAGCCAATTCTGTCTCATAGTGTCCCTACAGGGTGGTGTCGAACAGCCCCACAGGATGAAACCTTTCGTCAGCATAGTGGTTACCTGTTGGGCTGTGATCCAAAAGGTTGGCACTTCCAAACCACCCGCCGCTCCAAGAGAGAAAAACGGGCCTTTCTACTCCCTCAAACAGTTCATAGTCTCAGAAACCCACGGGGGCAGTTTTGCCTGTCCCGTGACTCATTGTGAGTTGGTAGCGACTCGATGGCAGTGGTTTGGTGTGCTTTGTTTGGGTTTGGTTTTAGTTTTGTTTTCGAGTTAACCATTCCTGAAGCCGACTGCCAGAAGAGCTGGTGGGTTTGAACCACAGACCTTTTGGTTAGCGATTAAACACCTGAACATCGTGCCACTCAGGCTCCTTGTACAGGGCCCATGACTTCAAGCTCTCTTTGGGAGAGGCAAATTCAATCCAGGACACTACCTATTCCAAAGAGGCCAGAGTAACTGAGAAATGCGTGTCTACTGTTACCATGGAGATGCACCAAACCATTGTACTGTGCTAAGGAAATCCTCATTAGATCCAAGCAGAATCTAGATCTGTGGGCCAGGGCTCCGGCAGGGCTCCTGGTGGATGGTAGGGTGCTGTCTGCCGGAGCTCACCACACAAGGTTTAGGTTTGGGGTTTAAATTCCTGGCTTTAGAGTTGCTCCATCCAGGCCCCATGCTGGGTGCTTTAGTAACAGTGGGTATAATCCTACTAATTACCTGGCAGAGGAGGTAGGATTATCCTCACCCTCAAGATTAAGAAAGAGGCTATTAGGGGTTAAATAATTTGTCTCTGATCCCACAGCCAGTGAAAGACGCACGCGGTAGTGGTGGCAGCGGGTCGCTGCCAAGCTCCTCCTGCCCACAACAGAACCGTTTGGTGGTCGGTTACTCAAGGCTCTGACCTTTCAGAGACAGCCTGACTTCCCAGATGCCTCTGGCGGAGTTTGAGCCACCCGCCTGTCAGCTAGCAGTCGAGTGCCTAACTGTGCGCCACTAGAGACCCCAGTGGCGATGACAGTAGGGCCCGGGGTCGGGCAGCATCAGCTCAATGGCAGCCAACAAGAGCAAAGAGGCAGCACCCCCTTCTTCTGTCTGTTATATCTCTGCACTTGGCTGGGTATAGATGACTTGGTTTAACACCCCATGTGCTGATGTTTCCATAAAATTAAAAATCTGTCCTTTTACAAGCCTGTGATGTAGGTTTTCAAATAGTTTGAGATCATGGCATTCCCCAACCCCCCACCAAAAAAAAAATGCTCCTAAAAAACACAAAATACTCTCAGGATTAATGACCAGAAACCTGGCAGCACTGGCTTCAGGGTTCATCCCGCACCACAGGTGTTTCCCTTGCCTTGCCCTTCAAAGCCACACAGTGCCCAACGTTGACTCCCCTGGACAAGATCTGCCCAGCGGTTGTCACTGAGTGTCGCTCACTCACGTCCTGCCAGCAAGTCCATTCCGATGCATAGCAACGCTATGGGATAAAGTAGAACTGCCCCTGTGAGTTTCTGAGGCTAAATCTACATGGGAGTGTAAAGGGCTCCCTCGTTACAACCAGTGGGTTCAAACTGCCGGCCTTGTGGTGAACAGCCCAACACAAAACCCACTATATCACCAGGGCACTTCCGCTCAGAATAGGCTGATCAAATGCGCGATGACGGCAAATTAATAATGACAATAAGAAAAGACCAAACGCTTGCTTGCCTGCCTGGCTCGATACCTCTTAAGGGGGGTCAACCTTGCAGTGGAGGAGCTAGGGGGCGAGAAAGGACAGAGCCATTGTGTGTGTGCATCGGGTGGGGGGTGGGGGTGGTTACTGCTCTTTCTCCCTCCCTTCCTTTTGTCTTTGCCTCCTTACTCTTTCCGAAAGATAGGAAGACAGAAGGAATCGAATTGCAGATGAGAGAGACGGAACAGGCTATACACTGTCTAATTGTATGATCCCAATCATGCTCCTCCTACGTACTGTTAGTGGAGCTCTGGTTCTCTTGAGAACTGTAGGCCACCATTGAATTGAGTTGTCAACGGCCATGGTGGTGTCATTTGTCCATTTCCCCTTTGCCCTCACTCCATCTGCTGGAAGGCAGCCCTTTGTGGCTGAGCCCCAGGGAAAACAAGTCCGCGAGGAGGGACCAGTTTGCTGCCCCCGGCTCAGTGGCCTGTGGAGGTATCGGAACAACAGTGTGGGTGGCTCAGCTGTTGCTGCTGCTGGGTCACCAGTCACCTTGGAAGCGACTCCTTTCCTTTCGGTGGAGCTTCTCTAGGTCACCACCTGGGGAGGGCGGTGATGGGAAACTTCAAGGTGCACGGTGGGGGCAGGCTAAGGGGGTGGAGCCCAGACAATCAGAGTAGACTCAGGTGTTTCACTCAAGGCCTGACACTCAGAGGCTGAGCTTTGAAGACGTGCTGAGAGACCCTGGCCTGTGGCCCGCCCCTGCCCCTCTCAGATCCATTCAGAAGAGGCTGAACATAACAGTTCTCTGTTCAGCTCAGGGATCACCGCACCACCGAGGGATGTCTGACCCCGCACCTGCAGCCCAGAGCCCGGTCCAGGGCTGTTCCATTGACATGAGGTGGTGTTTTTTTGAGGAAAGGAAAAAACAAATAAGTTCTAGGGAATCAGGGTAGAGTCAAGCCCCAACTTGTCACCCACCCGGGGCTGGGGGAAGGGGAGCAGGCAGGGCTGCATGCCCCTGGTGCCTGCTGTGTCTGGTAAGAGGCACCGTGTTGACTTGCAGTGGCCTGCAGAAATTGTTCAGGGACACCATTGTGTAAGGAGCCTGCCAGTGGATGTGAGACCACTTCGAAGTCTGTGGGCTCCGAGGGCTGTTAGAGTAGCCCCTCTCTAGACCACAGGCCTGGGTGTACTTTTGTCCCCAGCCTCAGCCCCGTCACACAGGCTCAGACGGCAAGCCCTGGCAGAGAAGGACAAGAAGAGACAAAGATCGCAAACACCCCTCACAGAGCCCATGGGCATTCCCCCACCCCCACCCCGAGCCTGATGACATATCTTAAGCTCCCTTGAGCCCCTTACCAAACAGTGAGAGAACCTTGGCTTCTTTTTTCAATGCCTGAGTGACTCTGAAAAGGAAATTGGGTTCTGCTGGAAGCTAGCTGGTATCGGTTTTTCTCACTTCACCCGATGAAGTGTGATGTGCTGCTTCCGGGGGGTGGGGTGGGGGGGTGGGTATGTTAGCGAGGCAAGAAACCGGGAGCCCACCTCACCCATTCAAGCACGGGAGTCTGAGGAGTCAGAGCCTGGGTCTCCACGTCTGAGGCCGAGGAGTCCCCTGGTGGTCTGTCTGGCAAGTGCAGTGCTGTTGAGAGCCAGGCGTCTCCCAGCTGGCCACACACCTCCCCAACCAGCACGCCCCATAAGAGGACATGTGCACCGGATCCTCTAAGGAATCAGAATGTAGCACATCTTTTGGTCCTGAAGGGTTGGGGTAGAGGAACGAGGCCGCATTTCTGTGCCTCCTCCTGACAGCCAAGAGAGGCTGAAACCAGGGGACAAGTCCCAGGGAGGGGAAGCAGAGAGCTAACTGCACAGTCTGGCTGTCATCCGAGCATGCCCACTCCAGCCCTTTGTCCCAGTCGTTATGTCCACCCCGGCCCCATCCCTTGTCCCCACAGAAACCGGGCCAGTTGTTTTCGAAAGAAGAGATGAGGCCCCAGGACACGGGCGCAGGGGGTCAGGGGGTCAGGGCCTCTGAGGTTGTGCTCTGAGCAGGTCAGTTACCGAGTCTTTGTTCATTCAAAGGCAGCCCAGGCTCGTGAGCACAGAGGACACAAGGCCACAGCTTGCCTACCACCTTGGTGACACACACACACACACACACATACACACACTCCAACTTTGGGAGGAAATGTTAAGAAGCAACTTCCCCGACCAACTGAACATTGATAAAACAAGGAGAGAAAATCGGCAGGAAGCCATGGTCACACAGTGGCCTGGGGGAATCCACCTTCCGATCTGTGAGGCAGCTGCAGGTGACGGAACCCCAAACCACCCAGCCAGTTGCCAGGAAGGAGACTCCAGTTCAGGGGGACCCAGGAGTATCGGAGTATAACTGAGCTCCACAGCTCAGTTTTCAGAAGTGGGCAGCCGGGCCTTTCTTCTGAGGCACCCCTGGGTGGGCTCAAACTGTCAACCTTTCCATAAGCAGCAGAGCCTAATAACCATTGGCAGCACCCAAGGACTTGGATGGCAAGGACCAGGCCACAGGGCACGAGCCGGAAATCCAGTGTCTTTGCTCAAGATGCGGCCTGGAATGTCCTGCCAGGCCAGGGAAGTCTGCAGGGAAGCTAGATGCCCCCTCTGCTCAGAGGGGTGGCCTCCAAGTGGGACGTTTTCCAGTGATGTGGGAAACGACTCAGCCTGAATCTCAAGGCTCATCAGTGGGACCAGCAACCACACGCCTTCTCCTTGGGACCAAACCTCACCGGGCCCTTCTAGAACGAGGCCCCCTCCAGGCGTCTTGGGAGCAGCGTGACCGAGTAGAGCGGGCACAGCGAGTCACTCCCTCGGCAGACACTTGCCTTCTGCATGTTCCTTCAACCCGACTCTCACTGCCACCGTCAATTCACACTCATGGTGACCAGTGAGTGCGCCTCCCATACCCTCAGCAGGCCGACTGTCTCCTGAGCCAGTTTAAGGTCCCGTTCAACTTAAGCAGCAGAATCATGCCCAAACCCATTCTCAGCGGTCCCTGCTCCCGCACAAGGCCCCCACCCTCTGACGAGGGTTTTTCTTGAGGTTGTCTGCCCTTGAGTTGATTCTGGCTCGTAGCAGAGGAGAGCTGGCCCTGTGGGTCTGTCTGGGTCGGAATCCCTGGCGGAGGAGCCCTGGTGGTGAGAAGCAGGGGAGGAAGACTGGGCTTTCCACTCCCGTAGACAGTCAGGCTGGGAAACCGACCCACGGGGAGTCGCCATGAGTCAGCATGGACGCGATGGCAGTGAGTTTGGGTTTGGGTTTTTCATCTCTACAGGAGGAGCCCCGGTGGCCTAGTGGTTACACGTCGGTCTGCTACCTGCAAGGTCAGCAGTTCTAAACCATCAGCCGTTCTGTGGGAGAAAGACGGAGCAGAAAGCTCTGCCAAGAGTTACAGCCTCAGAAACACACGGGGTGGTTCTGCTGTGTCCTGAAGGGATGCTGTGAGTCGGCATCAACCCGTGGCAGTGAGTTTGTTTGTTGTTGTTTCCTCTCTACAGGAGCAGATCGCCATGTCTTTCCCACAGAGCCACTCAACTAAAAAGAAAACCCACTGCCAAGGGGTTGATGCCGACTCACAGGGACCCTATAGGACAGGGTAGACCTGCCCTTGTGGGTTTCCAAGGCTGTAAAGCTTTACCGGAGCAGAAAGCCTCATCTTTCTCCCACGGAGCGACTGGTGGTTTCGAACCCACCGTAGCACCAGGGAGCTACTAGGTGGCCCAAACAGCAGCTTTTCAGTTAGCAGCCATGTGCTTAACTGCTATTCTGCCAGAGCCCCTTTTTCTGAGTCGAGTTTTCTACCTGCTCTACAACTAGAAAGATGCCCAAGCCTCCCCGACCCCAGTGACGCTTCTCTACTTCCTGGACCAAAAAAAAGTATGAATAATTCCTCAGGCCCTTGCTCTCCTAGGAAGAGGTCACTCCCATTCCAGAAGGTCTAAAAGTCAGCTCCAACGATTGCCCCCAGCCAGGTATGTAGGCAGCTTTAGAAACATTCACAGAGCAGGCCTCAGTCGTTCTCCACAAGTTCTAATAACGACATACCCTCCCCCCACCCACCCCCACCC
>NW_022111368.1:15046221-15049244 GCF_000313985.2 Echinops telfairi
GGGTCGAACGACCCTTTCACAGGGATCACCCGATTCATAGCAGTAGCAAAATGACAGCGATGAAGTAGCAACGAGAATAAGTTTATGGTTCGGGGGTCACCACCACATGAGGAACTGTACGACAGGGTGGCGGCATTAGGAAGGTGGAGAAGCACTGCTCGATGTGAATTGCCCCTGTGGGTTTCCAAGACTTTACATCTTAACAGGAGCAAAAGGCATCCTTTTTCTCCAGCTAACGGTTCAGAGGACTTAGAGCTCTGGACCTCCCAGACCTTAGCATATGCCCTTGTGGGAGGTGCCTTGGTAGCATAATGGTTATGAGTTGGCTTGATAACCACAAAGTCAGCAGTTTGAAACCACCAGCTAATCTGTGGGAGAAAGATGAGGCTTTCTACTCCCATAAAGAGTGACAGTCTCAGAAACCCACAGGGGCGGTTCTGCCCTGTCCTGAAGGGTCACTCAGAGTCAAGGGTGTTTTTGTTTTGTTTGTTTGTTTTTACTTTTTGAGTTGTAATGTCTTATTTGCCTTCCTCCAAGTTAATGTGTGTCTTACCCTCTGGCAGTGTAGTGGGTTATGCTTTGTGCTGCTAATTGCAAGGTCACCAGTTTGAAGCCACCAACCACCCCACGGGGGCAAGATGAGTCTTTCTACTCCCCTGAAGAGTTCCAGTCTTGGAAACCCACAGGAGCGTTTCTTCTCTGTGTCCTGAGTTGGTGGCTATGAGCTGGGCTCAGCTCGACGGCAGTGAGTGTGGGGAAGCCCTTGAGTTAGCAATGGTGTCTTTTCTGTAACTTGGCATTGAGGAGATTCTGATTCACGGTAACGTCACGTGTTTCAGAGGGCAGCTGCTCCGTAGGTGTTTCAGTGGCTGATTTTGCCATAGACTGTCAGGCCTTTCTTCTGAGGTACCTCTGGGTAGGCTAGAAATGCCAACCTTCCAGTCAAGTCCCTGGCACGTTAAGCATTTGCACCACCCAGCACTGCTGACTTTCTGTGGCATAGGAAAACGCCTAGAAATATCCTCAGCTTGTCAGCTTGAGGCAGTGAGGCTATGGGTGATTCTATTACTTCTTTCTCATTTTCTGGGTTGTTTTTTTTCCACATTCTTAATGATGAGCGTGCATTACTTTTATAATTGCAACAATCACACTTAAAGTACTACCCTGCTGCATGTAATTGAAATAATTAGTCAATTATTACTTTCTCCTAATAATATGTTTACATACACATATGGTTCTCTTTGTTTATAGATGGCATCAACTCTATTCAAGTATTTGTTCTTAGGGAGGCTGAGTCCTGAGGCTTGCAAACCACCCCCTTGGCCCCCCCTCCCCACATACACACACCAACACCTGTGGTTTGGTTTTAGCAGATTCACTACATGTGTCTCTTTGCTTAAAGCGCAATCAGCCCTTGAAAAGTCCGAATACTCTGGAAACACTCACTACAGCCAGCGGATCCAGATTCGTAACACGACCCTCTAGGACAAACCAGAACCGCCCCTGGGTGTTTCCAAGACTGTCACTCTTTACAGGAGTAGAAAGTCTCATCCTTCTCCCACTGAGCGGCTGGTGGTTTTGAAATACTGACCTTGCTGTTAACAGGCCAACTCGTAGCCCATTCTTCCACCGGGGCGCCCTGAACACTCCGGGGATTATTAAACACATCAAGAAATGCCCGTTCCCTCCACGCTCCTCCGGCACATCCCCAGTCTAGAATGCGAGATCAGCCCTCATTCACACTTGATCACTGCCCTTCTCCAGCTCACCTGGAGGTGACTCTCTTCTCCTTGCAGGTGTGGGAGCCACTTCGGGAGTCTCTGCCAACTTCCCCAGCACCTCTGGCAGCAGCACCCTCTCGCCTTTCCAGCACGCCCATAAAGGTAAGGACGATGTGCCCGTATTGATCTTCTGGATTTAGCCACCAAGAAGAAAGTGGCGGGGGTGGCTGGGGGGGCGCTGGATGAAAGGAAAGAGGAAGGGAGGAAATAATTATCAGTAACGTGCTTCCCCACCTCGAATCATTTCTCTAATGGGATTTAATTACATACACTGCTGCCCCCAGTTGCCGGAAGTCAATAATTATCTCAGCAGGGAGGGGATTGATCCCTTCATGGGTGTCCTTGGTCCATTAGGGTGTGTTCGAAAAGCAAGCACGCCCTCCTGGCGGGGCAGGGACACAAGAGAGCAGTGTTCACATCGGGCAGGGAAGAAGGGGGGCTCCGGGCCACCAGGGGACCCCAATCGTCCCCTCTGAGACGAGGAGGGGCGCTCCTGGGCTTTGGTTTGGCGCAGAATCGACGGCAATTTTATGGCTGGCTTTCCTATAAAGCCGCTGACCTGAACACTTTAATATTCATTTTCAATAACTGCATTTCATTCACCCTAATCCTTGAGGGATGAAAGTGATTTATGAGGAGAGCTCCTCCAATACCCCCCAAAGTCTAATATTTCCCCCAGAGCGAGACCAGGAGCTAAATCCTTGTTTCCTCTCACACTGCCTGGATGGCATGCACCCGTGCCTCACCACCTCCTCCCCTGCACCCTCAAAGCCCAACTGCCCCTTGGGATTCCACACAGGCAGGGAAACATCGCTAGGATATATGACTCTCATTTCCAGCAGGTCCCGAGGGAAGTAACATACAACACGGGGAGAATATTAACGCATTTATCTCATCCCTACCTGGCATCCACGACGAGATTACAGATACTCCAAAATCACCCACGCCCCCAGGCCAATTTCCCTGCAGACCTGCTCCCACCAGCCCCCACCCCACCCCTCACCCAGGAGCTCCACCCCCCAGGGAGGTGGGGAGGTGGGGCAGCTACTGAGATAGGTGCCTGCTTTGGCTCTGGGCTCTGATCTGCCTTACAGAACAGGGCTGGCTGTAGCTTCCGCCAGCTGACTCCAGAAGTACCCTCACACTTGGCTTTCTTCAGGATCTTGATTGGTTCCCTCAGTGATTTGGAACCAGCTCCAGCACATTTTTCACATCAAAGACAAACATTAATCCTGAAGGAGG
>NW_022111368.1:15050271-15052099 GCF_000313985.2 Echinops telfairi
TCTTCATGCAGAGAGGACCTGGCCTTATGGGAGGTGGTCCCCATTGCCTGGCGAGACTATTCGATCTCATTGTCTTTTCTCCCCTGACTCCAGCAGACCTCTCGAGCCAAGGACACCTGGCCACAGCCCTGATCATAGCCATGTCCACCATCTTCATCATGGCCATTGCCATTGTCCTCATCATCATGTTCTACATCATGAAGACCAAGCCTTCTGCTCAAGGTGACCACCCTGCCCTCCAAAGCCCCTATGCCCCCCCATAGGATCTCCCTTCCAGAAAGGCCCAATAGCTCACCCACTTGGTAATCTTTGCTCCTCACATACCTCTTTCTCTCCCTCTCTCCTTCTCTCTCTCTCTCACCAGCCTGCTGTACCAGCCACTCAGTGAAGAGCGTGGAAGCCCAAGTGAGCAAAGAAGAAGAGAAAAAAGAGACCCCAGGTCTGTAAACCTGGCCTTGCGCGTTTGCTTCCACAAGAAGCCATCCCAAACTTGAAGACTCACTGCCATAGGGTAGACTCTAACTCCTAGTGACCCCATACGACAGAGGAGAACTTCCCCTGTGGGGTTCTGAGAGTATTCATCTTTACAGGAGCAGAAAGCCTCATCTTTCTCCTGTGGAGCAGCTGGTGGGGTTGAATGACTGGCGTTGTGGTGAGCAGCCCGAGACATAGCCACTATACCTCCAGGGAGTCTTACAAAAGGCCACGGAGGGGGTTAGGGGAGATTCAAGACTCCCGTTATCACTACTGGGCAATTTGACCTCTTAATTGCTTGTGTGTTCATGTCATTTAGCCCAAAGGAAGAAGTGTTGATAGCACTCATATTTTTAACATGTTATTAAGGAGCCTGGGTGGTACTTTCAGGTAAGTGCTGGACTGCTAACCACAAAGCCAGGGGTTCAAAACCACCAGCTAATCTGTGGGGGAAAGATGCGGCTATCTGTGCTCATAAGAATTCAGAATCAACTCTCTGGAAGTGAGTTTGGTTTTTGTTTTTGTGAGGGTGGTGTTGTCCATTACATTGGTAGTTCAAATCCACCAGCCCCTTCAAGGGAGAAAGATGAGTCTATCTGTTCATCTTATAAAGATTCCCAGCCTTGGAAGCCCAATATAAGGAGAGTGGATTTGGGTGTGGAAGTATGTAATTAAAAGGGTAGTATCATTTAAGGAGATTTAGCCATCAGACAATTCTGTGAAAGAGGACATATGTAAGAATGAGAAGGGGTCCAGTTTAGAGACACAACCAATGTTGACTCTCTCCCCCCAAATCTTCCATTGTTCTACAGACAATGTAGTGATTTTCTCTGAGAAGGATGAGTTCGAGAAGCTGACAGCCACTCCAGCAAAGACTACCAAGAGGTAAAGTCAAGCCCCTAGCAGCCCCTGTCCACAGGTTACAGCAGCCCCTAGCCCCAGGCTGACAGTCCTGCCCCTTCACAGCTGAAGAAGGGAGGGAGGCCTATTGAGAACCCTGGGCAACACGGGACTGGTCAGCGTATTGGACAGAAGAGCACCTGGCTTGCTGAGATTGGGCTAGAGAAGGGCATGGTGAGCAAAGCCACGCAGGCAGTGGGAGGGCTGCTGTTCTCTAGCAGCAGATCCATCTGGGCCAGGGCAGGCTGCTCTTCATCTCACCAGTCAGCCATCAGGGATTGTGTGTGGTGTGTGGGGCAGGTGTTGAACACCTGCTCCTGCTGGGTGAGGGCCCCATCCCCTTCCCTGGTGCCGTGTGCCCTTTGCCCTTCTTCTTAGCTGGCTCCTTCCCTGTGCAGGTCCTAAAGCTGTCCATATGGCCCGTCTTTTTTAGATTGTGGGGGGGAAATGCTAG
>NW_022111368.1:15053260-15063033 GCF_000313985.2 Echinops telfairi
GGGAGGGGGGAGCGGGGAGGGAGGGGAAAAATGAGGACCTAATGTCGGGGGTTTAAATGGAGAGAAAATGTTTTGAGAATGTACAAATGCGCTTTATGCAATTGATGTGTATATGGATTGGGATAACAGTTGTATGAGCCCCTAATAAAATGTTAAAATAAAAAAAATTTAAAAAGAAGAAGATCTGGCAGTGCAGTTGGTTCAGCATTAGGCTGATAACCACAAGGTTGGCAGTTCAAATCCACTGGCCACTCTGTAGGAGGAAAACAGGGCTTCTCCCACCGAGATGTACAGCCATGGAAACTCTATGGAACAGATCTACTCTGTCCCATAGGGTCCTTTAGGGTTGGAATAAACTCAATGGCACAGGTGGGTGGGTGGGCATGGGCATTTGATCCTACCTACTGAGGTTCCCAAAATCAACTCCCAGGCCTTGCTAGCAAGGCCTCCTGGTCTCCACTCTGAAGGCCATTCCAGCCTGTTGTTCCAAGAACACCATCCATCACACTGGTCACTCCACAGAGAAGGGCGGAGGGGTTGTAAGTGAATGCCCAGGGGCACTAGACTGGTTATAGAAAAAGTAGAGAGGAAAACCCTCCTCTCCTGACCCCTGATGCCCTGCTCCTTCCTCTGCCCTGAGCATACACTTCTGCAACACCTTTCGTGTCTAAGACTAACCAGATTCCAGACATCAGTGTTTATATAGCACGTCCCATCACCAGATCGCAGATGAAAAACCCCAGCGTTCTCGCAGCAGTCCCAACGCCAGGGCAGGAAGCAAAGGGAAGTCAAGCAGCCTCTGCCCACGAAGAAACAAAGGCAGTCTGTGTCTTCCGCTCATCGGGCCCTTAGGGACAGGTCATTGAAAGGGCCCTGCACGTGAACACGTCTCCAAACCTCCAGGAATTTGCAGTCCAAGCCGCTCTGTGCACCTCTGGTGGGTGGGTGCCAGGCTTCCAGCGGCTTGACCTGGGGTTCAGGCTCTGGTGCTGGAATGCTCAGATTTGGAGCAAAAATACTGCATAGCTAGAAAGGGAATCGGTACCACCCAGCCTCTAACCCACCATAATCCCCTTGGGGCTCAGCCCCATTCCCTCTCTGCTTTCAGCTGCTCTTAGTCCCAAAAGCAGAACAAAAAGGCACCATTGGAGAGGGAGAAGACACAGGCTGTGGGCCGAGTTTTACCTGCTGGCCCAGGAAATTGTCATTGAATGCCAGCGACGAGTGTCCAACTCATAGCGACCCCATGGGACACAGCAGAGCCGGCCTTTAGGAAACCACCACCCGGTCCTTTCTCACATAGAGCAGATAGTGAGTTCGAACTGCTGACCTTTCTGCCTAGAATTTAACTGCTCTACCACCCGGTTCCCATGAGGAAAACTTGGAGAACTCTAGTTAGAAAAGGGTAGAAACATATTTACGACATCACTTGTATCCAAAAATAATCATAATAAATAAAACTTGACAAGTGTACCATGTAAAGCCAAGGCACTGAGATTTCATCCCTCATGGTGGCTCAGGAACCTTGGGGGAAAGAGCCCAGGAGGGGAGGTGGCCACCTGCAGACGTGCTGACGGCCTTAACACTGGCCTCCTTGGTGCCCCCCAGGGCCTTGAGATCTCATTAGGAAGTGGGTTTTGCCAGTGGGCATCGTCCATTGTTTCCCCCTCTCTCTCTTAATCCCATCTCTAGAGTTGTATTTGAGTATGGGCTTTATTACCGTATAACCCAGTTAATAGCAAATATAATCCTTTTTAAAAAAAGCAGTCTTCAGCCAAACCACAGGAAGCAAGCGGGATGCTTATAAAAAGAATATTGTTTTTAATATAGTTGAAATGGTTTAAAGGAGCGGGAGAAAACTTGTCCTTGACTTTTTTTTTCCCCCTTGAATGATTATGGTCTAACCTGCATCTGCGTAAGCTGAACTTCCCCTGTCTTGCTAACTAGTGTGGGCCTTGGCGGTCAGCACATGCAGGAAATGGGCCCAGAATGTGGGCACATTGGGCTACCCTTTCCCCACTTCTATGGGATTCCCTGGAGCTCTGGACCTGGGTCTCCATTTCCCCAATGCACAGGTTACCCCAGTCGCCAAGAGAGGGAGCTTCTCACACTCATGGGTTGGTCTTTGCCAGTGTTCCTGGGAGCTGGCACAGATTTCCTGCCATCCACATAGACCAAAGTTGAACTTGGTGCTTCTTCCAACTGCGCCTGGATATCTAAAACGTGCTCAAGAAACACGGACTGAGCATCTCCCCTGTGTCAGAGGCTGTGAGGAGGGATGGAGAGAAGACCGGGTGCAGCCCCCACCCCCAGTGGCTCTCCTCCCAGCTCCCTCTGCACCCTCGGTGATCCCAGTCACTGCGCGTCCTGCCTCTTCCGTAGTTGCTGGTTTGGGAAAGAACCTGGAGCAGGGATGTGTCTTTCTCAACGTGCGTCCCGTCCCCGCGAGGCGCTGAGGGAAAGTTGGCTGCAGAAGGAATTGTGTTTCTCTTAGCCACGTCTTGACCCTGCAGGGAATCGTGGAGAGGCTGCGTCAGGGCTGCGCCTGCCCCGACGCCATTCACCATTCACGCCGCTCATGTTTCTTCCCCAGTGAGAATGACGCGTCCTCGGAGAATGAGCAGCTGCTGAGCCGGAGCATGGACAGTGACGAAGAGCCCGCCGTCGACAAGCAGGGCTCCCCAGAGCTGTGCTTGCTATCGCTCGTTCACTTGACACGGGAGAAGTCTTCCCCCAGCAACAAATCAACCGGGGTGAGGCTCTGGCACGCACCCCCCATTCTTCTACTAATGCTCACAATGTATTGGCGCAGTAAAATAATGCACTGCATCTCCAGGAGGGATTTGTCTGATTTATGGCCCAGAGACAAGGCATTTCTTAGTTAATAAGCTCTTCTGCGAGACAAGATGCTTCTCCACCAGGGCTGTGATCTGAAGCCTGCATAGAGCGACAGGTTGAAGATGAGATAGTCTTTCGCCAGATAGGGACGTCTTTATTTCTCCTTATTAATAAGGCAGCATTATGGAAGAAAATGAGAAATAGCAATAAACAAAAGGAAGAAAATTGCAATCGCTTAGAATGCCACGGGGACAGGAAGAGCCTTTGTAAATATATTGCTTCCGTCTAATCAGGCAATTTTCTACACACACACACACCTATGGATTTGTGTGTCACACATTGGATGTCACCTATGTATGCTCATATATGAGGTGGTTTCAAAAGTTTGTGGAGAAAAAAATCCATTATCTTGTCATTTCACTTTTCCATGAACTTTCTAAAGCCCCATTTTATACGTGTGTACATATGGATGGATATATATATGTGTGGTGATATATATATAGGTGATATATATGTGTGTGGCATATGTGATATCTATGATAGTATATCTAAGGTGACCAGATTTTAACATTGGTAAAGTGGGACACCATTGATAAAACTCATATCCTGGAGAAATAGCCACATGGCAGCCAAAAACCGTATACCCTACCTTGTCGTGAATTCTTTCCAAAAATCAGGACTTTTTAAAAATGTTGCGGGACGTGGGACAAATTGTTAAAAATCAGGACTGTCCTGCCAAAAGCGGGACGTCTGGTCACCTTAATTATATCTATCCATGCATACGCACATGTATGTGTATGTGCACACATGTATATACATGTATTTTTTATATAAAAAACACGTTCACATATAAAAATTGGCCACATTGTTTTATTCCCTAAGGTGGGCACTCTTGAAATGTTCTGGCCCAGGTATGGTGGGAAAAAGGTGAACAAGGCCCTTTTCCGAGCTACATTTGGTTAACTGTGTAGTTCTGTTGCTCTGGTAACCTCATGAAAGTTGGCATGTCAACTATGTTGCTAGGCAACATTGTTCATGATAAACATGGCCTCTGATTGGTAGACTAGATCTGGCCAGGGATCCTGCTGAGAATGCTAATACTTTGGGCATCCCTGAAAGCAGTGGCTTTGTAACGAGAGCTGTCACCTGCAGCCTATGCTGTTGCTGAGAGATAATAGCTCCTATGGTGCATGGGACCTGTAAGCCAGAGCCATTTCCGCACCTGTCTTCTATGGCCTGGCCTCCTTGCACCAAGCTCTAACCTGGGGGGAAGAGCACTCCCACACGGCTGTCTGGGCTACTGCATGAGCTGCTATTAGGACTCCATGCTGCCTTGCTGGTAAGCTGAGCTCCCAGTAGCATTAAAACAAAACCAAAAAAAGACTGCCATCAAGGCGATTGTAGAATGCCTGAGACTGTAGATCTTTATGGGAGCAGAGAGCCTCATCTTTCTCCTGCAAAGGGACTGGTAGGTTTGAACCACTGACTTTGTGGTTAGCAGTCTAATGCTTACCCAGCAGCGCCACCAGAACTCCCAATTGACCTCTTTCTAAAGAGACGGATGCCTGTTGTGGCCTCTCTCTCATTGTCTAATGTTGAGCCTAAGGAGACAGACCTTCTGGCAAGCATTGAAGGTGTTTATTAACTAACCCAAAGAGAAGACTTTCTCCCTGTGCATTAAGGCTTCATTCCCAGGACGCGGTCTGTTTCTGGTTCAACATTTTCTAAGCATACTGAGCATTTGGGTCAATTCTAGGCATCTGTCAAAACTGAGATGGGGTGTTTAATTCTCTGTTACCAATGTTTTCCCTCTCGTGAAGATTAACATTCTCTGAACATTCTTTTCTGTAGATTCAGAGTCGGAGAAAAAAGATATTGGATGTGTACGCCAATGTGTGTGGTGTGGCAGAAGGTGAGCCTGGGAGAGCCATTGCGGGAGGCGTTGCCTTGGGCTGTTATCCAACAAGAGCAGGGAGAGTCTAATACGCCCCCGCCCTGCTGCCCCCCGGGGAAACGAGGGACCCACAGAAGAGGGTGTTGTTTCTGGGAATAGAACTGAGGGCAGACTGGTCATGCTCCTCCCCGGGAAGGCTGTCTTCACACCTCCAGCAGCAAAGGAACCCTGAATGAAGCTCTCGGTTATTTTAACATATTTCCCAGCATTCCCCACCAGAGAGGTACTTGAAGTCAGAGTTCCCAGGTACACTAGAGATTGAGATGTGAAAGGAACCCCAGGTACCTCTAATGCCACCCCCAAAACCCCTTCGCAGGCGTCCAGCTCTCTGCATTGGCATTAGCACCTTTGGAATGAGTTGTTCATCACTAACTTGTCACATCAGTCCTCTCCACTCACAATGACCTTACAGGACCACGGAGAGCTGCTCCATAGGGTCCCCGAGACTGCACATCTTCCCGTGAGCAGACAGCCTCACCTTTCTCCAGCTGAAGAGGATGGTGGGTTTGAACAGCCGGCTTCCCAGCCGGCAGCCCAGTGCCTAGACCACAGCACCACCAGGGCTCCCTCTAGCTGTTTAAAATACATGGTGGCCTCGTAGAACCTCTCACCTCCTTCCTCAGAGACTCCAGCCTAAACCAACAAAGCTGAGTTTTGTTTCGTGGTTACAATTTTGGAATAGGCAGTCACCAGGCAACAGGACTAGGGGAAGTCAAGATTTCAACATGCATTTCTCAGACAGATTGGAAAGAAACGCGTGTCGCTAAGATCTTCAAACCCCAGTACCGAGCTGTGCTACAAAATGCCTCCCCAGAGCACAGAACTCCTGAGCTTTGTGAGTGGGGGAGGTGTCTCCTTCTCTGGGTGGATCCTTATCCGTGATGAGGGTCCGGCAAATTGCTGGCTGGTGCAAGCCAAACCCAGCCAAACCAGAATGTGGGTATTGGAGTCCAGTCAGCCAGGGTTTGAATCCCTGATTCCTCCTACCATTTATATGACTGGGAGGTTTTCTTAAGCTCTGCCTCGGTGGATCGCACCCGAGCTGGTGGGCAGGAATCGCTGCCAACGCAGGGCACAGGCACAAGCACATGAGAGCCGTGGGCAGATCAGGGTCAGAGCCTGCCAGGGAGGCACCATGGGAGTCTGGCAGCGCTTCCTGATGCCTGCCAGTGCTGCCTACAACATGCCCAAGGGTTGTGGTCGCTCTGGCCACAGCTGCCCCAGGCCCTGTCCCTGCTGGTTTGAGCTGAGCTCTTGTTTACAGAAAGATCCCCACTTGTCACTGAGACTGGAGGACGCCCTCCGGGCTGGTCTTTTCAGGCCCCCCTGGCCCTGAGCAGGACATACTTTCCCCTGCTTGGACCAGGCAGCAGGAGGGGGGCCACTCCGCCCATTCCCTCAATGTGAACTGTGTGCCAGCAGGCTGTGCCCTCGCACAGTCTTACTGGTTGGCTGCTCTGTGGGCCAAGAGTAACTACTGCATTCCAGGGGCCCGCGAACTTACTGGACTACCTGTGGAAACGTGGCGTCTCTCCCACAATATACTTGGCTCTGCGTCAGCCTGCCCGGTCCAGTCTTAAAAACAACTCTGCTTGCCCAGTCCCCGACCTACCCCTGACGACTGAGTTAAGCCCTTTCCCCCTCCTTTGGCTTTGGATTTCATATTGAAACTATGTTTTCCGTAAATGGAAAGAATTTTAAATGAGTTAAAAAAAAATGTTTTTCTGAGGTAATGGGAATTTTATACAGTGAGTGGGACACATGTCCTGAGGGGGTCTCTGAACTTGGGGTGGGGGAGATGAAGCGTGCGCGCGTGTGATTCATAGTTATACAGCCCACCCACCCCCTGCCAACACACACGCACACAAGGTGGCATTACATACTAAATATGGGCTAGCAAGTTCCCACTAAACGCCCGCAAAACCAAACCAAATGCACTGCCATCGAATCCATGCTGACTTACAGAGAGCCCATACGACAGGGAAGAACTGGTCCAGTGTGTTTCCAAGACTGTAACTCTGTCCAATAGTAGAAAGCCCTGTCTTTCTCCTGAGGAGTCGTGGGTGAATTTGAACTGCTGACCTTGTGGTTAGCAACCCACTGAGGAGCTGTTACACCACCAGAAAATATAGGTGGTCACTATAGGGACAGCGAGTCACAAACAAGTTAGTAGTCTGAGGTGAGGTCCAGGTAGCAATACATTTTTTTAATTAAATTTTTTATTTTAAGATGAAGTGGTCTGAGATACACTGATACTGTGTATCCTTTATCTAGTTTTCCTCAAAGGGAACATCTTAAAACCTATCCTACTACATCGCTTCCATGAGACAGACATGGATGCATGAAGACACAGAGCATCCCCGTACTGCAAGGATTCCCTATGTTGCCCTTTCAGAGCCAGACACGCTTCTCTCTCTGCAATTTTATTGTTTCAAGAATGTCATTTAAAGAGAATCCTGAATTAACAAAGTACTTTTAATCAACATGTTCCAACAAATAGCAAGTCACAAAACAAAACTGCACGTCCACCCCCTCCTCCACCCCATCGCTGAAGGGTGGGCAGTTTTGCCAACTCGTCAAGAGGTGTGCAGCAGGTTAGACAGTGGAGATTCATACAACTGCTAACGTATGCAAAATTAGTCATATGTGTGTTCTTACCTCTTTTTAGAGAAATCTCAACACCTATTTATTTATTAGGAAGCCATTCTAAGTACAAACGTAGGCCTATCAGTAAGGGGCAAAGGTAAGTAGGTATAAATAATTCACTAAGAAATTCATCTTTTGACCCATTCTAGCAAAAAACCAAGTGTCACTGTGTTCAAAGGAGCAAGGAAGTGACAATGGAGGTCTGTGCCAAATGGCAGTGTAGGAGACAAGTCCTCTCTCCACAGTACTTACTCTGCCTCGCCCTTCAGGGTCCTGTGTTCCTGTCTGTGCTGCTCTAACAAACATCTCTCAGTTCAGGAGGTTAACACCCTGAGTTCCAGGCTACAGCTTCAGAGGAAGGTCCTCTCTCTCAGCTGGATGTTCTCGTTCAGTTCCTGAGTTCCTTAGAGATTCCAGGTGGCATCTCTTCCCCCCATGTGTGCTTTCTGTCACATGTAAAGAGTGATTGGCTAAAAACACATCATACCCTAAAAAGACCTCATTACCAGAGCAAAGAAAACTCTATGCCCAAATGGGATTCGATCCACAGGTATAAGGGTTATGATTTACAACATATACTTTTAGAGGGCACATTAAATCCATAACAGTCACTAAAGAAAAAAATGCTCATTTTATGCATTCAAAATTATGATTACTGTAATAAAAAGTTTAAAGTCCAAAGGAAAAAAAAAGAGAATCGTGTACTATGCAACCTTTTAGAATAGACCCTTCTTCTTCTTCTTCGTCTTCGTCTTCTCCTTCCCTCGGCAATCCTTCTCTAGAGAATCATCCGCTTCTTGGGCATCTCCGTGATTTGCTCCTTTTCACTGCTGAGCAGGATTCCCTGATACGGTTGGTTTAACCATTTGCCTGTTAGAAGGCATCTGAGTTGTTTAACTGTTTAACTGGCTCCATTTTGGAGGAGCTTATGAATAAAGCAGCACTAAATATTCGTGGGCAGCAGAAATAAACGGCAGAGTGATTGTACTTTTCAGTTCCAAACTTCCTGTTTGGTTTTCTTGCTTTGCTGGGGCTAATTTTGCATTTATGACCAGCATGTTGTAATTGCTCATGAAGCATCTTTTTATGATGCTGCTTTAAGATCTTTGGCCAAGAATTCTGCCATCTCGGTGTTGGCATCGACTGGATGTCTTTTGTCATTCGGCTTGAGATCTTCCTGGACCTGTGATTGTTGTTGTTGTTCAAAGACATTTTCATAGCACAGTGTTAGATTCTGGGTTTTATTTCCAATCTTCTCTTTTAACTGGCTTTCTTTGACCCCAATCTGGTACAGGAAGGAGGGGGTATCACTTTGTAAACTCAGCCTCCTTTGATACCTGAGAGGTGGCTCTTTGTTACTGCTGGGCAGGGGTAGAAGGTCCAGTTCCCCCCTATGGTCTTCAGTGACACACAGTGCAGATGGGCAATAGGGAAAGTCTTGACTCTCCACCCAGCCCAAGGGAGGGGAGATGCAGTATGGTGGAAGGCAGGCTCTCCCTGTGGCCTTATGGCTGCTGGTGGGGTGAATTTTCTGGCTTCCTACATGGCCCCTTGTTAGAGCCCTTGACTGCAGCTCCAAGGGTGTCAAAGCGGAGGCTCCCCACTCACCTTTCGCTGATGGGGCCGAGATGGGCTGTGGCATTTGGCTGAGATATTGTTGATGGTCTACATGTTTTGTTTTTATTTTGCCAGGATGTCCCTTCCCTGATGCTTTGGCTAGACAGAGCAAGCTTTTGGTTGGGGGGCTTTTTTTCTTTTGGTCTGTGCTAATTCCTATTTCTGAGCCGCTGCCTTTCTCGGCTCCAAGTTTGGGACATTAAAACAACAACCACAACTCACTGCTATGAGTCAATGCTGACTCAGAGCGGCCCTACAGGACAGGGTAGAACTTCCAGGGGGTGGGGGGTCCCGAGACTGTAACTCTTTACAGGAATAGAAAGGCTCATGGTCACCCTCAGAACTGCTAAGCCCATGATTAGCAGGTTGATGCATCACCCACTATTGCCACCAGGGCGCCTAAGTTTGGGATATCCAAGGCCATAGAAAGCCCAGTGAACTCAACCCCATGTCTTACCTGGAGTTCCAAAGTTCGGACGGAGCTGATGTGCTTTCTCTCTGCTCTTCAGGACCTTCTTAAAGATGCCCTGCCTTTGCCACTGTCCTCAGCAGCAGGTGTAGGGAAAGTGCATCTGCTCTGTCTTCCTCCTGGTAGAACTGTGTATTTTAAATGCACCTCCAGGGTGTGTGACGGACAGTCAGGGTTGAGACACAATAGACACTGCCAGTTACTTGGTTCAAACGAGCCTGACTTTGGGATGTCATCAGAACACCCTTC
>NW_022111368.1:15064380-15082294 GCF_000313985.2 Echinops telfairi
CCTCTATAAATGCCCTTTGCCTCCTAGATCTTCCCTCTATTTTCTTTTACTTTCCTCTTGTCCCATTATCATGTTCAGCCTTCATTTGGGTTTCCGTAATTCCTCTAGGTTATATTGCCTTTGATCAAGTCCTACCAGGCCTCCTACACCCTCCTTGCCATCGATTTTGGATCACTTGTTATTCCCTTGTCCCTGGGTTTAACACCCACTTCTGGGCTGTTAACGTTAAGATCAGTATTTCCAAGCCACCAGCTGCTCCATGAGAATAACCCAGCGCTTTCTACTCCCATCAAGAGTTACAGTCTCAGCAACTCACAAGAATAGTTCTATCCTGTCCTACGGGGCCTCTACAAGTCAGCATTGTCCCATCCTACCGGGTCACTATAAGTCCGCATGGGCTTGATGGCAGTGAGAAAGTTGGTCTTCACGGGATTGCTATCATCCAAGATCATGTTTCTTTTGAGGAGGGATGGGGGCCTATGGGAGGTTTCTGTTGTCGTTGACCAAGTTCTAGATGTTATTCATCTGAAGCGATGCACCTATTTGTGTGGCTTTTTGAGTCTGTGTTTATTTCACAGTATTGCAAACATATCTTGAAACTTTTTTAATGGTGCTGAGCTTCTCTTGACTGCAGTTGGTGAGATCTGACCCTGGCCCTTTCTCCCCATAGGTCTCAGCCCCACAGAGCTGCCCTTTGATTGCCTGGAGAAGACCAGCCGGATGCTCAGCTCCACGTACAACTCGGAGAAGGCTGTGGTGAAAACGTGGCGCCACCTGGCCGAGAGCTTTGGACTAAAGAGGGATGAGATCGGGGGCATGACGGACGGCATGCAGCTCTTTGACCGGATCAGCACCGCGGGTTACAGCATCCCGGAGCTGCTCACGAAACTGGTGCAGATCGAGCGGCTGGATGCCGTCGAGTCCCTGTGTGCAGACGTTCTGGAGTGGGCAGGGGTCGTGCCCCCTGCACCGCCACAACCAGCCACATCCTGAGGGACATGACTCTGAACTGTCCTTCCTTGGGGTGAGCCAAGGGACCTAAGCAAGGGCTCTGGAGCTGCTGCGAGTGGCGACAACAGACTGCTGAGAATCAAGGTTGCTTCTGAAATGTCACCAGGAGGGTATGCCCAGGCGGTTCCAAAGAGCAAGAGGAAAGGAGGCCTGACATCCGAGCAAACCGAAGATAAAGGATTCAGGCTGGGCTATTCCCAGCCACTCACCTGTACCTCATCAGGTAGAATGGATATCTGTTTGTCTAACCAGCCATTAATTCATTCTACACACCTTGCGGAGTAAGACGCCAATGAACCAAGGTGACTGGGGTGAAGAATCTGGACCCAGCCTTTAAGGAGTTTACCATCTTGTGGGCGACATAAGACATGCCTGCAAAACTGAATGAGCGGGTGGCTAAGAAAATGTAGTAAATGTTTTAGGGGAAGGAGATGGCTTTCCCCTGGGGTAAGAAAGAAGGACTTCCTCATGCAGGATGGGCTTGAAAGTTTTGGCAGCTGATGACAAAATGCAGACACTCCATCCCAGGTGTGGTTCCAGGTTCAGTATAAGGCTGCTAAGTGCCTACGTGGCTTCCTTAGGATAACTTTACCTGTCCTTGAGATCATTCTTATTTCCCAACACCCTCCCCCCACCTCCCACGGGTAACGGAAGAGCTCACTCTGTGGCCTGCATCTTGCCGTCGGTACGCAAGCATGTGTTTCTCCATCAAGTAGACCTGCCTTCCTCACTCCTTCTTAGTCAGCCGTGACTAAGGGGGGCGGCAGTGCCCAAGGACAGAAGCAGCTGACGGCACAATGTGCCAGACTCCGCTCTGCTTCCAGCAGCAATACGTTGTCAACTCTGCTTAGAAAGGGAAATGACAACTTCCTAAGGGTTCAGCCACACCTCATTCTAGATTCCATGCATATCTAAGACTTATTATGGCTGAGCCTGATCTCATAGGGGTTTCTCACTCCAGGTCTTCTGAGCCAGTCATGGGCAGTGGTGCCTGCAAGTGCTATGCAGAGAGCCCTGGGCTTAGGGACCAGAGACGGAGGTTCTCCGTGTGCCAATTCTCTCTTCCTCTGTAGGCCTCAGTTTCTCTTTTACAGATGAGAGGTTTGGATTGGCCAGGCTCTAAGGCCCTCCCAACTGTGGTGGTCTGTGATTTTAGAATCGGGAAGTAAGGATCCAGAGAGTACAAGGGGGCGTGGGGATGCAGAAACGCACCATCTGGAGGCCCTGCTGGAAGTGAACATCTTGAGACCAGCCAAGCAAATTGGGGCTAAAAAGAGAAAAGCTCCGATTTGGGGCTTTCTCAGGAAGGGTGACGATCTGGCATATGATTGAGAGCTACAGTGAATAAGCAGCCATTGTTCTTGGCAGATTCTTTTCTTTCTCCTGGAACTGCCAAGAGCTCGAGAACCAGAGGCGTAATCTCACCAGTGGGTTCATTTCAAGTTCACTGCTGAGCTCTTTTAGAGACAGGTCTTACTGAAGTTGTTACCAAATTAAAATAAATCCCCTAAAAAAAGTTTAATGAAACAAATCCCGACTTAGAAAGTGATGGTTTGGTTGGGTTTGAAGTTAGAGGTCACGTGACTGAGTAAATGCTTCGGAGGGGACAGATCAGTCACATGATTAAAGCCAACAAGCAATTTCCCACTGATCGATGTAGAACATACTGTGATCGGATCATAATTAGGCTCTGAATATTTAATGTCATCATTGACTTCATTTGCTGCTGTTTTTCAGAACCTCTCTGATACATACTGAGAGCTAAAACTCTGTGGCAAACCTAATTATCTTTTTAAGTCCTCTCCGAAATCCTACGGTGCTCCTTCCTCCCGCTTTGTGATAATGGTGAGAGTCTCGCTCTTAATCAGACTGCAAAGATCCTATGTGGTGAACACGTCATTGCAGGGGAACAGCTTGCACCTTCCTTGGAACAATGTTTCCCGTGAAGGAGGAAGGGTGGCTGTTCTCCAGAATGGGTGGTTTCACCTAGTTTCATGCTATCGATATGGTGGGACCAGGGTCAGCCAACATCAGACCACGTTTCATTAATGAAGCTGCCAGGTAGCGAGTTAGTCCCTAGATTGCTACACATCCCTTTGCCCTTGTCTCACTTAGAAATCCATCCAGGAAAAGTTGCATTGATGGAGCTGTACATGATGGAATCTATGATGATGTGACGGACCAAGGCAGGGGCTCCACCTGTTATTTTGAATGGACCAAAAACAGCAACATAAACAACAACCTGCTGCCACGGAGTCGATTCTGACTCAAAGCTTTCCTTAAAGTATAGAGAGATCGAAGCGTTTCTGAGGCCTTCGTGGAAGCAGACTGCCTCATCTTTCTCCCACAGAACAGCCAGCTGGTGGATCTGAACTGCCAACCTCTTTTATATGAAGACCGTCAATTACTGTGCTAAACTTAAACATATTTCAAAAACCCCAGGCTACGTCTGTGGCCCTTAACCAGTGAAGTCTTAATTGTCAATATTTTTGTCTAATTCTGTATATTTAACTTATTATATTCTACAATATCAATAAACAAATTAAGAGAACATCTCAAGAATATGTAGCATGAGCTCTTTTGAAGAGGGGAATGAGTGAGTGAAGAACACGCCAATGGCTTTATTTCTGGGTTATTAGACTTTGTATTGGGATCAGCCAGATATGAATCACCTAAACTGCTATGTCCTGGACCACGCAGTCAACAAAGGCAAACGCTACAAGGTTGTTAAGTGCCAATGAGTCAGCTCCCACTCATAGCAAGTCTTTGTACAACAGAACAAAACACTGCCTAATTCTTTCTGCACCATCCTCACAATTGTGCGTCAGTTTGAGCCCATTGTTGCAGCCACTGTGCCAATCCATCTCGGTGAGGGCCTTCCTCTTTCTCACTGCCCCTCTATGTTTCCAAGCATGATGTCCTTCTCCAGGAGATGGTCCATCCTGATAACAAGCCCAAAGCACATCCTTGCTTCTAAGGAGCATTCCAGCTGTACTTTTTCCAAGATAGATTTGTTTGGGTTTTTGTTTGTTTTATCAATTCATGGTACTTTCAGTATTCTTTGCCAGCACATAATTCAAATGCATCAATTCTTCCACGGTCTTCCTTATGCGATGTCCAACTTTCACATGCAAATGAGGCCATTGAAAATACCATGGCTTGGGTCAGGCACACCTTAGTCCTCAAAGTCACATCCTGGCTTTTCAGCACTTTAAAGAGATCTTGTCCAGCAAATTTACCCAAATGCAAGGCATCATTTTATCTCTTAACTGCTGCCTCCATGAGTGTTGACTGGACCCATCCAAGCAAAATGAAATTCTTGACAACTTCAATCTTTTTCTCCATTTTTCATGATGTTTCCTACCAGTACAATTGCGAGCAGTTTTGTTTTCTCTACATGGAGTTGTAATCCAAATCTAAGGCTGCAATTCTTGATCTTCATCAACAAGTGTTTTAAGTCCTCCTCACTGTTGGCAAGCACAATTGTGTCAGCTGCGTATTATAGGCTAATAAATCTTCCTCTAATCCTGATGCCAAATTCTTTGTCATCTAACCCAGCTTCAATGATGATTTGCTCAGCATATAGATTGGATAAGCATGGTGAGAGGATACGACTCTGACACACACGTTTCCTGCTGTTCAGCCCCATGCAGTGCTTCCTTGTGTCATTTGCCTAAGTGCCTCCTGATCCATGCACAGTTTCCACCTGACGACCATTAAGTATTCTGCCATTCCCATTCGCCTCGAGACTATCCATAGTTTGTTGTGGTCCACATAGTCAAATGCCTTGGTGTAGTTAATGAAACACAAGTAAATATCTTTCTGGTATTCTCTGCTTTCAGCCAAATCCATCTGGTATCAGCAATGATACCCCTTGTTCCCCATCCTCTTCTGAATCTGGCCTGAACCTCTGGCAGCTCCCTGTGCTGCTCAGTGTACTACTGCAGTCATTGTTGGATGGTCTTTAGCAAACTGTTGCTTGCCTGTGATGGTCAGGGTATTGTTCTATAATCTGTGCATTCTTTTAGGCAGCTCTTCTTTGGAATGGGTACAAATGGGGATCTCTTCCAGTCAGTTGGCCAAGTAACTGTCTTCCAAATTTCTCGGCATAGACGAGAGAGTGTTCCAGGACTTCATCTGCCTTTGATACATTTTATTTGACCTTCCATCAATTCTTGGAGCCCTGTGCGTGGTGAACGCCGTCAGTGCGGCCTGCGCTGCTTCCTTTCGTACCAGAGTTGTTGCTCATATGACACTTCTTGAAATGGTTGATATCAACTGCATTTTTTGGACAGAGACGGTGTATTCTTCCCATTTTCTTTTGATGCTCCCTGCATGAATCAAGACTTTGCCCATAAAATTTTTCAATCTTTCCAGTCGAGGCTTGATTTTTTTCCCCCCGCTTAAGAGATGCTGAGCGTATTCTTCCTTTTTGGTTTTCTAGCTCTAGGTCTTTGCGCACGTCCGTATAATACTTTGTCTTCTCAAGCTGCCCTTCCCAATTTTCTGTTCAGCTCTTTGACTTTGTCACTTCTTCCATCTGGCTTTGCTACTCTGTGATGAAGAGCAAGTTTCAGAGTCTCTTCTGACATCCACTTTGAGCCTTTCTTTCTTTCCTGATTTTAAGGTCCTTGGTTCATCCCACAGCTCATCAGGTCTTGCCATTCATGTTCAATGCTTCAAATGTTCTTGAGATGTTCTCAAAACTCAGATGAGATACATTCAAGGTCATATTTTGGTTAAAACAAGGTCATGGACTTGTTTTCATTTTCTTCAACTTCATCCTGAGCAAGTGATGGTCTGTTTCAAAGTCATCCACTGGTCTCGTTTTTTAGCTTGTAATATTGAGCTTCTCCAGCATCCCTTCCCCGAGGTGAAGTCTATTTGATTTCTGTGCATTCTCTCTGAGAAGTCTATGTATATTGTTGAGAATATATTTATGCTGAAGAAATCATTTGTCTTGCAAAATCCTCTCATGCAACCTCCAAGTTCATTTCTATCACCAAGGCCAATTACTGTTCCTTCCTCTTTGTTTCACACCTTTGCTTGCAATCACCAATCATGTATCTTAATTGCTTGTTTGATCAATTTCAGACTTAAGATGTTGATAAAATTCCTCAATTTCTCCATCACGCTAGGTAGCAGTTGATGCACAAGTTTGACTAATATTTGTATTGACTGGATTTCCTTGTATGCAGATAGATACTATCCTCTCACAGGCAGCGTTACACTGTAAGACAGATCTTGAAATGTCCTTTGAAGGTGGATGCAAAACCATTCCTTTTGAATTTGTCCTTCCTGGCATTGGAAACCGTACTACTGTCTGATTCACATGGTCAATACCAGTCCACTTCAGCCCACGCACACCTTGGATATGGATCTTCATGCATTCCCTTTCATTTTTGATGACTTCCAATTTTCCTCGATTCATACTTCATACACTCCAAGTTCCAATGATTAATAGATGTTTGCAGCACTTTCTTCTCATTTTGCGTCATGCCCCATTAGCAAATGAGGGTCCCAAAGGCTTTATCACCCACATTCTCATGGTTGATGCTACTTGAAGAAAGCACCTCTTCCTCGGTCCTGTTTTCAGTACTTTCTGACCTGAGGAGCTCATTGTCCAGCCCGGTCTCTGCTGTTCGTGAGGTTTTCCGTATCTGACAGTGTTCTGCTGCTGTTTTCAAGGTTTTCCATGGCTAATTCCTTTGAAGTGGACAGTCTATGCCTTCTTCCTAGTCTGTTCCTAGTCTAGAACCTCCGCAGAAACCTGTTCCCTTTGGGTGACCCAGCTGATACTGTAAATACCAGGGGGACAGCTTCCCTCATCACAGCAACACACAAGCCACCACAATATGACAACCCCACAGACAAGTGGTGAGATGTGACCATGAGATCCTGTAAAGATCACCTAGAACACTGTTTTTCAAGTTACAATAATTCACTTATTATAAGGCACTGCTGTGTACAAACCCCAAATTCAGGACCTGAAAACAACTATTATATGTCAGGTCAGTAGGGGTCAGCTGGTCTACACTGGGCTCAGGTGGTCACCTGAGCTTGACCACGGGCCTCTGGTCTCAGCTGGGAACCTCTGCTTGCTGGGACACCTGCACTAAGGCAGCCCTTCTCCAGCCTGTCATCTCCCGTCACACTAGTGGTTTAGCTCAGGTGTGGCCTCGCGATGGCAATGACAGACATGCAAGGGAGAGCCTTAGCATCCAGGCTCAGAACTGACACACAGCACTTGTAACTCCAGTCTCCTGGCCAAAGCAATTCACATGGTGACAGATAGACTTAAACGCAAAAGTTCATTGCCATCGAGTCAAGTCTGCCTCAGAGAGACCCTCTGGGTCAGAGCGGGACCGATCCTGTGGTTTCCAAAACACTAAATCCTTACAGCAGCTGAAAGCCTCATCTTTCTTTCTTGGATCAGCTGGTGGGTTCAAACTGATGACCTTGCACTTAGCAGCCCAACTCATAAGGCTCTACACTACCGGGGCTCATTTTCTAATATAGCGTTAAGGTAAGGTGACCAGATGTAAAGCGGGACACCATTGACCGGGGGTGGGGGGGTTCTTGATTAAAATTTTGGTCTATACAGACAAAATAGACCGTTCCCTAGCTTGTCGTGCATTCTTTCCAAAAATCGGGACTTTTTTAAAATGTCAAAAACCGGGACTGTCCCGCCAAAATTGGGACGTCTGGTCACCTTAAAGGGGGGAGGTAGAAGGGCGATAGACAAACACCCATTTGTGGGAGTCCAATGGCCAAGGTCACCAGTATAGAGAAGGAGTAAAGGCTGCGGCACAATGCAAACACCCCCAGGGATGTTCAGGTACAGTAAGTGAAAAAGGACTGGAACTTGGGTTCTGGCTCATACATACATAAGGGTTTGTTTGATTCCGCCACCCCCACGCCCACCAAATAAGACACGTTTAAACATGTCTCTGGGATTAGTTGGTGGCTGAGAAAAGTTCTCTTGGTAATACACTTGTCTTCATCTTGTTAAGACAACCTCCAAAAATGAAACCACGTTTGAATAAAAATAGTAGCTTCCGCAGGGGTCTCTTGGACCATACAATTCAAGGCAGAAAGACCTGAGTAGGCTATAGCGAGTTTCGGGGGGGTGGATTTCTAAGGTGTCATCTTGGACAATCACAGGAGCCCACGTTGAGGACGCTGGAAGAAAGCTGAAAGCGGGATTGGTGGGGAGCCCAGGAAGCTGCACCCAGTCATTGCTCCCATCAGGGTGCTGCTCATTCCACGCGGGCAGCACGAATGGTCCTGAGAGTTTGGCTGGGAAACCTTACCCCATCCAGCCTGCAACCCTGACCTTGCCCCTCAGACTTCTTTTTGTTCCCCAAATTCAACAAACACTTAAAAGGAAGACACGTGAGTCCCTGGAGGATGTAAAAAGTGCCCTGTAGAGGAGATAGGAATCAGAGCAGAGAGTCTTAGGGAAGGTGAGAACACCTTCAGGATTGCTTAGAGCTAGATGAAGGATATGTCAAGAAGCAACAGCTTCACATTGTGCCATTTTTGTTTTAACACTGCTTCTATGATTGTGTAGCAATACTTCCCATTGGTTCTTTATTGCTTCTGAAAGAAATGACCACAAAATTAATGGCTTAAAACCCAATGGACAGCATGTCTACATTCTTTCTGGAGGCGCTACAAGAGAATCTATTTTTGGTTTTTCCCAGCTTCTAGAGCTGTGGTTCTCAACCTGTGGGTCCCAACCCCTATGGGGGCCCTTTCACAGGGGTTGCCCGATTCATAACAGTAGCAAAATTACAGTTAGGAAGTAGCAAAAAAAATAATGTTATGGTTGGGTGGGTCACCACACCATGAGGAACTGTATGAAAGGATCGTGGCATTGGGAAGGTTGAGAACCACTGTTAGTGTACCAACATGCCTTGGTTCAGGGGTTTCTTCTGTTTTCCAAGCCGGCAGTCAGATCCCTGCCATTACTGCAGCCACCAATACATTCCCTTCTCCGGGTCTCCTACATTCCTCTTTCCTGTATAAAACCAAAAGCAAACCAAACTCACTGTCCTGAGTCAACACCGGAGGACATGGCAGAACTATCCCTGCGAGTTTCCAAGACATACTGTTTACAGCAGTGAAAGTCCCATCTCTCCCCTGCTTCCTTTCTAAGGACCCTTTTCAATTACATTGACCTACCCAGATAACACAGGATAATCTTCCAATCTCAAGATCCTTACCCACCTCTGCAAAGTCCCTTTTGCCTATCAAGGAACATGCTTCCAGGATCCAGGCTTTAGTATGTGTACGCCTTTGGTGTTTGGAGGTAGAATTAAGTGGCAGGCATTATTACATCTACCACAGCAGGTATCTAAGTTCTTGTGAAATACAGTTACAAATCCAGGGGCAGCACTTTCCAACTGGATCTAGTTTATTAAAGTAAGTGAAGTCAGACTTATTGGGGATTCTGAGAGAAGGAATGGGGGAGTTCCCAAGAGGAAAGTAGGGCATGTCTCATGAGCTCAGTTCTAACGAGCTTATGGTGGGACTGGCCACCCTTGGTGGTTGTTCAATGGTAGAATTCTTGCCTGCCATGTGTAAGACCTGGGTTTGATTCTAGCCAGTCATAATCATGTGGGGGCGGCGGCACTATGCAAGTCACCCTTCCGCTTGAAGACATTCTGATTTCACAAGGAGGAAAGAATAAAATCCAACGTGAATCCATGGCTGGTTCCTATGTTAGTGCCTCCACCCTCCAGTCTTCGTTATCAATTCTCACACCAACTCCTCCTCCTAGGCACAACGCTCCCGCCCTGCTTCCCTACTGGGCTTCACAATCCATCGCAGTGGACACACAACTCAGACAACACGCACAATCCATGGAATTGATTAGGGAAGCTAACGAGTTAAAATTCAAGGTCAGAAATGCTCCTGACACAGTTCTTCACGACTAGAGCCCCTCTTCTCCACCATGCCTGTAGGCATGCCTCTCTCTGGTCCTTGGTCTCTGGGCCACGTGGCTTTGCCTTCTGCCCTGGCAAATAGTGGAAAGCTCCTTTAGCACTGCTGACAGAAGCCCAAAGGGCACTCCAGTCAGCGGAAGCATCAGCCCAAAGGTACTCAGCTCTAACAAACCTACTCCCCCAACACTGTCCCCCACCCCCACCCCATTAAGTACCTGGAGGCAACCCATTCCACCAGCCAGCCTCCTGCCCACAGGCACTTAGCTTTGCTCGCTCCATCAGCTGCGCACTCTGCTGCTCTCGCTTGTGCTCTGATTCTTGCTTTTGCTGTTTCTGCTGCTGCTCCGGACACTCCTCTGGGGTCACAGCTCTGACTCCTGGATCAGATCAGCCCATAGCAATCTTTGCAGCCGGAGGACAAGCTTCACATTTACTTGATGGCAGGGAGATACCCCACTCCTGCTTTTGAGATGACTCATTCACACCCCAGCAGGTTGGTAAAACTAGCCAATCCCAGCTCAGATCTCCATACACCTTATGTGCATGGCTTTACCCAGTCGTTTGAGGGGAGTTACAAAGACCCATGGCTAGAAAGGCCATACTGAGTAATTTGTGGCACTCCACAATACACATCAAGTACAGCTACCATTTATCTGTGGGTAGAGAGGGTCGCGTTGCTGGGATGCTGAACAGGTTTTCGCACAACTTTCAGATTTAGATGGACTAGGAAAAAAACTTGGCCATCTACTTCCAAAACTCAGCAAGCAAATGCCATATGGATCACAACAAATCAATCCTGTTTGAGGAAATGGCATGGGGGCAACATCTGACCTCTGGCTACACAGAGAGAAGGAGCTTCCAACTCCTTATCAGCCTAAGGTCAACTGCCACAGGCAGAGGTCAGACGTATCTCCACCCTCTATCCTTCTTGATCCTCTTCTGGTGCTGCACACGAAATCTTTGCTGGATTCAATGATTTCGTGCAATCGCCACATAGGGCTCACATGTGATATTCACAATTATGGGATTTATTAGAGAGGTTAACATGTTATCACATTTCAAGATAAAAAAACTGCAGGATACAGTCTTTTCTGCCACACTGCCCTGCAATCATGCCCCAGGCAAGGTCCGCAGCCTCTCCACCACGCCATGTGGCTGCTCAGCCTCGACCCTGCTCCGTCAGGTGTTACCAAACTTGTTTAGCATTGATAGATGTTCAAGCACACCCCACTATGCAAGTCAGCTTCCTGCCCAAAGACACACAGCTTTCCTCCGGCCTGGGAAGCCCTGTGCTCTGGCTCATGGTCTTAGCATGCTCCTCTGCGCTGGCTCGGGTTGCAGTGCTTCTGCCTCTGCCGCCTCTCCCACCTCAGGTAGGGATCTTATGTACACTCCACTAGTGGTTCTTCTTTCTTGATAGTCCTGGGATTTCTTGCTCCTGCTTCGGAAATGCCGTGCTTTCTAAGGGAATCGTGGTAAAACGGACCGATTCCCAAGCTGGAGTCCTCCGCGTCTTATTTGCACGCTACAACTAAGTCCCTTGTGGGATTTACAAACACTAGGGATGGAAGAGCCATACCAAGAAACTTCACTTCGCCACACAGTTGTTCATACCGTTTCCCCGAAAATAAGACAGTGTCTTATATTAATTTTTGCTCCCAAAGATGCGCTAGGTCTTATTTTCAGGGGATGTCTTATTTTTCCATGAAGAACACATTTATTGTTTATTGTTTTATAAAAAGAGACCTCGCACTTCCTGTCTGCTCCGGCTGCGCTGAGGCCAATAGTGAGCTGCATGGCGGCGCCCACCACTATGGTCCAGAGTTACAGTAGCTTTGAGGGGGGGCTTATTTTGGGGGAGGTCTTATTTTCAGGGGGTGCCTTATATTTCAGCAAGAGGCAAAACTATAAGTAGGTCTTATTTTCAGGGGATGTCTTTCTTTCAAGGAAACCGGGTAGGGTCAGCATGAATTGGAGACTAACTCTACGGCAGCTACCCAGAACAGCAGACCCCCTGCGGCCTGCAACAGCTCACCTCCGTTGCTGGGCTGTGCAGGTAATAACCTGCGCTGTCCTCTGCCCACATCCTCAATGACCCAAACAGGCCGTGGCAGAACAATCCATGGTCCCCAAATTTAAATCAAAGGGCACCTATTTATACAGGGCTTTGCTCAGAGTTTAGTTAATTTAGTTGAATCATTCCCTTTGACAGCAGTGATGGTTTCTGGTCATTAAACCTAAAAGTTATCTGGTGCTCCCGTTAAACAAGCGATCCTTCGTGTTCTTTCTTTCTTTTTTCATGCTAGTCCACAGACATCATTTACCTCGATACCTGCTTCACTTCGGGAAAAGAGTCCATGTGCTCAGGTCTCCTGCCTGGGATTCTTTTGAAAAGAGTTTCAAACCCTTTGCCCATGCTTCCATGTCCTTATCTTAACAGATCTCCATTTTCCAAATGGAGGTAATAATATGATGTTACACTTCCTTAGACTCGCCAAAATTATGTAAGGAATGTAAAGCAGTGGTACTGCATCTGGCACATAATACTGTCCAAGCAGTGTTAGTTCTGATAGCCATTATTGCTAGCTAATCCTAAAGGGTATGGAAACTAGTAAGCTGTTTAAAGTTATGCTTTCAATGGTAAAACATTTTCTAAGTGGAATTCAGATAGAAGAGACTGTTATAGGTCCTATAATAATTACTAATAGAGGGATTATTATGGTTTTAGTACAAAAGGAGAGAAAATGATGGTGGTCACATTATTGCTGTCCATGGCTATGGGTAACAGAAGGGGCAATAGGCTTCTCAGAGAGGAAACCAAGTAACCTTAACGCAGAAGAAATGCCTCCGATATGAAATCCTGTGCCTCTGAGCCCCACGGAGAGGTTCTCCCAGCCCACGGCCATTCATGGACCAGGCATTGATTGAATAATTGCTTTCGGTTCTTTGAATGGAATCATTGAATCTCATCCATAAATTCTATGTTTCACCTTTTGAGGAACTGCAAAAGCCTTTTTCCAAAGTAGTCACCCCATGTTATATGCCCACTAACAATGTACAAGGGTTTGAATTTATCCAAATCCTTGACAAGGCTTATTTTCCATTAAAAACAGGTAGAGCCATCTGTAGACCAGAGAAACAAATTCACATACACTCCTGTGTATAAGAAACAGCTATATATAAAGGGTAATTGTACATTAAGAAATCATCCCAGCCCAGTCCAGATCAAGCCCATAAGTCTGATATTAGCCCATATGTCCAATACCAGTCTATAAAGTCCTCATCAGACTCACGGAGCACATGAAATAACACCAAATTCAGGAAGATCACAGGCCAGTGGGTGGGAAGTCTTGTGGCTCCAGTGGTGTTGTAAGCATCTCGGCACTGGCAGGGGTCTCCACGCGGCTCCTCCAGCTCAGGGCACTAGTGTAGCTCCATGTGGCTTGTCAGCTGCAATGTCTCCCAGGGAGTGAGTCTGTGTCCTGTCTCCGGCCAGCTGTTTATCTCCTTAAATGAGGCCTCTAAATGAGTTCATCAATCTGCTACCTAACTGACAAGTTAAACTCCACCCCTTCACTCTTAATCCTTTCAAATTGACAACAGATTGTCACTGCCACACCCATTTTAAAGTTATTTTTATGAAGGGCACAGAGAGATCGCCAGGCCAGGGGCTGGACCTGCTGGCTGACTGCCTAGGCGTGGTAAGAGAGCCTAGACAAAAGCCAGCTCCTGCTTTCTGGAGGAGTTGGGGCCAGCCAGCCGCTGGGGATCTGGTGGCAAGGAATGCTGGGCATCTCACCTTCTTCTCCGACCTGAAAGTGTCTCAGTTTCCTTAGTTTCAAGTTGTTCTCGGAGATTGCTGGCTGCTTGGTCTTTCCTTGGCACTGATTCGCTCCTGGGTTTTGTAGCGGGATCGTGTGTGTACGTTCACTTAGCCATCTGCTCCTGCGTGTCCCTCTAGCTCTCAATTTTGAAAGTCACTCTTGCTGTATTTATGGCTGACTTTTGTTTTGATTTGTTTTTTCTTTTCAGTTCTCAAAAGATGTCATCCCACTGCCTTTTGGATTTTATTATTTCTATGGTATTATCTTTATTTATGATCCCTTGACACGGTGAATCATTTGTCTCTTGCTGCTTGCAAGATTTGCACTTTGCTTTTTAACACTTCGTTATAGCATTCCTTGATGTGCCTCTCTTTATGTTTATCTTACTTAAATTAATTGAACTTCTTGGATTTGAAATGATAGCTCTCTCAGGAGATTTGAAAGCACTTTCTAAATGGAATTCTTTTTTGGTGTTTTTAACCATCATTTCTTCAAATGTTCTTTCTGGCTTCTCCTTCTCAGACTCCTTTTATTCTTGTGTTGGTACTCTTGATGGCCCACAAGTTTCTTAACAGACCCACTGTGTTCGAGTTGATCCCAAGCTATAATAGCCCTACATAGAGTTTCCAATACTGCACGTCTTTACAGGAACAGGGGAGTTCATCTTTCTCCCAGTGAGTGACAGGTGCTTTTGAACGGCAGAGCTTGCCATGAGCAGCTGCATCTCTAAACCACCGTGTTACCAGGAATATGATCATTTTTCTTTTCTTTTTGCTCTTCGCACTGCATAATTTCAGTTTACTATATTGGCCCACTCTCATCTGCCTGTTCATTTATACTGTTGTAAACCTGTAGTAAATTTTTCATTCATTATCCCCGACAGCTCCAGCGTCTCCATTTGGTTCATTTTTTATCACGTCCATGGCTCTATTGCTATTCTATTCAATGAGACACAGTTCTCTAAGTATGCTTTAGCTCTCTGCCAAGGGGTTCCTTAGCTCTCTGAATATATTTAAAACAACTGATCTAAAACTTTTAGTAAGTCAATAAGTCAAATATCAGGATTTCTTTGGGGACCATTTCTGTTCATTCATTTCCTGGCATGGACCAGACTTCATTTATGTGCATATGCCATACACTTTGTTGAAAAGTGGATGTTTTGACTGTCATGTGATTAATCTGGTCTTCCTCTTCCTCCTCGGGGTCTGTTTTTGTTGCACACTCTTGTTTGTAGTTGCTGGTTTACCTAGTGGCTCTAATTACTTTAGTAATCTTAGTACATAAATGACACAACTATGTACATTCATATGTACACACTAGTGAGTGTGTTGGCAAGAGAAGATTTCAGCTAACCATGCTCTTTAGATACGCTATAAAGTCATAAACGACCCATATTCAAATTTGGCAATGCTCATGGAAGAGCAAACACTGAGGGCCAGAGGAAGGCAGGGTTCCCCTCTCCATACCCAGCCCCATCACCAATAAGTCCCACACTGTAAAGGCTATTTAGTTTTCAGTGAGACCTAGGCCAGTGATTACATTCTGATGAAGTGAAGAATATATTTAAGAGAATGGAAAAAGTAACTCACCCAGTCTTTTTGAGGACTCAGGCCCAGCCTCTATTTCTACTGCTCCGTCTTCTGTTGAAGCAGAGACTGTACACTTGGCAACTTGTTCCGTCTCCAAGGACTGGACAGTCCAGCTGCTGCTCTCCTAGAACGTAATCCAGCTCTGCCACGAATCTCTCTCTTCAATGTATTCTGGGAAGAGCTTTGCTTTTCTGTACTGGACCAAGGTTATGACTCCCGTGGGTAGAGTATTCGCTCTATTTTAGAGATGTGTAGACTTGGCTAAACTTATTTCATTTTTACTTGGTCTTTTCCCATAATCCAAGATTCCAGACATATAATTAAATATGCAGCTCTGTTCCAAACCTTTTTCAACCAGGACTGTCCTCTGGACAACTCATCCTATAAGGGCCAGACTGCCAGGAACCCCAGTCAAGGTTTATACCATCCCTGCTACCTGTTACTGCTTATGGGAAGGTACAAATTAATTACATCAAGACAATACACATCATGATCTCTTCTCTCAAAGGTAACATTTATATTTAGTTGAATTAAAAATGAATATACAATTCTTTTTTTCCCTTCACTTATCCCTATTTCATTTAGCTTTTTTTTTCATTGTGTCTAGACAGCTGCGTTATTTACTGTTTCAATGTTTACCTAATACTTCCTCAGATAAACCATCAAAATCTTATTGTTCTGTGATCCTTAGGTACATAACATATTTCCAGAATTTTTTGTCCAATTATAAATTATTAATTTAAACATTTTTTTACTACATATTCCCTCCATTAAATTATTTAGTTAGGCTGAATATCCAGGTCATGATGACTGGCTTAGCCCATCATATCATATTAATATTTCCAGAATATAATGAAGCTGACAGTACCTTATTTTGAGGTAAATTATAGAAGCATGTAAGTCATCAAGCTGACAAGATAAAAATTATGCTCATAAGATCTTTCAAACCATTAATTAAAAAAATATAATGTGGAAAGTAATGTGGAATATAATTTGTTCAAAAATCCAAATACATTAAAACATAATCTAAATCAAATGAGATGGATAAAATTGAGTTTACAAGGATCAAATAAGTAGGGCCATTAATTCAAAAAGATCATGAGTCCTTGGGAAAATGTTATATAGGAAAAAACTGATAGATTATAGGGAAATCCAAATATGTTCTCTATAGTCCGAGATGTAAATAAACAAATACTATTGATTCTTTGATTGTTACCAAAATTCACCTAGGCATCTAAATCCAGATTAGAAAAGAAAAGAAGTCGAACAAAAGGGTGTGCATCTCCTTGGAAAGGCCCTCCGCAGCCCCCGCCATCCCCTGAAAAACACTGAACGTGCGCACTCGGGACGAGAAAGCCAGAGGGGACCCAACACGAGGCTTTTCAAGCTCAGGGAAAATCCTCAAGAGGGAAAAGAGAAAAAGCCATGCATTTGCTATGACATGGAAAAGCAGCATCCAAGTGAACTCAACGGTGTGTGTGTGTGTGTGTGTGTGTGTGTGTGTGTAGTTCATAACAAAATAAATGTAAAACAGCTGGTGAAGGAATGAATAAATAGAGTGACTTCATCGCTAAGTGCTGTTTTCGTGGGAGGTGCTCCTGAGGCTGTTCTAACTCCTGGCAGAGTGCATGCGAAAGAGAGACACCTGCTCCATCCCGTGCCACCCTCACACTTGGTATGTTTGAGCCCATTTTGCAGCCACTGTGCCAACCTGTCTTTGGGGGGTCTTCCTCATTCTCACTGCCCTTCTGCTTTACCAAGCATGAGGCCCTTTTCATGGACTGGGCTCTCCTGATACCATGTCCGACGTGCATGAGACCAAGTTTTCCCGTTCTTGGTGTATTTGTTCTTTGGGCAGCCAATGGTATTTTCAATGTTCTTCAATACCATCGTTCAAAGCATCAATTTTCCTCAACTATCCCTTACACATTGGCCAGCTTTCAGATGTCTACCAGGCAATCAGAGACCATGACTTGGATCAAGGGCCAATGAGGACCTTAGTCCTCAAATGACACCTGTGCTCTTTACATGTGAAACAGGTCTTGTACAACAGCTTTGCTCAGTGTAATGTGACTGAGCCTCTCCCTCGTCTTCTCCCACAGATACGGTCAATTTGATTCCTGTGTATTCCATAACACACAGTAAATAATAATATATATGTAGTCCTATTACATGTGAGGTGCACATGTATAGTTGCCATTTATGGTGTAGAAAAAAGTATATTCAATAAAGAAATCACTGGTCTTGCAGAATTCTATCAGGCGATCTCCCACTTCATTTCTATCACCAAGGTTGTGCTTTCCAACTCCTGAGCCTCTTTGTTTCCAGCTTTGGCATTCCATTTAGCAGCAAGAGCCAATGCTTCTTGATTGCCAGTTTAAGGAATTTCAGACCGAAATGGATAGAATCCTTCTATATCTTCACCATCAGCTCCAGTATTTGTTGCATACATTTGAATAGTTGTATTAATTTGTCTTCCTTATATGCATATACATATTAACCTATCACATAGAGTAGTGGTTCTCAACCTTCCTAATGC
>NW_022111368.1:15083728-15091342 GCF_000313985.2 Echinops telfairi
TGGATTGGGATAACAGTTGTATGAGCCCCTAATAAAATGTTAAAAAATAATAATAATATACATGTTGGATTGGATGTTGTGCAGCACACCTTATTAGAATATGCACCTCCCAGTTCCTCTTTATATACCCCGAGCTTTGCCCAAATAAATCGAGCTTGATCAGCAAAAAAAAAAAAAAAGCATTTTGTTGGCATACAATTCACATGTTGTAAAATAGTATAACTCGGTCATAGTAAGAAAAGTTGTACAATAATCATCACATTCCATTTTAGAACATTTTCTTCTTTCTTGTACTCATTGTTCTTAGCTCCCCCTTTCCCTCCAACATCCCCTGCCAAACCCCCAGAAATCATTAATCCAGTTGCTGTCTCTATAGATTTACCTATCCTGGATTTCATATACAGAAAACATAAAAAACAAAACTAAAAATAACAAAGAAAAACCTCAACTGAAAATAATGTAGAAATATTAAGAACGACAACAAATTTAAATGAGTCAGAAGGGAGATCAAATACTAAAGTGTTCAATTTTAACCTAACCTCATCTGCAATAATCCACTTTCCAGCATACTCTGCATAAGAGCAAGGGTCTTTGAATCCCCCGTCTATGACCGGAGAGGATGCACGAGGGGATTCACTTGATCCGTGTATGGACACTACAGACGGATTTTGAGCTTTCACTGTCATCCATAACCCTCTGCAAACCAGGTGTCCACAATTTAAGCTCTGATACATTCCCTCCTTCAGATTTGGATTATATTATTTACAATCCTTGGATCACAAAGGCTGGTGTGCTTTTTCCATGTGGACTTCGCTACCACACCTCACTTAGCTGGCTGCTGGTTTGAAGACACACGCCTTCAAGACCCCAGACACTATTCTTTTTTCTTTTTTATCCCCAACAGTTTTATTGGCACGTTGTTTACATATCATACAATTCAATCGTTCAGTCATATCCAGGAGAATCCACGTTCCAATTATTAATGGATGTTCCCTTCATTTGGAAAGCTCAGCCCATCCATGCTAGATCAATTGGTACCAGCTGCAACGTCAGACCAGCCAGCCCTTCCTCGTCTCTCTCATCTTTAGCTTCTGTGGGTCACATCAACAGGTACGAGTGGATATGACCGACCGCAGAACTCTTCACTGTTGCATTTGGCTCCACTTCCACAAGGTAAGGGCTGCAGACAGTTGCCACAATGAGCACACCAGGCTTACTGGCTGTTTTTTAATGTTCTGTGCAGAAGGGCACTTTTTCTGCTGGGCCCAGATTTTCCTGCTTTGATGCTTGCTCAAATTTTTAATAAGCTAAGCCATCTTTTTCTCTGCAGGTCCTCCCTTCAAATGTAAAAAACTCCTGTTCCCACAGCTGGTCTGGGTGGAGCTCGGGTTTTATTTCTAAGCCCTTACATCAACTTAGCTTCAAACAAAAATCCCCCCACGCCAGGCAATTCTTAACTCCCCTTTAGTATATCTAATTAAATATAGGCTGAAGGTAGATTTATAAGCTGTTGTAATCAGGATTAATTTCTAGTAATCGTAATTGATTTCCTATATTACATACCAGGTTAGAGAAATGTTGAGTATCCATGTAGCCAAATAAGCATAACACCCTTAACCTTTTAAGTACTACATAAATGCAGTAATCACTCTCCACCCCTGGGCTGTATCTATTATATACATAAGACCTGGGGACTCTGGCAGGATGGTTCCATAAGGCCCTGGCTTATTAATCTTAATTATTCAGGCTTTTTCCCAGGCTACTTCAGAAGCGGATGTTCTCAGGTGCAGCATATAATTCCTAACATTCATTACAAGCAGCAGTAACCAAAATAGCCATTCTATGAATCAAATACTTTCCTTCCTTTTTAGCACTGTCTCTTACAAACCTCATGCTTCTATGAGTCTGGAGCCAGCACAATCAATCCCACTTTTGATGCCAATTATAAAGTCTTAACTAATGTTCTCTATTTTACTTCTTTGGGTGCTCATATCCATTGCAATGGCTGTGCAGAATGAACAGACAAAATTCATGATGAAAGGGTTTATCAAGGAAGTTAACAAGTTGTAATACTCAGGGCTGAGTAGTTTATCAGGACATATTACAAAGTTCTGTCAAGTCTACTAATAAATGCTCAAAGGGCATACCACCTTGCTATAAGCTTCAACCGGAAGGCATTCGGCTTAAGCTCTGTGGGTCAGCAAACCCAGCTCCCTGAATTAAACGCCCAGAGACACACCACTCCAGTAAGCTTCAGACCAAAGGCACTCAGTTCCACTTCCACAGGGTCAGCATGTCCAACTTCCCCAATTAAGTGGCCAGAGGCATCCCACTCCACAAGCCACCCTCCTGCACACAAGCACCCATCTTAACTTGCTCTGTGCATTGAGAAGTGCATCACTGTGATAGTGCTCTGGCTCCGGGTGCTGCTGCCGCTCCTCCAGTGGAATAGCTAGCTGTCTTCTAGAACCCAGAAGTTCACTGTGCAGGGGTCTCAGGTCCAGGAGTTGCACGCCACTTCTGGCTTTTGCTGCGACAAGATCCCTCTTTCTGCTTCCCAAAGGGCTCATTTTATACACAGCAGGATGGCCCTCCGGGAAATCCTGTTCACAACTACTCTCAGATGGATCCTATCAGAAACTTCTTCCACCCTCTTAACAGAGCCATGCAGGAAAAGGTCATGGGGTGAGAGAGATTTGGACTAGAAGAGCCACATTACATAATGCGCTGCCTCTGCCCCTCCCAAACGGAGGGGCTCATCTTCGGACGTTATACTGAAGTATCACTGTTTTTCATGAGGTTTCCAGTGGCTAATCCCTTGGAAGTAAACAACCTGTTCTTTCTTCGTAATGATTTTCTCTCGAAGCTCCACGGAAACATGTTCACACCATGGGTGTGATTCAGCTGCTGTTTAAACTACCAGCGGCAGAGCTTCGGTATCACCTCGGATTCGGAGTAACAAATTGAAACTGGGTGGGGTGTGAGGGATTCTCCATCCGACCGAACGGAACCGTCCTTCCCACGAGAACAGGGGGTGTCCATAGCAACTGCAATTAGACAGTTCACACTTCCTTAGCTGTGCAAACTTTCTGAAGTGCAGAAACCAATCGACTGAATTAAACTGGTAGCTAAAACACACTCACATAAAGAGATGCTCCGCTTAAGGAGTTACGGAATTCTACTCTTTAATACTGACACAATGCTTGTGTTGCTATTTAAAGCCTATTTGTTTAAAGTGTATGGAACTTTCTTTTTC
Organism: Echinops telfairi; assembly: GCF_000313985.2. Taxonomy (NCBI): domain Eukaryota; kingdom Metazoa; phylum Chordata; class Mammalia; order Afrosoricida; family Tenrecidae; genus Echinops; species Echinops telfairi. The sequence continues at coordinate 15,086,985 of NW_022111368.1, forward strand.
CAGACGCTGTGCTTTCATGCTTTCAGTGAATGTTTGCACAGCACATTACGTTCCCTTTTAACAATGTCTACACAAATTGCTCGGCAACATTGGTTACGTCGTTCCACACACACAAAAAGGTTAATACTCCCATTCTACTCAGGTTGTTCCATTTCCTGAGTCTAGTTGTCCAACCCTTTACCTTCTCATCTTTGCTTCAGTCTCTTATGTGGTGTTTTGTTTGTTTTAGAGTGCTGCACCCTCTGGGGATATTCTTTATTTATAAGCTCATCTGTTTTTTAGCTAAGAGGTGACTTGGGGAGAGTTTGGGGTCCAGGTTGAAAGGGTATCTCTCAGGGAGTCCTCTTGCCTCAACTGGTCCAGGAAGTCAGGACTTTTTAAGAATTCCTGTTTTGTTCCCAAGTTTTCTATCGCATGGTATCAGCATCCATCTGTTGTGGCCCTAGTAAGAATAAGTTGGCAGTGGTACCATCTAACTCTGGTCTCAGGTCTCTGGTGCTGTCAACATTTAAAAAGCCTCAAACACCCTGTGCAGCATCTCTATGGACTGGAATTGACTCCATAGCTGTGGCTTGTTTGGGGCACCACCTAGAGAATGAGTCCCCCACTACCACCACCAGCACCACTACCACTCATCCCGGGGAACCAGCATTATTCTTTGTGGCTAAGCACATAATCGGTTCATCCATTTTTTTTTTCAATCCTTCATCCACTGATGGACATTTGTCGTTTCTATCTTTGGGCACTTGAGACTAGTGCTGCAGCGAGCCTAGGTGTGTGTGGTGGCTCCTGTGCTCCCAGCAGATCTCTAGGCTAGCTATGCCTAGGAGTCAGATTGCTGGGTCACAAAGTAGTTCTATTGCTAGGTTTTTAAAGAAACATCACATTGTTTTCTATAGCGGTTGGACCATTTTACCATCCCACTGACAGTGGATAAGGGTTCTCATCTCTCTACATCCTCATCATCTTAAAAAACAAGCAAGCAAACAAACCAAGTGGTACTTTCGTTGGGGTGAGATAGTATCTCATTGTAGTTTTGATTTGCATCTCTCTAATGACCATGGGTTGCAAGCATATTTTCATGAGTTTGTTGGTCACAAGACTGTCCTCTTTGGTGAAGTGTCTGTTCATGCACTTTGCCCATTTTTTAATTGCACTGTCTTTTGGTTGTTGAATTGCTGACATTTTCTGTATATTTTAGGGAGTAGATTCTTATCAATATGCTGTTCCCAAAGATATCCGCTCCCAGTCTTTTTATTTTTAATAAAGTTTTTTGATGAGAAAAACATTTACTTTTATGAGATCCTAATTATCTAATTTGTTTTCTGATGTTTATGCAATTATACTTTGATGGAACAATTTGTAAGAGAATATTTTTAAATGAAAATACCTTAACGTTTATGGGGATCAAAAAAAAAAAGTTTATGTGGATCCCAAAGAATAAAGTGTCCTTCACTCAGTGACTTGTTCCTGCATGCATTTTCTGTTCAAGAGTAAAACACACACACAAAGAGTAAAACACAAATGGGTGTATAAGATAGGAAAGTTTGAATGCTTCTGTTCAAGATGCTGATTCAATTATGTTAGCTGATTTAAAATCTAGCATCTTTTCATATGAATCCTCGGGGGCGGGGGGGATGAAAAGCTAATTGACAGTTATTCCTAACAGCCCCGTGGAAAGAAAGGTTAGTGTCACTGTTCTCCTCTACAAACAGGGGAATTCCAGACGCTGCCTGCTGACAGAGTTTGGGGAGGTGCTGCGATGACTGGCCAGGGAGCAAAGGCTTTCCAGTGCAGGGAGTTTGGCTTGGCAGGCACACCTCCATCCCTACGCCTGCTCCCATGGGCGGCATGCCTGGACTCACAGTTGATTGGCTTTTGAAAGAGACACTGGCAAGGATAAAAAATACATTTTAAAAAGGCCAAATGGCCCTTCCTAGTTTGAAGTTCTAAGTTGCAGCTGCTCTATTGAGTTCTATCAAGACAGCACACATGAGATACCCTCTGGCCCGCACTTGCCAAAAGAGGACTTGCCAAAACAGCTGCTGAAATATTTACCTTGCTCCTTGGCCAAGATAACCTCCTTGGATGAAGCAGGGTTGGATTTTTTATAACGTTTTTATTGTGTGTGTCTTTATCACAGGTCCCTAAATGAAGGGGTCTTTTAAATACAGAATCACAACAAGAAGCCAAAAGAAAATTAAGATTCTTTTCTCTATTGTGTTTCCAGGGTTTTCAGAATGGGAACATATCCAATGACTTACTGTGTTCTCATTCAAGGTTATTTATGAAATGCCGACTCTGTGCTGCACCTAATTATATATCTTCCGTTTGGATGATTATTTGTTTTGCAAAGCACTTTCACGTCTGTTTTTCTCTTTCACTTTCAGAATGAGGGAGTGGGATGTCTACCTGACAAGTAAAAGTTAGCCTTGCAGGACTTAAGTGACTTGCAGGTTCACATAGCATAAGGTGAAGCTGGTGAGTCAGCTCCTGGCAGCAAACAGACAGCACAGCCCCTGTTGGCTAATCTGGGAGGAATTTATTCAAGGGCAATTTACGAAGAGTAGGCAGAGGAATAGGGAAACCATAGAGCTTAAGGGAAGGAGCAAGTATTAAAACCTGGAGACACGTAGGGCTATGTGCTGAAGTGACTTGACAAGACCGTGACCTGGGGAAAGGGGCCCATCTGGCTGCAGGGGCATTGCAGGAAGGAGCAGTGAAATAAATGCCCAGTATATGCTCCTCTCTCCCTACCCTCTCTTGATGGTGCTCCCCATTGGCCAGCCCATCCGGAAGCCTGGATAAGGATGGAGAATGGATCTGAACAGACAAACAGAAGATTTAATTAAGCACAGCTCATGAGACTTAAGGCCGGACAGCCTGCATCTGATCTTCTTTCGTTATGTCAAAATGACAGGAGCTATTGCTCAATCTTGCAGAGTCTGTCACACACACACACACACACACACACACACACACACCCCACTGTGAAGTCTGATGGACCTGGCTTCCATCCCAGCCCCACCACCTGGACAGGTCACTTAGCCTCTCTAAATCCTCATTTCCTCGTTTATACAAACCCCAAACCAAACACGGCCATTGAGTGGATTCGGACTCAGAGTGACCCTACTGGGCAGAGTGTATAGGCTCAACTGCCTGTTGGGTTTCCAAGACTGTTAATCTTTTAAAAAATTTTATTATAATCATATTGGGGTAAAAAAATCACATAACATACTTAACATACATAACATAACATACTGTTAATCTTCATGCAAGTAGAAAACCTCATCTTTTTCCTACTAGATATACAAAACCAAAAAAAGCCTCACTGTCATGGAGTTGATTGGACTCATAGTAACTGTATAGGATAGGGTAGAAGTGCTCCGGTGAGTTTCTGAGACTGTAACTCTTTACAGGAGTAAAAAGCCTCTTCTTTCTCCCTCAGAGCAGTTGGTGGTTTCCAACTGCTAACCTTATGGTTAGTAACCCACTGTTCCATGGGTGGGGGAATAAGTTGATCAAATTATATGCATCAGGTGTGATTGTCCATAGGGCTAATAGTGGTTGTAAAAATGGTCATTGACAATGAAACTGAAAGAGGGGATGGGGGTTAATTCCTCAAGTATGCATGGGTTAGTTGCTAGGAGAGCCAGGGGGTGGGCTGTGATGGCATACAACTTTTTTTTTTTTAATCATTAGGGGCTCATACAACTCTTATCACAATCCATACATGCATCAATTGTGTAAAGCACATTTGTACATTCATTGCCTTTATCATTCTCAAAACATTTGCTCTCCCCTTAAGCCCCTGGCATCAGGTCCTCATTTTTATCCCCTCCCTCCCCGCTCCCCTTGCCCTCATGAATCCTTGATAATTTATAAATTATTATTTTGTCATATCTTACACTGTCGACGTCTCCCTCCACCCACTTTTCTGTTGTCGGTCCCCCAGGGAGGAGGTCACATGTAGATCCTTTTAATTGGCTCCCCCTTTCAAATCCACCCACCCAGTATCACCACTCACACCACTGGTCCAGATGGGTTCATCTGTCCTGGATTCCCTGTGTTTCCAGTTCCTGTCTGTACCAGTATACATCATCTGGTCTAGCCAGATTTGTAAGGTAGAATTGGGATCATGATAGCAGGGGAGGGGGCGCGCGGAGGGGAGGATGGGGGAGTGAGAGAAGCATTCAGGAACTAGAGGAAGGTTGTATGTTTCATCGTTGCTACATCGCACCCTGACTGGCTCCTTTCCTCCCCAAGACCCTTCTGTAAGGGGATGTCCAGTGGCCTACAAATGGGCTTTGGGTCCCCAATCTGCACTCCCTCCCTCATTCACAATATGATTTTTTGAT
>NW_022111368.1:15091924-15095637 GCF_000313985.2 Echinops telfairi
TAAATCTATAAATATATGCACATAGATCTATTTCCTTGTCCTCATATATAAATATATTTACATATGCACATGCTTTATTTAGACCTCTATATATGCCCTTTGCCTCCTAGCTCTTTCCTCTATTTCCTTTGACTTTCCTCTTGTCCCACTATCATGCTCAGTCTTCATTGTGGTTTCAGTAATTCCCCTTGGTTACATTACCCTTGATCACGCCCTACCATGCCTCCTACACCCTCCTCACCACCGATTTGGATCACTTGTTGTTCCCAGCATACAACTTTTTAATATGGTGCTTCTTTCCATGCCTGTGTGTCTCCCAACAAGTAGGATATAACACTAATGCAGGGGATTGTTTACCTTCTTTGAAGCAGGCTGACAGAGAGAAATGCCAGGAAGGGATTTGGAAGAGGAGCCCCCAATGCTGCATGTTCAAGTTCTTTGTAGTGGCTGAGGGCAAGACCTGAGGAACCAGAAGCTAAGACAAGGAGACCATGAGACAGAACAGAGGAGCAGTGCTGAGACAATGATACTAAGGCAGAGCAGTGGGCTGGCTTCATGGCCCATTGAAGCAGAGGCCAAGGGATTACTTGGCTGAGAGACTGAGAGAGCATGGAGAGACTTAGCTGCTGGCTGAGGACAGGTGTTTCTTTGGACCAATGACTATATCCTAAGTGTTTTCTGACCCTAGCTTGTGATAACTTATTAGCTTTCCTAATAAACACCCCTAATTGTGAATATTGTCTGTGAGTTCTGTGTGGCCGTTGCAATGAATTATTGAACCCAGCAGAGACAGAGTGCTTTGGGAGGAACAGTTGATATCAGAGTAGGTAAAGAATGAAGAGTGGAGGCATGTTTGACCTCTACCTCATGGCAATAGGGAAGATATAAGTGGTCAGATATGGAAATTTTCCGCACCATCTTTGCAACTTGTTTCACTGCTTGTTACAGTTTAATGGTACAATAAATGCGCTTTTCTTTCCTTTCTAAGAGTAAGCTCTAAGTATCCCTTTTAATATGTACATACTGCTTTTTTTGCTGTTGTTCTCAAGATTCTTAGTCAACTGTATCTTTGAATATTGCTTCTGCTCCACTCGTTCTGTTTTCTCCTTTGAACATCGAAACATCTCATGCTTAAGGACTAATCTCTATCCTACTGTTTCATCCATTTTCTTCTTGGTATCTCTATACTCTAAGAGTTTCTCTTTGGATAACACTGAATCTACTTTGATCTATCGATCAAGCTATCTTTCATTTGCAGCATACATTTCTGTTGGCTCTTGCACTTTGGGGTTCCTATAAACCTTTTCATACTGACTTCAGCCTGTTTTTCCTTATGGTTTTCTTTAGATTGCTTGCTTTTTTAAAATTGGGGGTGCTTACAGATGTCATAATATTCCATAATTCAAATGGAGCAAGCATAATTGTGACTACAATCAGTTTAAAACATTTTCTTTCTTTTTGAATTCTTTGATATCAGTTCCCCTTAATCCTCTTCCTCTCCCACCCTTCCCCCCAGGAATCTTTATTGTTATTGTTATATTATTCTTCCTTAGGGTTTTCTGCTTCTGGTACATTTGTTTATGTTCTTTTGAAGAGCCCAAGCAACCCCCCAAAACTTTCTTCTGGATTCAGAACTGAAATTATACACTGGGTATATATAATTCATGATTCTTTAGGCTAATGTTCCTTTTGAAATACATATTTGAAATACATATTTCTTTTTGTTCTGCCCTAAGCCTATGTCTCACCACTTCTATCTCACCCAACCCCCTGGCCATTTTATTCACTTTAACTACAGTAAAAGTTTTCTCTAGGTAGTGGAACAGTGGTACACATACATTAAAAAAATTGTTTGTGAATTGGGTGAAGGTTTACAGAGATCACCAGTTTTATATTCAATTCATCCACATCATTTCAGCTTATTCATTGCAATCCTCTCAATATAACATCACCTATTCCATCTCTTCCATGTGTTTCCTGTCTCCATTACTTCCTTCCTAACCTTTCTGAATTTTGTCTTTGAGTAAATCCTGGGCCCTTGATGCCAAATGGCTGATTATTCCAGGTAGTGGTTCTCAACCTTCCTAATTCCATGACCCTTTAATACAATTCCTCATGTTGTGGTGACCACCCCCCCAATCATGAACTTATTTCCATTACTACTTCATAACTAATTTTGTTACTGTTATGAAATGGGTGACCCCTGTGAAAGAGTAGTTCGACCCCCAAAGGGGTTGCAACCCACAGGTTAAAAACCGCTGATCTAAGGTATGCACACATTAATAGAGTTACTATTCCCTATATAAACCGATTCTATCGATGAATATTGAACTAGAAAGGTAAGTTCAGTTCCATACCTGCAGGTGACAAAGCACCATAGTGTCAGGGATTCTACCAGTCTCTATCTGACTGACAAACCTTCTCATGTTGTCCCTTTGCAGGGCAGCTGGTACCAGTAGCTAGGCATCATCTAGTTCTACTGGTCCCATGGTTGGGGAGACTAATTGTTTCCATGTTTCTTTGATTTTCATCTCTTTCTTCCACACAGGGAGAGACCAATCGTCATACCTTAGGTGGTCAATTACAACCTTTTAACATGCATCATCATTGATCAAAGTAACATGTACATTTTGTGGACTATATTATGAAAATTGACCTTGGTGTCCACTGAGACCATGGTCCTGGACCCCCAGGCCTGTGACTCATTCCTCCAAGGTACCTAGTTATGTCTAAGAAGTATTCATGACTTTGGCTCCATATGCAGCAAAGGTAAATATCCATCTACAAAAATCCGTAGTCAAATGTGTGTGTGTGTGTGTAAAAAATACCCACACCCCCCCTACAACAACCACAGCACACCAGGTGACCAAAAAAACAACAAATAAAACACCACCACTGAAGAATTGTGTGTCTTTAACTCTTACACTCCTCCCAGTGTCCTCCCTTGCCTCCATCATTCTTTGCCAGCCTCCCTCTAATTGTACTGCCTTCCTCTTCTTCTAAATCTACTTTGTCTCCATTTGGAAGTTATGAAATTTCCTCTGTTTACTTTTTCTATTTGTTTTTTACTTTTACTTATTTTTTGTCTTTAATTTTGCATTTGTCTTTATTATAAATTGCTATCACGTTTCCAACTTTCAGTCTTGAACATTTTTTTACTGTGGATATTTCTGTATTTGACTTGGATTCTAAATGGTACGGTCATGTATGTTAATCTAATGTTGTTGGTTCTCTGTTCAAAAAACTCCCATTAGTATTTCTTGTGAAGTTAATCTGGCTTTAGAAAATTCCTTAATTTCAGGTTATCTGGAAATGTCCTAATCTCACCATGGTATCTGAGGGATAATTTTGCTGGGTATTAGAATCTTGGTTGGCATTCCCCACCAACCCCAGAGTTTTAGCTATGACATCTCATTGCCTTCTTGCCTGCATGGTTTCTGCTGAGAAATCTTTTGTAAAGAACTTGTTATTCTTCAGCAGCTCTTGGGATTCTCTGCTTGGCTTTGGGAGGCCTATCCTATGTGTGGTTCAGTCAGCTGCTGGAATGCATAGCTTCTCAACTGATACAAGCAAAGTTTTCTTGCAACAACTCTTCCACGATTTTCTCTGCTTTCTTTAGTCTCGTCCTACTCTGGGATTCTGACAGCATGTTGTTATTCCTCTCAATTGTGTGCCACATTAATTCTTAGGCATCTGTCATTCTTTCTCTTTTT
>NW_022111368.1:15096684-15098057 GCF_000313985.2 Echinops telfairi
GAACTGAATTTTCTGTTATTTCTGAGACTCTGTGTTGTTGTACTTGCATTTAATTGGTGATTGTATGTTAGTGTGTTCTTGGGCATTCACCACCTGTCTCTTGGTGGGAGTTTATAATACAGAATGTGTGTGCAGTATTCTGTTTGCATGGCACTGTTGAAGGAGCACTTGGTGGGTACTAGCTGCTGTTTATCAATGATCAGGTAGTGTAGGAGTGAGTAGTGCCCTCACCCAAGAGATGGGGCTGCAAGAGACAAGGATGGGGCTGGGCCATGAAGGAATGGTTGGCTTCCACCCAATGGGACAAGGAAAAAAATATAAGGATCAAGCAAATGAGGGGGAGAAAACAAACAACAGCAAAAAAAAAAAAAGAATTTAATAATTTACAAGAGGGAAAAAAATACAAGCAAAAGTAGGGAGATGAAAAGACCATGACAAAAGAGAATAATGAAAAAAATAGAATAAAGAAGGGAAGAGGAAAAAAAGAAAAGAGAAATAGAAGGAAAGCAGAGAAATTATTTTAAGAGAGAAGGAAAACATTCCAGAAACGTGAAACTTAGTGGGGGATAGGAGCACAGGGTCAGATTGGGTCAACACCCTGTGTCAGAGAAGGATGCCTGCCTAGTTCAGTATCTTCCCATAAGTCTCCAATACTTTTTCTTTTATAAATGTACAATATGTATGTCGTTGTTGTTAGCTGTCATCAAATGGATCCCTTGCTCACGGAGATCACATGCACCACAAAATGGAACACAGCCTGATCTCGCGCCCTTTCCATGATGTGGTACGGAATGAACCACTGTGATCCAAAGGACCTGACTGCCTGAGTTTTAGAAGTAGATCATCAGGCTTTCCCCCCTAGAAATGCCACTGATGTTACTATAACAAGTAAACTATCATTGGCATTATACATACAGGCTCTGCAATAAAGAATATTTAGAAAAAGTGAAAGTAGAAAAATACTTTAAAAATTTTCCCCGATACCTATACTCACTGTAACCAAGTCATATCTGACTCATCCCACAAATAGTACTTTTTAAAAACCAGTATTGGGAAATCTAGGGCATATAGAGAAGTTATGGTATCAAAATAGTTAACACATTTACTTCTAAAAGTGAGATTGACTCTCATTATTAAGACACAGAATGACAATACGAGCTAATCCTGTTCTGATATATGCATCGATTTTATTCAAAATAATCACATAATTTTAAAAGAAAAATTTCCTAAAATACTTACAACAAAAGGTTCCCCCACTGTCGTTAATGTCACTAATTCCAGAAGTGCTGTCTTCTACATTAGTATGGCCTTACTTTAAGGGAATGCTCAAAATATTCTACAGCTGCTACAGATCCACTTCAAAAGTTGTAAAA
>NW_022111368.1:15099556-15100914 GCF_000313985.2 Echinops telfairi
AATGCCAGTTTAATAGAACAAAGTATTCTTGCATTGAGGGAGTACTTGAGTGGAGGCCCAATGTCCATCTGTTATCTTAATACTTAACCTGTAAATATATGCATAGATCTATTTTCCCATCCTAATATGTATATTTACATACGAACAAGCCTTTATTTAGACCTCTATAAATGCCCTTTGCCTCCTAGTTCTTTCCTCTACTTCCTTTTACTTTCCTCTTGTCCCACTATCATGCTCAGCCTCCATTTGGATTTCAGTAGTTCCTCTCGCTTACATTACCCTTGATCATGCCCTACCAGGCCTCCTACACCCTCTTCACCACCAATTTTGAATCACTTGTTGTTCCCTTGTCATAATTTGAGCTTTTTAAAGTAGTAGAATATTGTTTTCTATTTTAGCTTACAAAATATAAATTTCAAATGCTTTTTCTCAAAACCAGTCAGAAATTTAATATTTAATCAGGTATACCTTAGTTCCATGATGGCATTGTTGAGCAGGGATTAGACTACTAACCACAGGTTTAGAGGTTCAAATTCATCAGTCACACCTCAAAAGAATGAAGAGACTGTCGATGAGACTGTCTGTTCCTATAAAGATTCACATCTTCAGAAACCCTACAAAAGATGCCTGTGAGTTAGAATCAACTCATTGGCAGAGGGTTTGTTTTTCATTTTTAATATTTTGGTATCTAGGTGTATTCACCTCTTGGGAGAAATTATCAAATAATCTTAAGTGCCATCTTTGGTAGTTACATAATCTGGTGTCAACTTGAGACTATTCAGACTGAAGGGATGGAGTTTAGCCTGTCAATCAAGTTGCAGCTTGATGACCTCATTGGGAGGCACAACAGAGATAAACAGCTCGCTGGAGGCCTGATACACTCACTCTCTGAGACACACTGCTGCTAACAAGCCACCTGGAGCCATGCTGATGGCAGCCAGAGCCCTGGAGCTGGAGGAGCCACATGGAGACCCACGCCACCACTGGATCCACAAGACTTTCCACCCATGGGTCTGTGATCTTGCATTGCATGTTTTTCATGAGTCTAAAGAGGAATTTATGGACTGGTCTCAGGCATATGGGCTAATATTGGACTTAAGGACTTGATCTGCACTGGGCTGGGATGATTTATTAATATACAATTACTCTTTTATCTAAAGGTCTTTTGTATACACATGAGTGTCTATAAATTTGTTTCTCTAGTCAACCTGGACTAACACACTATCCACTTAATGAAAAATAATTTATTTCTTTGTGGTTTTAAATATTCATTTTAAGACTTAAGCTTCAAGTATTGCAAACACTCATACTCAAGCTTTGCTACTATTATTTATCTAAGTCTAAAACAATCTGATTGG
>NW_022111368.1:15118633-15121014 GCF_000313985.2 Echinops telfairi
TAGAGAAGACTAATGAGAAGTAAGGTCTGGCTGGCTCCCAGTGCACTGTGACAACCCTCTCCCGATGTAAGATACACTGGTGGAGTTGACCAACTATTAAGAATTCTTAGGATATCCTCCAACTTAGAGAAGGACAAACTAAGGACTGTTACCATGTTTTCACTCTTCTGATTGCGGGGCAGAGCCATTGAAACATAATGGATCAGGCCTGCACATTACACTGGAGAGCCAGCTTGAAGTCCAACAAATTTGTCCACGAGGAAAGATTCTCACACTTCCCACCTTCCTAAATGAGTAAAACACATCCATATAAGACATTTAGCAAAAATCTCAGAAATGAGGACACAGCCCTTGTAACGCCACTGACGATAAAAAGGAGGGAAGAAACAACAACAGCAACATAGTTTGTTAAGGAAAATAGCTCTCAAAGCATAGCTCCAGAGAGAGACAGACACAGAACGGACTGCAGAAGGCCCTCACGCTCTATCAGGACACACAGAAAGTCTGCAGGAGAAAGACTAAGGGAACAGAAACAGCACGGCGACCTGGAAGCATACTCCAGGCATCAATTACTCAATGAAAAAGCGAGGCAGGGAGCAAATACAGCATGCCAAACTAAAAGGAAATCACTCAGAGCACAGGAGAAACTTTCCAGAGGAGTTTTGTGTTCTAGAGTAATCTAACAAAAACCTGGCTAGGTAATATGCTAATACCTCAAAGAAGAGTGTGAACCACAGGATGAGGCGACAAACTGGCGGAGAGAGAAAATGCAAAAAGCACTGTTAACGAACAAATACATTATAGACATCAATAAATAGAAATGACATAGCTGGAAACAGATGATCAGTAAGACCTGGAATAATCCCATATGCTGTGGGATAAACCTAGCAGAGAACAGAGCAACTAGACAGACGCTAAGGACAGAAGACCATGAAAAAGATCCCCAACAAGGGTAACTGGCGTGCCAAATAGAAAAATATTATGTGAGACATTTATAAGAAATTTTATATGAAATAAAGAGCCAGATCTGCATATTGAATGAGCCCAATCATAATCCAAGAACCTGATATGAATGTTCAATACCAATAGTGGTGTCAGCAGAAACTGTGGGGGTGCAAGCCACACCCGTAACACGGGGGGATGACAACAAAGTGATAGTCTGGAATATTTTTGTGCAGCTTCACATTTTTTTAGTAAAAATATTCCTAGAGTTAATGAAAACAACAACCACATTTTTTGGAAGTCCAGTTTACATGTAACGACATGGGCTAAGACTGGAAGCCAAATGACTTTGAATTTCAAATGTAACCCAGTCAGAGCTCTCATTAATATCCAGTTACACCAACACTTGGAAGTCCATAATTTTATCTGCGCATGCTACCAGCCTGTCTCTTCTGTTTCTGTGTTTTTACTAGTTTCCGGTTTTGTCAAATGTTCTACCATTTTAGCTAAAATACTATGGTAATTAATATTTGTGAACTGTACCAATAATTTTTTTCAGAATGAAGTTGTATTTAAAGGAAAAGGAGGGGAAACATTAAAAATACTTCCACTCGGATGATAATATCATATAAGGAATTATTCCATGTAGAAAGACTTCACAAAAGCAATTTACAACTATACTCACCATAGTATCCCAACAGTTTTATTGGCACATAATTTACATATTGTACAATTCAATATTCAATTATTCAATCATATCAAGGAGAAATATACAATCATTACCACATCAATTTTTGAGCATTACCGCCCTTTGATTTACAGTTTAAATTGACTTTAAAGTGAGATGTGCAAGAATGAGGGGGGACCAAAGCAGAGACCCCAAACCCATCAGTAGACAATAGGACATCTCCTCACAGAAGGGTCACAAGGAGGGATGAGTCAACCAGGGAGCAGTATAGCACCGATGAAAGTCACAATATTCCTCTGGTTCTTTGAGGCTTCTTCACCCTCTAATATCAAGACCCCAGTGTTGCCTTTCAGTTCTGGCTAGACCAAAGCATGTACACTGACTGGTACAGATATGAGCTCACGACATATGGAATCCAGGTCAAATAAACCCCTCAATAAATTGGGAGTAGTGATACCAGGAGGGTAGGGGAAAGGTGGGAGGAGGAGGAAAGAAAGGGGAAACCAATTGCAATGATCTATGCATAACCGCCCCCCGCCCCAGGGGGATGAACAACAGAAACATGGGTGAAGGGAGACAGCCGTTGGTGTAAGACATGGAAACCAATAATAATTTATATGATATCAAGGATTCACAAGAGTTGGGGGAGGGAGGAGGTAAAAAGAAGAGCTGGTACCAAGGGCTCAAATAGAAAGTAAATGTTTGGAAAATGATGATGGCAACATATGTACAAATATGCTCGAAACAACTG
>NW_022111368.1:15121493-15123016 GCF_000313985.2 Echinops telfairi
TCAAGTTGCATCTACAGGGAGGCTAACTGGTCACGTTTTGAGTTCAATCCAACGTAATGAAGATACAGCGGTCTATGCCTGATAGTAAGGCTGTTCGAGACTCTTGCCTGTGGCTAGCACAGATCTGCCAGTGGCACAGTCTGACTAGAGACAGTGACGATGGGTTTTGGGCTCCCACCATCTCCCATAACCCTCTAAAAATTGGGTGTTCATAATTTTAGCTCTGATACTTTTCTTTTCACTATATTCGAACTTTGTAATTGTCATCTTTGGATCACACAAGCTGATGTGCTTCTTCCCTATGGACTTAGTTGACTCCTCACTTACATGTCTGCTTCTTTGAATACAAACCTTTAGGACTCCGGACACTATTCCGGCTAGATACATAGCCGGTCACTATCTACTTTTTTCACCACACTTTGCCATAGTACCCAATCTTCAGTGATCATTTCATGAAGGTGAGTATCGCGCAGGGCCATGATGTTCTTAAATTGAAGCTAGGATTTAGTGTGAGCCCCAAGCTCATTCCTGGATGAATGTTTTTTGTTGTTTGTTGTTTTTTAATTTGCTGTAACTTGGGAGTTAATATATATGTCATATCACTCCATAATTAAATCATGTCAGAACTAATTGTACAATTGCTTCCGTAATCAGTCTCCAAACATACTTTTCCTTCCTGGATTTGACATCATCTCCCTCTTATCTCCCCCACCCCTCTAAAATTCCCCATTTCACCCAAACCGTTGTTATATTTTCTTTCCCTATCAGCTTGGCGTCCCTGAGTCATCATTTACCAGAAAACAAAGAAACACAAAACACAGCTTCAAGAGGCGATGCAGCTCTGAGATAAACACTGATATAAACAAGACAAGCAAAACAGAACAGAATGGCCGTCACAGGATTGCTGAAATAATACGTGTCTTAATACAGCATACAGGTAATCATAATTAAAATTTATGATAAGCATTACTAAGGATTCTGGATGGATGTCCAAGTTTGTGTGGGATAGGGGTAGGGGAGTGGAGAGGGACACTGGTAGTGACATCATGAGTTATCCCACTTAGTAACACCAACTCTAGTGACGCTACTGAACACCAAGACGCAGCCTGGTTAAACTGTTATGGTTAAGCGCCATCGGATCGCTTCTGACCCACAGAAACCTGTGAACACAGAACAAAACACAGTCCTGTGCCATCCTCACAAGCATGGCTCTGTTTAAGCTCATTGCTGCAGCCACGGCGTCAGTACATCTTATTGAGATCTGACTCTCTCCTCTAGTTACATTGCTGAACTTCAAAGACAAAATATTCACCAGCTACCCAAGCTAAACAGTGAGTCTCCTTGAAAGGAGGGGAAAGATGGCTGCCCCCCGACTTCTCTGCAGCGACAGTGAACGCCTGAAGACCAAGAAGTGGTGTTACACGGGTCTGAACAAGCGGAAACGGTGACCTAAGAATATTATACTCAGTCAGCATCCCACTTAAGTACACGGAGAGAGAAAATGCAAAAAGCACTGTTAACGA
>NW_022111368.1:15126722-15128618 GCF_000313985.2 Echinops telfairi
CTTTGGACATGTTGTCAGGAGAGATCAGTCCCTAGAGATTGCCAATATGCTTGGTAAAGTAGAAGAGCAGCAAAAAGGGGGAAGGTCCTCAACAAGGTGCTTTGACACAGTGGCTACAACAAAGGACCCAAACATAAGAACAAGTAATAGTGAGATGGCGCAGAACCAGGCGGTGTTTCATGCTGCTGTACGTGGAGCCGCTGTGAATCGACACCTAACTATGGGGGTGCTACAGGGAAATCCACCTGATGAGTTTACTGGACAGTCAGGTTTATGTAAACGGAACATGGAGAATGAGTGTTTGGTCTATAAAGGTGAAAATCTCTCTAATAAAATGTATTTAAGTTTTATTCTTTTTACATTTCTAATTGATTTGGGAATTTTTACATCTGAGCAGGACTACCCCAATAAAGCCAAGGACGTAAAGAGAAGGAAGCAATAAATATTTCATGAATTTGTAATCTATACCTTTCCTGGACCCATACCTTTCCTTCCCAAACCTCCACAAACACACAAAAACATCTTTCATTTAGTCTTTCCCTATCTCTTAATTTAGTAAGGAATTCACTAAGTTGCAAATACTGACTCAAATGTTTAGTCTAGTTCAGCACAGCCGCTCCCTCACTCCCTCAACTCCATCTACTGAAGTGGGAGGCTGAGGGTCAAGGAGCAGGTAGCTGTTCATCCCCACTGTAAAGTCTGAAGAGGAAGATCTGTCTCACACTCAATTTGGAATCCTATTGGCTATGAGATTAGCGACTCGTGTGGTATAAAGAAGTCCTTTCAATGTCCTATTACAATAACCAAACATCTCTTCACACTCCATAGGCAAAAGACCCAGTTTGGGACTAGTGATGCTAGCAGCTTAGGGATTTGAATTCTTATCCCAAAAAAGTTAGAGAAGGCAGAGCAAAACACAGCAATATTAATAGTCCATTGATCCAACATTACTACATTGTTTAACGCCATTTTAATAAACTCTCTTAAGGAAAAGGACTTTGTTCTATTCATTTAACATACACATATGTACGTATACACACATACCCAAAAAACTATCAGTTAAAGTCAAAAACTGGAATAAGAATGACCATTTCCCATTCTTGGTGATTAATAACAACCTTAAAAGAGTTAAAGGAACACCAGGGTGGAGAGGGGTGGGGAAGGGAGGGGAAAAAAGAGGAGCTTATACCAAGGGCTCAAGAGAAAATATTTTAGAAATGAAGATGGTATCATATGCACACATATGCTTGATACAATTGATGTATGGAATGTCATATAGCTGTAAGAGCCCCCATAAAATGATTTAATTTAAAAAAATATATAAAGGCAGTCTTCCACTTAGAATCTCTAATGGTCAGTACAAATACTGAAATGTCTAGCTCAATTTCATCATATAGCCTGAAACGTTCTCAGAGTGATCAGCAGGATCAAATATTAAAATTAAGTTGATAAATACTCAGGTCTTTGGGAAGGGAATGAGACATGTATAAGGAAGCCTAGTAGTACCATTCTGTTCATCTAGTCAAGAAACCTACAGTTTTGTTGTGGGTTGAACTGTGTCCTTCAAAATACATGTTGAATTCCTTGCTTTAAACCTACAGCAATTAGAAAATTTGAAAAGTGGGGTCTTTTCTTAAGTTAATGAACCCATAATAAAAGTAGGGTGGATCCTAAAACTAATTACTTTTAAGTTATAAAATCAGAATCAGAATACTAGCACACCAGCCTGTGTGCTCATGAGGTATCAATTGAATCAGGTATCAGGGATCAAAGAACCACAAAAAAATCCTGTCAATATGAATGAGGGGGGAAGGGGGAGTGGAGACTCAAAGCCCATCTGTAGACAATTGGACATCCCCTTCCAGAGGGTCACAAGGAAGAGATGAGCCAGTCAGG
>NW_022111368.1:15129273-15130514 GCF_000313985.2 Echinops telfairi
CAAATTTAGACTTTTAGCCTCTAAGACTTTGAAAAAGGATGTTTCTGCTATTTAAAGTCATATCATTGTAGCGCTGAGTTATAGCAGTACTAGGTAGCTAGCACATACAGTTTCTAGGAAAACATGTTCGCTGGGCTTAAATTAAACATGTAAACAAGTTTGGGAAATACTACAAATTCAGATGTTGAAATAGTCTGCATTTTCTTTGCTGGCTGAATGAATGGGCTCTGAGGATAAACTAAATCATGCTTTGACTTGCTCTTTTTTTAATACTGTTATAATCCTACTTCAGTTTCAAACACCAAACTGCACTCTGATGAAATATGATGATTAAAATCTATTTTAAAGAAAATGAAGAAAACCTAAAATGGCAATGGAATTTTAAGAAATGCTTCGTGGAATTTTTTTAACCTGCTTTCACCAGTTGATGATTAAACTTCGAGTAATATACCTAAACAGGCAGTCCTCAACTTCCAAACATAATATACTGAAGCTCCCAGAGACTGCCTTCTGTACATCAGCTGAAAAGGGACTGTGGGGACACTGCCTGTCCATCCAAAGGTTTCATATCAGCAATGCTGTTGTCTCAGGCATGCACCCACGGTCAGTATGCCGATTTAATATAATGTAATGCACATAAGGCAGGTGGCCCTGAGCATGATAAAAGGAGGAGCAAAGAGCTGGGTAGTCGGAAAGATGCAGGGTCACATTGGGACAAGTTGGGAGATAATTGCTGCCTGGAGAAACCTGCACCCAGACAAAGACCAGCAAAAGCAGGGCTCTGAGACTGGGTCGACTTTCTTCTGACTGTGCCTCACAGAATGGACCTGTAGACCTCACAAGGTTAAGGGAAGTCCAGCAGTGGCCCAGGGCTGGTAGCAGGTTTCTGATGTTCCTATATCTAATGCAATATCCATCAAGTCAGGTGTTCTAATATCCATCAACAGGCCAAGTGTGATCCTTCAACAGGGAACAGAGGTGAAATTTTGAGGGTAGTTTGAATAATGCTCTAGAAATGTACAGAACCTTGTGAATTTCAAGAACTTAGAGTGAGGGGAAGAAATGGTATAACTTCAGCCAACTCCACCCCTTATCATCAATGAGATAAGCCTCACATTTGCAAGAGAAACATACTGTTCTGCCCAGTATCAGCACGTTTGAAAAAGGAATCTAATGCCAAGAAAAAAATTAAAAAGCTGCCCTTTAATTGAATTTTAACCGAATTTTACCAAAAAGGTATA
>NW_022111368.1:15130945-15144403 GCF_000313985.2 Echinops telfairi
GGATTGGGATGTTTTCTTGATGCACACTTAACCTTTACACAAAACTCTCTCTTATACATGAGTTGCTGTGGATTTGTTTCTCTAAAGTACCCAGACTAACACAATATGTAATGCAATTATTGTAAAGATGAAAGACTTTTTTAGGAATGCTGTAAATAAATCAAGAATTGCATCCTGATTCTTGATGCAATACTAACCAGGGCCAACTGTGTTTATCTAAAAACATATTTAGAAACAAAAATAATATCCTAGAATAACCACTGAGTATAGGTCTAAAAGGTAATTTCAGTAATTAAAAACTCCTATCAATGTCTTATCTCACTGGACAAGGAGACACACCCAGTTAAGCCTGTGGAAGGCAGTGAAAACCCCAAAATTCCTCCACACAGCCTCCACATGTTAGGAGCCTGTGGATTCCCGGATCCACTAACCAGGGATGTGAATGGTCTATCCCCAGACAGAGTGCATTGGAAAGTGGATTACTGCAGATACCGTTTATACAGTTTGGTTAAAATTTAACATGTGACCATGTGTTTCCCCTTTTGACCCATTTTTAACTTGTTCTCGTTTTTAATACTTTCTGCTATCTTTTGGATTAGGATTTTTCTGTGTTTTATTCTGTTGTGTTTATTCTGTTTGTGATTTTCCTTATGTGAAATTTAGGATAGGTACCGTTTATACTCATTTATAAGCCGAATTTTTAATGCATAAAACAGCATTTTTAATGCAGTTTTTGTGATAAAATTAGGTGCCTCGGCTGATATTCGGGTTGGCTTATACTCGGGTATATACAGTAAATCTATAGACACAGCAACTACATTAATAGTTTCTTTGGGTTATGATGGAAAATTGGGGGGAAATGAGAAGCTAATAATAATGAATACAAGAAAGAATAAAATGTCCTAAAAGAATGCACGACTTAAAAAAAAATTTAAACCACTTAATTGCACGATATGAGTTATATGTCAATGAAACTGTTAAAAAATAGATAAATATATAGTTCTTCCTGTGCAGTACTATATAGTCATAAGAGAAATAAAGTTCTGATGCATGCTGTAACAAATGAACCTCAAAACCATTAGTGAAACAAGTTAGTAGGAAAAGGCAAAATACAATATGATCGCATTGATATGAAATAAGCAAGTATATATCCCCATTACTCATTGATGGACCTGGGGAAGTTCCTAAGAACACCAAAAATGGTGTTATGCAAAATGGAGGCTAACCATATCACAAAATAGAGGATGGCTCTCTATCATTATATAACTGCCAGATGTCACCATTACATAACTGCCCAAACACCAAACCACCAAGAATCAGTAGCCAGTCAAATTGACAAATAGCATTAACCCCTATGTTTAACAATGCTCTTGCACTGCACCTTCGTGTTTGCTGCTGCCAGGTGTGCATTGTTAGTGCACAAAACAGGTGCAATTTTTACTATTATCCTAAATGTGAAATGTTGGATAACAAGATAGTCAAGAGGTGAGGAGTGAGGAACAGGTATAGAAATCAAGTTACCCAGGTGTGAGGTGAGGCAGAAGGGCAGGTAGTTTGGGGTAGGGGCACAGAGTTTGAGGTAGTGATGGTGGGATGGCTTAGAAAAGGACAGTGACAAAGGTGGCACAACACAGAAAATGCAGTCACTGTCACTGCGTTGTAAATCTTAAGAGTTGGCAGATGTTCGGGGATGCATGCTTTTTTTCACTGCAATAAAAAAGAAAAAATACTAAAAATAAATAAATCTATTATGTTTGTTATAATGTGAAAACTTTTAACTGAGAAAACTGGTTATATGTACAATTCATGACAAGACACAAGTGCATGTCCGTGACACTGGGGCTCTGTTGGCAAGATGACATCTATAATTTCACTGTTTGATTTATCCTTGCTTTATTCCTCTTAAATAATGAAAGCATCAAAGAATGAAAGAGCAATTCAAAATAATAGTAAAAAATTGTGGTGGTTACATAATCTGTTGTCAATTTGAGACTTAAGAGTGAAGGGGAGTAGGTTAGCCTGTCAATCAGGTCGCAGCTTGATGACCTCATTTGGAGGCGCAAAGGAGATAAATAGGTCGCTGGAGGTGGGACACATACTCACTCCCTGCAAAATATTCTTGTTGACAAGCCACATGGAGACAGACTGATGGCAGCCAGCACTTTGGAGCTGAGGAGCCCTGTGGAAACCCAAGCCAGCTCTGAGATGCTTCCACCACCATTGGATCCACAAGATTTTCCACCCACTGAGCTGTGATCTTCCTGCATTCGGCATCACTGCATGGCCACGTGAGTCTAAAGAGGAATTTAGCACTAGTAATGACATGTGGGGTAATATGGGACTTATGGACTTGATCTGGACTGGGCTGGGATGTTTTCTCAATATACAATTGCTCTTTTATATAAACCTCCTATACACGTGTGTCCATTAATTTCTCTAGTCGATTCAGACTAACACAAAAATTAAGAAATTATATTGCCCAAATGAAAGAAAACTGCCAATAAAAAATTGTTCTTCATGGGTGAGGGGAGACAGACAGTGTATGGTATTAGATATGAAAATAGTAATAACTTACAATTTATCAAGGGTGAGGATGGGAGGGTGGGGGAAGGAGGGGGAAAAGAGGAGCTGATACCAAGGGCTCAAGTAGAAAGAAAATACTTTGAAAACACACACAAATGTGACTGATACAACTGATGTATGGATTGTTATAAGGGCTGTAAGAAACCCAACATAATGGTTTTTAAAAATGATTTCTAGAAAATGGTTCTTGTGCCAACAGAAAAATATGGATGTGTTTAGAAATAGGCTCTACATATGTAAGAATAATTGTAATGCTACCTTTAAGTATATTACATTGTTTTACCCATACTCAGATAGAATTTGAACAGAAGAGTACATCTCTTTATAAAATCTAAGATTGTACTTCATTATTCCACAGATACATGAGCACAGTATATGACTACAACTGCATAGACACGAGGCTCTCACCATGCTGGGAAAGAGAAGAGCTAGCCAACATAAAAAATAAAAAAAAACACACATCGAAAGAAATGAGCAGAATGACTATTTTACTACTCTAGTTTTCCACATTTCTATTGTAACTTCTTTTAGATTAAAAAAAAAAAAGAACTTTCCAATTTGACAAAAGGAATAAAGTCTGCAAAACATACTCAAATATATTGTTCCCCTTTAAATGTTAAACCTGGCATGCTACCAAGATAAAGACAATTGCTAGGCAGCAAGAGAGAATGAACTAAATAATACAAATTTAAATCCCTTGATTTCAGCTAAGTCTGACAAGAAAAAAAAAAAGGATTTTTTGCTACTCAAGTTCTCACACAGCTAAACCCGAATAACTCAGTAACTGCTTTCAACCACTGACAGGAAAAAGAACAAGAAACCACAAAGTAATTTTCTAGAAGTAACATTTTTTAAGTTGTTACATGATATATTCCCACTCTAAAAATAGATAGAAGCAGAATGTCCCAATCAAAAAATTTTTAAAATAACTCATAATGTAGACAGCAAGATAAATCAACATGCAGACTTTAATTTACACGCAAAGAAATGCATTTTAGAAATTTTCAAAAGCTAGACTTCTCTGTTAATAGTGGTTCTTATATCTTGGGGGAGAACCCGGAAGCTGAGCGGAGGAGCACTACAATGACAAAGCCCAACACACTCTCCATGGAGACGGGTGGCTAATGCTTCTCAAGCGATCTGTGCCAAAGGGCTACTCTTGTCAAATTCCCAATGCACCACAAAGAATCCAATGGAAATAAGAAAAATTAAATAAACTTTAAAAAAAATCAAAACTACAGAAATCATTTTAATTACTCTTAGAGTTAACAGACCCCAAAGCACATGCACACACCTGCACACACTCATGTAGATATATTTGTATTTGTATTGCTGGTTACAAGGAACATTTTCTAGTTATACTTAAATACACATATTCCTTGTGACAACTTCTGATAAAATATGGATACTACATAGTGGTAAAAGTGTCAACTGAATAAGAGAACAGAGCCATAATAATGAACTTTTCCTATGAACTCAGTGAAAAAGTCTCAAAATACATAAATCAAACTCTTAATTGATGAGAGAACTAGACAAAGCCAGTTTTGATGTAGGAGAAAACTAGGCAGAAACTGAACAGAGACACAGATCTAAACAACACAATCGACCCATCGGACCTCAGGGTCACACAGAACCCTCCACCCAACAGCAGTGTGTTAGACATTGTCTCCCTGGCAAACAACACTCTCCAGACTAGACCACATGTTAGGTCACAAAGCAAGGCTCAATGAAAGTCAAACCACTGAACTAGCACAAGACATTGTCTCAGACCACAGTGCTTTAACATTTAAAATCAACAATGGGAAGATTACAAGAGAAAAATCAAATACATGAAAATTGAATAATATCATGCTAAAAATGACGGAGCAATAAAACAAATGAAAAATTTTAATTCCTTAAAGCAAATGAGAATGAAAATATAACACACCGAGACCTTTGGAACATAACAAAAGAGTGCAAATTACAGAAAATAATGCACACATCAAAAAACGAATGAGAACCAAAATCAGCGCCTTAACCCAAACACCAACTATTTAAAAAAGAGTAGCAAAAGAAGCCTACAGCCAACAGAAGGAATAATAGATTTTTAGAACAGAAACACATGAAACAAAAGAAGAAAACAGGAAAAAATTAAAATAAAAAGCACACAACCGAAAGAACCAACATGACCAGAGTCGGTTCTTTGAAAGGATTACCGTATATACTCTAGTATAAGCCCACCTGAATATCAGCCGAGACACCTAATTTTACCACAGAAACTGCATTTAAAAATGTGCTGAAAAAAATATAAATATATACTCGGCTTATACTCGAAAAAATATATACTCAGCTTATACTCGAAAAAATATATACTCGGCTTATACACGAGTATATACGGTAATAAAATGGCCAAGTCTAACAAAGGAAAAGGAAAGACTGCAAATACCATAAATAAGAAATGAAATGAGTCACAACAGAACTGTGGATGGTTAGGGATTATGTCAACTAGAAACTCCTGGGTCAGGGTAGAGGCGGAGCTCAACCTATCATGTGTCACAGTCTTGGCGTGAGAAGCCGTTTTGTAAGAGAGAGACCATGCCGAGTCAAATCTTCTTCAGCCCTTCTCCTGTTGGAGCAGGATCTTGCATCTGGGTCTTGATCTCCTGCCAATCCCAGGAGCAGTCAGCAAACTACCACTGGGGAATTCATTTGACTGACTTTGGGCTTCTGCATCCATCAGCCTGTGCCCCTGCTGTCTCTGCTACATCACCCTGCTTCCTGCTCATCAGCGTCCACAAGTCAGGAGAAGCCTACCTTGAGTGATCTGAACTGGAACTTAACTATTTCTATAACTGTGTCAACCATTTCATGATACAAATCTCTTTCAAAATCCAAGACATACAAGTATCATTGGTTTTGCTTCTCTGGAGAACATAATTTAACATAAGAACCAATTGAAATAAGAACGATAACAGGTATTATAAAGAACAGTACAAGCTTCTAAAAACATATTACTTACCTAAATTAACATGACCTAAGTAGAAAATTTCAACCAATTCATAACAAATGAAGAAACTGATAAGGTCATTAGGTAACACAAACAAAAAGAAAGTCCAAGCTCAGACGGTTCGGCAAATTCTACCAAGCATTAGACTTGACACCAATTTCTACTCAAACTGTCCTAGAGTATAGAAAATGCCTGAATAGTCCCAAATTCATTTTTATGAAGCAAGCATAACCCTGATGCAAGCAGCAGGCAGAGATATCACTAAAAAAGAAAACTATAGACCAATGTCTCTTATGATCACGGATGCATAAAATTCTCAAAAAAATTCTAGTCAATAGAATCCAACAACATATCCAAAAACAAAACACCACACCATGACCTAGTGGAATCCATACCAGGTATACAACGATGGTTAGAAAAACAATCAGTGCAATCCACCACATCAATGAAACAAAGGAGAAGAACTATATTATCATACTGATTGGCACAGAGAAGCCATTTGATAAAATCCAGAACCCATTCTTGGTGTTATTTAAAAACAAAAAAAACCCAGCAAAACGAGCCCCACGGCAAAGTAGACACAGAAGGGAATTCTTTAATATAACCGCAGCAAACATTAGTCCCAACAGACAGAAGCGGAAAGCATTCTCCTTGTGAAGATAAACCAAACGGGTGGCCTTTTATCACTACCCGTAGGGACTCAGGTAGTGCTGTCAAGTAAACATTGGATTGCTAACTGCAAGGTCACCAATTCAAACCCACCAGTTGGTCTTCGGGAGAAAGGGCAGGTCATCTGCTCCAATAGTGATTTACATCCTCAAAGCCCTAGACAGGATCACTGTGAATCAGAGGCAATTCAACGACCGTGGGTCTGGTTTTTAGGTTTTGCACATTGTGCTGGAATTCTTAGCCAGCCAAGAATGGGATACTAAATGTATCCAAATTGGCACAGAAGAAGTAGAACCCTTTCTATTCACAGGCAATATGATCCTATACATAGAAAATTCCAACAGCTCAGAAAAAAAAAAATTAAACTAACTGAAAAATTCAGCAAGATAGCAAGCTATGATATCAACATACAAAAATTAGCCACATTATTTTATACTAACAAAAAAAGCTGAGGAAAGGATATCAGGAAAACAATATCATTACCCACCCAAAAAAAAAAAAATGCAATTCTTAGGAATACATTTAACCAGAAAAACAAAAAACCTATAAAGAAAACTACAAAACACTATTGCAAGAGATCTACATAAATGGAAGAATATACTATATGCTTATGGACAGAACTAAACATTCTTTTTGGTTTTTTAATCATTTTATTCTCTTATCACAATCCATACAAACATCTATTGTGTCAAGCACAATATCAGCTCATTTTCCCCCTCCTCCACCCTCCCTCCCTCATGAACCCTTGATAATGTATAAATTATTATTTTTTTCCTGTCTTACACCAACCGCTTTCGCCCTTTACCCATTTGTATGTTGTCCATTCCCCTGGGAGGGGGTTATATGTCAATCACTGTGATTGGTTACCCCTTTCTCCCCTCACCTTCCCCTTCCCCTCGATATTGCCACTCTCATTATGGGTCCTGAGGGGTTTATCTGTCGGTCCTGGATCCGCTGTGTTGCGATTTATTATCTGTAACGCTGTAATGCTCTGGTCCAGTCGAATATGTGAGGTAGAATTGGTGTCATGATAGTGGGGGGTGGGGCAGGGAGCATTAAAGAACTAGAGGATAGTTGTGTATTTTGTCAGTGCTATACTGCACCCTGACTGGCTTGTCTTTTCCTTGTGATCCTTCTGTGAGGCGATATCCAATTGTCTCCACTCTGCCTTCCCCCTCATTCACACTGATATGAATTTTTGTTTTGGAAGACTGAAAATGCTAATATTACCCAAAGTGATGTACAGATTAAATGGAATCCTGATCCAGATCATAACATCATTCTTTAAAGAGTTGGAAAAACTAAATCACCAACTTTATATGGAAAGGATCAAAACCTTGGATAAGCAAAGCACTTCCTAGTCTCAAAACTCACTATGAAACTGTTAGTCAAAATTGCCTGGTACTAGTACAATGACAGACATATACAAATGGAACAGAATTGAGAGTCAGAAAGAAAACACATCCACCTACGGAGAGTTAATCTTTGACAAAGGGTTGAAATACATTAGGTAGCCAAGATATACTCTCTTTTCACAAATGGTACTGGTATATCCATTTGCACAAAAAATTAAACAGGCCCACCTAATCTCACACTCTATACAAAAAGGAACTCAACATAGATCAAAGACCTAAAAGTAAGCCTGTAACTATGGAGCATGAAGAAAGAAGAACAAATTTCGGGTCCCTAATGCAGGACATCAAGCTTGGTAAAGTAGAGGGACGGAGTACATAAACAGACACTGCACCAAAGAGCATTACACGGTCACATTATCAACAAACCCATAAAGCAAAGCTCAAGACTGTTACCTATTAAAAAGATATAAATCAAAACAACAATGAAGTATTACCTCACCCCGGCATGAACAGCAAATGGCGAATGCTGGTGAAGGTTTAGAGAGACTAGATACTGATGGCGGGACTTAAAAATGGTGCAGCCACTGTGGACAGTGGTACTTCCTTAAAAATTTGGAAAGTGAAATACCATATAAGCCAGCAATCCGTCTACTTGGTATATGTATCCTACAGAAACAAGAGCTATGACACGAATAGATATATAGCCCAATCATGCTCACTGCTTGATCAGTTACTACAGCCAAAAGATAGCAACAGCTGAAACGTTCATCAATGAAAGAATATGTACACATTAGAATAGTGCACAACATTAAAGAATGATGATAAATCTGTCAACCATCTCATAACATGAAGGAACCTGGAGGACATTATGCTGAGTGAAGTGAGTTCATCACGAAAGAACGAATATTGCATGAGGCGATTATAAAAGGAAAAGACTTTCACACTAAAACAAACTCTTTGATGGATACCAGGGCTGTGAGGAGGAGTAAGGCTAGAGGGTAGATGTGTGTTAGCCTGGGTGACAGCGATGGCAATATACAAGAAGGAAATCAGCTAAAAATGGAAGCAGGAAACATAAGGAGGAAGTAGATAAGTGAAGGTACATTGAAAGGACTGCAGTGGATGGGCTGAAACAAATATGGATGGACTTCTAAATATGAAATTGATCTTGTCTGTAAACCTCCAACTAATTCACAATAAAATGTTTTGTGTTTGTTTTCTTTTAATCTTTCCAATAAAGTAGTAAGTTCAAAGGGGCATGCAGGGACAGTGAATTATTCAACATGGTTCTTCCAGCCAAAGTCTCTAATTCCCACCAAACGATCTTTCCCTGCGTGAGTCTGGTAAGAAGGTGCGGGAAGACTCTGATAGGATTCACCCATGGGTGAATGCAAACAGGATTCCCTAGAGTGCCATCCTGCTGTATACGAGATGAGAAACAGGAGCAGGATCTCATTATCAGCAAGAGTCTCTGCACAGTGAAGCTCCTGGATACAGAAGACAGCTATACCATCAGAGCAGTAATAGCAGAACCAGGAGCCAGAGCATGGAACAGAGTGAGGGACTTCTCGACCTTTGTGCAGGGGGCGGCTTACTGCCTCTGGGCACTTGATTCAGGGAACCGGTTTGCTGACCCACGGATCAGTAAACTGAATGCCTTCAGGCTGAGGCTTACAATAGAGTGACACGGCACATTTGGGCATTTACTAACACACCTGCAATTTTGTAGCATATCCTGATAAATAACTACCCTGAGAATTTCTCACTAGTATAAAAATTTGTTAACGTCTTTAAAAAGCCCTTTAACCATGAATTTTGTCTGTGAGTGTCTGTAGAGCTATTGCAATGGTTTTTAGAACTCAAAGAGGTCAAGTAAAAAAGTATAGAATATTAATTAAGATAACTCGGGTCCGGCAGGAATACTGTTTTTACTTTAGGGTGAGATACATTTGATGATCTCACTCCCAATAAAAAAACAGGTAATATACTAGAAGATATGCCAGAGTTAATAATCAAAAGACAACAAAAATGGGTGCAAATAATTTTTAAGTAATTATTTAAAATATACTCATAATTGAGATTACTACTGGAAATTGGGCTAAATTAAATTTGGACATAGGGTAGTTTTTATAACATTTCCTGATATTATTGAGTCAATTACACAGGTGTCAAAATGTCTCCTAATCACTTACCATACAAAATACAAGTGTCTGATGGGTAGAGTTACAGACTCAAACAGGTGAATACAGAAAAATCACCTCCTTTTCATTTTTTCAAGTTTATGAAACGGAAACACTTACTGGATTCCATTGTCATCTGAAGCAAACTGTCGATGACATTGGATAGGAGGCCTTTACTGGATATTCTTAGATGGCCCAATATTACTGGGACAGCTTGATAGTCCAAAAACAAGGCTTTTCCTTCATCTGTCTTCAGGTCCAAACAAAGAGAATCAAATGCCTGAGCAAGGTAATCAGCTGAAAAACATGATTAATGTAAAATCAACTGCCAGATCAGTGGTCTAATCAGCAATCAGAAAAGAAAGGAAAAAAGGAATACCACCGCTTAACAAATCTAAAAAAGAAACAAAAATTAAAGGACAAGTGATCACAAACTAAACTTAGATTTTTTTTTTCTGTCTGTCTAAGTTGTTAGAACTCAAAAGGAGAGAAATTACATTATGGTAGGGAAATTTCCATTCAAAATTTTCAGATTTTAACCTTTGAAAAACAAACTTGATTTCTTTTTTATATCAAGAAAGAAAACAACAGATGTTTAATAGTAAATTCACCACAAGTAAATGTTTATTTTCCATTGTTATGTTAGCTATTACATATGTATAAAAAAATGTAATGGCATTAGCATTTGTCCTTACAATAGTTTCTGAAATTCTATTTTTGTTGCTATTGCTTCCTAAATGATAACTTATTTCAAGGCATTAATTTCATAGAAACTTGCTCAGTGCATTTCAAACAAGGATTTGTGTCTCCTAATAAAGATGCCATTAGACTGGAAAACATAAGCTTTTCTTTCTTGGTATATTTTAATTTGTTCTTTGTCAGTGGCTTGATGTTATTCCTGTTTTGTTGTACATTGTTGCTTGGTTTTGCTCTGTCTTGTTTTTGTGCATGTTGTTGTCTCCGCAGGTCTGTCTGGATAGGACAGGCTGGATGAACAATCTGGAGGAGAAAACAACGGGACTAACAGTTCCGGGGGGACAGGGGAGAGGGGAGGTGGGGGGAAGGGAAGAGGTGCTAACAAACCCAGGGACAAGGGAACAACAAACAATCCAAATTGGTGGTGAGGTGGGTGTGGGAGGCCTGGTAGGGCATGATCAAGGGGAATGTAACAAACAGGAAGTGCTAAAATCCTGGTGGGGACTAAGCATGATAGTAGGACAGGAGGAGAGTCAAGGGAAATAGAGGAAAGAGCTGGGAGGAAAAGGGCATCTATAGAGGTCTAGATAAAGACATGTACATATGCAAATATATCTATATGAGGATGGGGAAATAGATCTCTGAGGCTATATTTATAGGTTTAGTATTAAGGTAGCAGAAGGACATTGGGCCTCCACTCAAGTACTCCCTCAATGCTAGAATACCTTCTTCTATTAAATTGGCATTCTATGATGCTCACCTTCCCGACACAACCGCTGAAGACAAAGCGGGCGAATAAGCAACTGTGGTTAAGAAAGCTGCTGGTGCCCGGCTATCAAAAGATATAGCGTCTGGGGTCTTAAAAAAGCTTGAAGGTAAACAAGCGGCCATCTAGCTCAGAAGCAACAAAGCCCACATGGAATAACATATCAGCCTGTGTGATCACGAGGTGTTGAACGGATCACTGAAGACAAAAGGGTGCATAAGCAAATGTGGCGAAGAAAGCTGATGGTAACTGGCTATCAAAAAGTATAGCATCTGGGGTCTTAAAGGCTTGAAGGTAATCAAGCGGCCATCAAACTCAGAAGCAACAAAGCCCACATGGAAGAAGCACACCAGCCTATGCAACCACGAGGTGTCGAGGGGATCAGGTATAAGGCATCATTAGAACAAAAAATCTTACCATAGTGAATGATGGGGGGAGTGCGGAGTGGAGACCCAAAGCCCATTAGTAGGCCACTGGGGATCCACTTGCAGAGAGGTCGCGGGGAGGAGATGAGCCAGTCAGGGTGCGATATAACAACGATGAAAAATACAACTTTCCTCTAGTTCCTAAATGTTTCCTCCCCGCTCCCACTACCATGACTTGAATTCGACCTTGCCAGTCTGGCTAGACCAGAGGATGTACACTGGTACAGATAGGAACTGAAAATACAGGGAACCCAGGGCAGATGAGCCCTACAGGACCAGTGGTGTGAGTGGCAAAACAGGGAGAGTAGAGGGAGAATGGGTAGGAAAAGAGGGAACTGATTACAAGGAACTATATGTGACCTCCTCCCTGGGGGACAGACAACCAAAAAGTGGGTGAAGGGAGACGTCGGACAGGGCAAGATATGACAAAATACCAATTTATAAACTATCAAGGGCTCATGAGGGAGCGGGGAGCGGGGAGGGAGGGGAAAAATGAGGACCTAATGCCGGGGGTTTAAGTGGAGAGAAAATGTTTTGAGAATGATGTACAAATGCGCTTTACACAATTGATGTGTGTATGGATTGAGATAACAATTATATGAGCCCCTAATAAAATGTTTTTTAAAAAAATCGGATATAGGCAGGCAGGTAATATTCCTCCTTGTGAGATGTATGCATTAAGTTTTTAAAAGTTCTCCTTTCAAAGTATTATTTAAAATAATATAAAACTGATCAGGCTGGTCAAATAATAGTGAGTTAATTTTTTTGGTGGGAAGATTATTTAAATAGTGACAGAAGTACCCTAAAGATATGACAGTCCTCATAATAAACTGTATTGTTTCCTAGTCTTATGCTTGTTTCAGTTTACATAATTAATGAAATCATTTAAAACTCTAGCTATTAAAAATGAGAAGTAGATAAGAGCTTGCATGTAATTAAAATACACATATGAACATATTATGAGAAATTAAAATGTTTGCCTATGGACCAATTTAAAGTGTAGAGGATATATTTTTGGTATTTTCTTGAATTCAAGAAACACATCATTGCATGCAATGTTTTCAGTTTCAAAAAATAAAACATGCAATGTCTGTTTAAGTTAAGCAAAGGAGTCCTACAGGTGTCGTGAGTTACTGGTTGGGCTGCCACCCTTATGGTCAGCAGTGTGAAACCAGCAGTCGCTCCTCAGGAACTCCCATAAAGAGTTACAGTCTCGGAAACTCACAGGACAGTTCTATGCTGCCTTTTAGGACTGCTAGGATTTGGAATCTATTCAATGGCAGTGAATTTTAAGTTACACAAAGTTCTAAATTGTGTTCAGCCTTGCCTATTTAGAAATCCATCTCCTTACAGTAGCAATAAGGTAGGTAAAAAAGATATATCCTGAATGCTACGCTTCACAGAAACAAAAGTTTTATCACAGTGCCACCTACAGTACTTGTCAAAAATTACTTCATGTCTTATTAACATGAGAAGATTAGCCTGAATAATAGAAGTTACATCAAATTTTAAAATAAAAGTGTTTTATGAATTTGGGGAGCTATAGTAATGGTATGGTGGCAACGAAATGTTATCTTTTACAGATAATTAACAGCAAGATTTCTAAAAACCACATCCATTCACCTTCTAAAAGAATATCTTCTATGTGGACACTTGCCCCTCCCCATAGAAGAATTTATTTCAAAGGACAGCATTGAATCTGCAGCTCTGGGAGATAGACATTGGAGCACACGGGAGCGGATGAAGGGGGAGGAGGAGAGAGTGGAGCACATCCTGGCCCACCAGGCCTTGATGACGA
>NW_022111368.1:15146724-15151242 GCF_000313985.2 Echinops telfairi
GATATAAGTGTATCTTTTCTTCTATGGTCTGTCTTATTCAATGTCCAACTTTCAAATGCATAGGATGCAATGGAGAAAACAATAGCTTCAGTCAGGTGCATCTAAGTCCCCAAAGAAACATCCTTGCTCTTCAGTACCCTAGGGGTCTCGTGCAGCTGATTTACCTAATGCAATATATCTTTTGAGCTCTTGACTACTGCTTCTATGAGCATTGATTGTGGATCTAAGTAAGACAAAATGCCTGACGACTTCAACCTTTTCTCAATGTATCACGATGTTAGCTATTGGCCCAGTTGTGAGGGTTTGGGCCTTCTTTACGTTGTATGATAATCCACACTGAAAGCTACAATCCTTGATCTTCAGCAGCAAGGGCTTCAATTCCTCATCACTTTCAGCAAGCAAGTTTGTGTCATCTGCATATTGCAGTTTGTTAATAAGCCTTCCTTTAATCCTGATGCATTTTTCTTCATTTAATCCAGCTTCTCTGATGATTTGCTCAGTATGTAGATTGAAAGAGTACGGTGAGAAGATACAACACTGATGTACTGTGTTCATTCCTTATTTTAAACCATGCAGTGTTCCTGGTTCACACAATTGCCTCTTGATCCATGTACAAGTTCTCAATGAGTACAATGAAGTGATCTGTTAATTCCCATTCTTCTCAAGGCTATCCACACTTTCTTGTGATCCACACATAGTCCTTCCATTGCATAGTCAATGAAACACAAGTAAACATCTCTCTGGTATTCTCTGCTTTGAGCCAAGATCCATCTGACATCAGCAACAATATCCCTTGTTCCACACGTTCTTCTGAACTTCTGGCAGTTTCCTGTCAATGTGCTGCTGTAACTGTTATCTGGATGATCGTAAATAAAATTTTACGTGTGTGATATCAATGATATTGTTCTAGAGTTTGAGCACTCTATCAGGTCACCTTTCTTTGGAATGGGTACAACTATGGATCTCTTCCAGTCAGGTTGTCAGATAACTGTCTCTATTCAAGTGGCTTGATTTTTTATAGGTCTTAGTGGATCTCTGACAAATATACAGACACATACATACATACTTGTTTATACACATTTTGGAGACAAAGAGGAAGAAACTACTGTTTCTTGGAAAATATGGACTTAGTGATAGCAACAAAGGTGGAGGTCGCATGATAAAAGGTTGCAAGACCAACAGCTTGTTCATAGCAAATGCTTTTTTTCAACACAAAAGGTGACTACATATATGGGCCTTTCAGATGGAACACTTAGAAACCCAACTGACTACGTCTGTCAACCCAAAGAGGAGCCCTGGTCATGGAGTCGCTATGAGTGAGCCACTGTGATCCTCATGTTCGCTGTTTGAAACCACCAGCAGCTATGCAGGAGGAAGGCTGGGCATTCTACTCCAGTAGACTGGTACAGTCTTGGAAACTCACAGGGGTCGCTGTGAGTTAGCACTAACTCTATGGGAGTGGGCTTGATTTGGGGTTTCGAGTGGGAAGAGAAGATGGAGAAGCTAAAAGAAGATCAGTAGCTAAAACCAGACTGGGGCTGACTGTGGAACAGACCATCAATTGCTCACATTGAAGTTGTTAAAGCTCAAGAAAAATTTTAAAAAGTCCACGGGAGCCAACATAAAACCTTGAGTCTATCCTACCAGAATTTCAAGAACATCTCAAGTACAGATTTGATGCACTGGACATTATTGACCCAAGGCCTAATGAGCTGTGGGAGGACATGAAGAACATTATTCATAAGAAAGTAAAAGTTCATTAAAAAGACAGGAAAGAAAGATCAAAGTGGAGGCTGACGAGATTCAGAAACTTGCTCTTACTCGTAGAGTAGCTAAAGCAAATGGAAGAAGGGATGATGTTAAAGAGCTAAAGAGAAAAATTTTAAGGGCAGCTCAAGAAGAGAGTCAAATATTATAATGAAATGTGCAAAGACCTAGAATTAGAAAACCAAAACAAACATGCTCAGCATCTCTTAAACTGAAAGAACTTAAAAAAAAATATCAAGCCTCAAGTTGTAATATTGAAAGATGCTATGGGAAAAATATTAAATGATGCAGGAAGTATCAACAATGGAAAGAATACAACAGTCACTGTACCAAAAAGAACTCGTGGACATTCCACCAATTTAGGAAGTAGCAATATAAGCAAGAACCAATGGTACTGAAAGAAGTTCAAGTTGCATTGAAGGCATTAGCCAAAAGCAAAGTTTCGACAGGCTGACGAAGCACTGGAAGTACTTACTTGTCTATGCCAGGAAATCTGGAAGACGGTTAGTTGGCCAAATGATTGGAAGAGTTCTTTAACTGTACCAATGCCAAAGAAAGGGTATTCAACAGAATGCTCAAATTACAGAATAGTATTATTATATCATATGCAAGTAAACTTTTGCTGAAATCATCCAACAATGGCTGTAGCGGTACACTGAGAGGGAGCTGCCAGGGGTTCCGGGTCAATTCAAAAGGGCACCTGGAACAAGGGATAGCACCGCTGATGTGAGATGGAACTTGGCATATGAGGAAGATGTTTACTTATGTTTTATTGACTGTGCCAGGGCATTCTGTGTGAATAATAAAAAACTATGGCTAGCCTTGATAAGAATGGTAATGGTAATTCCCAAACACTTCATTGTGCTAATTTGAAACCATGGATCAGAAAGGTAAATTTGTAAACAGAACAAGGGGAATACTGGGTGGTTTAGAGCTGTAGCCGCTGGCCATATTTATCCAATCTGTATGCTGAGCAAAGAACCAGAGAAGCAGGGTTATGTGAAGAGTGTGGCATCAGGATTAGGAGGAAGGCTTATTAACAACCTGAGAGATGCAGATGATACAACCTTGCTTGCTGAAAATGAGGAGGAATTAAAGCACTTGCTGGTGAAGATCAAGAATTGTAGCCTTCAGCATGGATTATGGCTTAATGTAAAGAAGACCCAAATCCTCACAGCTGAACCAATGGGTAACATGGTAACTGGAGAAAGGGTTGCTGCACAAGACCCCTTTAGAGTATGAAGAAGCAAGGGCTTTGAAGATAAGGTGCGCATAACTCAAGTCATGTTATGTACATTCAATTGTCTCACATGCGTGTGAAAATTGGACACTGAATAAATAAGATTGAAGAAGAATGGATGTATCTGAATCCTGGTGTTGGAAAAGAGTATTGAAAGTAACATGGACTGCTAAAAGGACAAACAGATCAGTCTTGGAAGACGTACGGCCAGAATGCTCCTTAGAGGCAAGGATGGCAAGACTTTTTATATACTTTGGACTCGTTAGCAGAGACCAGTCCTGGAAGACATCATGCTTGGTCAAGTGGAAGGGCAGAGAGAAAGAAGAAGATGGACTGACATGGTGGCTGCAACGAGGGGCTCAAATATAACAGAAGTTGTACGGATGGCACAGGACTGGGCAGTTTTGGTCTGTTGTGCATAAGGTTGCCACGGGCCAGAACCAACGTGTTTGCACCTAAAAACTACAACATACACATGTATGTACATATCTATAAGTATATATTTGTATATACACACATATAAATGTAGAGATATATTCAATCTGCTAAAATTCTATTTAGTATACAGGCAGTCCTCAGGTTACAAACAAGATCCATTCCTGTGTGTTTACAAATCAAATTTGTAGGTAAATAGGGCATAGATGCACATGGCTCTTGTATAATCTTAATTTCGTGTCAAAGAAGCCTGAAGTCTTCAATGATTTTAAAGCTGTACATGGAGCAAGTAAAAGTGAATTGTTCTCAGTAGGAAGGAGGGGTGGTGGGGGTGGTGTTGAGTCATTTCAAAGTAAGGGCACGTACAAATTGTCCATAATCTGACGTTCCTAACCTGGAAAAATCACTATACAGTATAGATGTTTCCGTTTCTGTAGGTAACCTTATTTGGAGGTAGTATCTCCTTCTACTAAACTGACCTTTGAAACAAGCTGTCATTCTGTGAGACAGATAACAGTCACAGCCATAAAGCAAAAGGAGTAACCAAACACAACATATTTTGGAGAAAGAAACCAAACGAAATGACTGTTATTAACCATTTAAAAAAAACCACTTACTTTCTTTAAAATCCGAGAAATAGCTCTAAGCAGTCTCTCTTAACTATGGGAGAGCAACCCTGCTGTGAGGGTCACCTTGTCTCTGATCCTGCCTGGCCCCACCCACTTTTGTAGTTATCTTTTGGGGGTTTCCTCCCAGTCTTTCTTGTGAGCTCTCATTTTCTCTGACCCAAGAGAAAAAAAATCATCCTGATTGATCATTTTTATTAGTATAATTTATTCATTTGTAGCATCTCAGAATGAATTAAAAGAGCGTTTGTGTGGAAACACACAACTTTAAAAGCAGAAGAGAGTGAACCATGGTATATTTATTGTTTCACTACAACTGAATAACTTGTTTTAAACAAATATTCTTATAACCTGAAATAAGTAGACATAGCTACATAATCAAACTGTGAATCATGAGCAACTTCAATTAAAACATCACTGCTACTCAATCCATTCCCTATTCACTATTAG
>NW_022111368.1:15151500-15152751 GCF_000313985.2 Echinops telfairi
GGGGGGGGGGGGGGGGGGGGGGGGGGGGGGGGAGCGGTGTCTGTGTTCTGTCAACGAGGCCGGATTTGTGCAGGCTGTGTTGGGAGTCAATCTCCTGTAAAACTGACAAGGCGCAGGTTAGGACAAGCAAACAGCAGAGATGGGAGGAGACACAGAAAGCATATACAGAAAGAACTGCAGCCGCTCCGCAGAGACCAGGACCTTCCTTCAGCGCTGACAAGTGGACACTTTGAATTAGGGCTTCTAGCC
The DNA here is from genome assembly GCF_000313985.2 of Echinops telfairi. NCBI lineage: Eukaryota > Metazoa > Chordata > Mammalia > Afrosoricida > Tenrecidae > Echinops > Echinops telfairi. The sequence goes on from NW_022111368.1 coordinate 15,151,750, forward strand.
TTTCCTAAATTGTAGAAAATAAATGTCTGTTTGCTAAAGTCACCCACTTGCATTATTTCTATTCAAACAACACTAATACACAGAGCATCTGCTACAGCCCTCAATTTTGCCATGGTAGCACAAAGGCAACTACAGACAACACATGGAAAAAATGAGCACATGGCTGTGTTTTCTTTCACACAGTTACAAAACAGTAGTAGTGTTTCACTTCTTGCATATTTATCACACTTTTAATGTAAAAATATTAAATGGTGGTGGGTAGATTGAGCCCACAGCTGTAATTTGCCAGCCCCTCATGTAGTGAAAAAGAATACACAAACATGCATTTTCAACACTTTGTGGCAAACACAATCATAGTAGCAAACTAAGAATACTATGCCGTGATAGTGTAAGACAGTGATTCTCAGTCTTCCTAATGCCATGACCCTTTCATACAGTTCCTCATGGTGTGGTGACCCCCCAACCATAAAATGATTTTCCTTGCTACTTCATCACTGTCGTTTTGCTACTGTTATGAATCAGGCGATCCCTGTGAAAGGGTTGTTTGACCCCCAAAGGGGTCGCGACCCACAGGTTGAGAACTGCTGGTCTAAGAGACTCAACAAAGACTTCCAGAAATGGTGACAATTCAACTGAATTTCTTCTTAGTAGAATTCAACAAACTGTGTAACAACTTCGATTCTGATTTGGAAAATGTAAGGCCTGTATTAAATAGAAATTGTCTTATGATGCAGTATTTTCTCCTGATTATATATCAAAAATTTAGCAAAATATTGATCAATACTTGAAGGTAAACAAGCGGCCATCTAGATGAGAAGCAACAAAGCGCACATGGAAGAAGCACACCAGCCTGTGTGATCACGAGGTGCCAAAGGGATGTTATCAGGCATCAAAGAACAAAAAATCCTATCATTGTGTGCTCACCTCCCCGATAAGATCGCTGAAGACAAATGGGTGCATAAACAAATGTGACGAAGAAAGCTGATGGTGCCTGACTATCAA
>NW_022111368.1:15154006-15187181 GCF_000313985.2 Echinops telfairi
TAGAAGTCCCACACCTTCAGGTTGGACACATTGCTATAGGGGCGCAGGACCTCTGCGTCCTCGGGCCCATACATGTAGTTGTAGAACACAGGTGTCTTTTTGCTCAGCCGGTCCATGTACTCCCACACAGACCTGCACGGCTGGGGGCCCCTCCTCTCCCCTTTCTCCTCATACAGCAGGCCCAGCTCGATGCGCTCGTAATTAGAGTCCAGCAGGAAGGTGCGGAAGCGGCGGGATACGTGGTGGTAGGTGAGGAACTTGAGGTAGAACTGGCTGAACTCAAACTCCATGGGGAATTGCAGGTGGACCTGGTGCACGCAATCCAAGAACTGCAGGAAGATGGGCGTGAAGCCACTGCTCTGCCCGGCCAGGGTGTGGGCCCCGCGGTGGCTGAAGCGATGCCCGAAGGACAGCCACTCCTTCTCCACCAGCAGCCGGAAGCCCTCTAGGGTGCGGTAGAAGGGGTCCGAGAGCAGCTGCACCAGCGACACGACCTGGGTGGTGACATCCCAGCCATCCTCCAGGCTGACGAGGACGGAGGAGCCCGAGTCCAGCAGCTCCACCACCAGCACAGACACGCGCAGCAGCTTGTGGATCTGGCTCAGCCACTCGGAGTCCTCCACCACCACCACCCCCACTATCATGATCCCAAGTCTACCTTCCAAATCTGGCTAGACCAGAGGATGTACACTGGTACAGATAGAAACTGGAACCACAGGGAATCCAGGACAGATGATCCCTTCAGGACAAGTGCTGAGAGTGGCGATACCAGGAGGGTGAGTAGAAAGGGGGAACCGATTACAGGGATCTCCCTGGGGGATGGACAACAGAAAAGTGGGTAAAGGGAGACATTGGACAGTGTAAGATATGACAAAATAATAATTTATAAATTATCAAGGGTACATGAGGGAGGGGGAGAAATAAGGAGCTGATGCCAGGGGCTTAAGTGGAGAGCAAATGTTTTGAGAATGATGAGGGCAACGAATGTACAAATGTGCTCCCCCCTCCCTTATGAGCCCTTGATAATTTATAAACTATTATTATTTTGTCATATCTTACCCACTCCTTTTACCCACTTTTCGGTTGTCTGTCCCCCGGGGAGGAGGTTATGTGATAAGGTTTGTATGAGCCCCCAATAAAATGATTCTAAAAATAAATAAGTAAAAGACAAAAATAATTGATCAAATAAATTGCTCAAATACCTTTGAAAACCTACCTTGAGTTACTGTTTTCAGAACAATTAAGGTCGATAAAAATCTCAGTGGTAAACTGGAGCTCTTAAAGAAAGCGGCTGTCTTTGGTTTATTCTCGACCGCATGCTCAACAGAATTCTCCTGTGTTCCCTTAGTTATGACTCCTCTGAATATGTCTTCACCCAGCCTTCTCAAGGTTGATGTCAGCGTGGAATGCTGTCAAAAATAAGAAAATATCATAACATACTTATTCATGTTCAGAAAATGAAGAGGTTCTTGATATAGATGAACTATTAAATTGTACGAAGTGCCAATAAAACTGTTAAGAAGAAAAACCCAATCAGTAACTTTAGTATATTTTGAATGCTCCAAATATTTGTGTGAAAAATAAGTTTAACTCTTTTTTCTTACTTTAACGCAGAGTTAAAATAGGAAAGATTGTAAAATAATTTTTTTTAAAAAATCATTTTATTGAGGGCTCATACAACTCTTAACAACCCATCCATTCATCCACTGTGTCAAGCACATTTGTACATTTGTTGCCATCATCATTCTCAAAACATTTGCTTTCTACTTGAGCCCTTGGTATCAGCTACTCATTTTCCCCCCTCTCTCTCCGCTCCCCCCTCCCTATGAGCCCTTGATAATTTATAAACTATTATTATTTTGTCATATCTTACCCACTTTTCGGTTGTCTGTCTCCCGGGGAGGAGGTTATATGGAGATCCGTGGAAAGTAACAATTTTAACACCAAGCTTTTTGAAAGTAGGTATTTTGCTGTTGTTGGAGGTCCCTTGAGTTGACTTTTTTCTCACAGCAATGCCATCTGACAGTACAAATTGCCTCACGGCATTCCCTAGACTGTGGGTTACATGGTGAGCTGCTAACCACAAGGTCGGCAGTTAGAAGCCCTCAGCTGCTCATTCAGGGAAAGATGGGGCTTGCTATTCCCATACAAAGTTGCATTCTTGGAAACCCACAAGGGCAGTTCCTTCTGTAAAGATTTAAAAGAAAGCTCACTGCCATCCAGTCAGTTCTGACTCATAGCAACCCCATAGGATAGAGTAAAACCGCCCCTGTGGGTTTCTGAGACTAACTGTTTATGGGAGTAGAAAGCCTCATCAAGAAATAAAAACAGTAATTTTCTAAGAATAAAATTAGAATAATTTATTGAAGACTCAATTTCAAAAGTTTTAAGAGCAGAGTCTATAATTAGGAGGCACAGAGAAATATCCATGAAGGAGAGGCAGGCAGTCCACCCCACAGCTTCTTTATCCCTGATCATTAGCAATCACTGGTTTACCAAGTGTACCTTACTGTGTTCCCTTATGCGATGATCATCTGCAGCCTCACTGCCTTATACCTCAGTATGACTACAAATGTCACACACTGCAGTAATATTTGGAGGATTTGACACTTTCAAAAGAATAAAATATTTGGTTACACCAAGAATAATTCTCATTTAGAATCTATGAGTGCAGAGGGGAAAAAAGAGTAATGGCATATAAACAAGTCTGAAGTGTTGTAATCCAAAATAGGATTATCCAAAAATCCAAAATAGGAACACCATGCTTAGCACCTCTGCTCTACATGATAGTTTGGTTGCACAGTGCTTACGGCCTTACTTGCTTGTAAGCAGTTATTCAAAATACGATATTTCGTATCTATTCACAAGGAACAAGAATGAGAGTCAGGAATCAAATATGGAATATGTGGCCAATTGCCTCTAGGAATGACTGTCTATTTTGTCATGAGACCGGAAAACTGGATAGTGCCTGGAAATGTTCCCTGAACATTTCAATAAACGACATGATAGAATATTAATCAAAAGAGGAGAAATGAAAAACAGATTCCCAGCTCTCATGGAATCTAGATTTTTGGAACCATGGAAACTGGATGAATTCCTGAAAATACTGCTCTGGGATAATCTTTAACCTTAAACCAAAAATAATCACAATACGTTTTCTCTACACCAAATAACAGTTTAATAGGTAAAGAATATCTGCTTTGAATATTGTGCTCTGTTAAGATCTATCAATATGGGATCAAAGTGAGAGCAGGAACCTAAGAGATTAGCTAGGAGACTGAAAGGGCAATGTGTTTATGGGCATGGGGAGAAGCAATTCTGATGTCAGGAAGGTGAGCGCAGGTGCACAAATGGAAGAGTATATATCAAGGGTCCTCAAACTTCTTAAACAGGGGGTCAGTTCACTGTCCCTCAGACCCGTTGGAGGGCCGGATTATAGTTTTTTTAAAAAACTATGAACAAATTGCTATGCACACTGCACGTATCTTATTTTGAAGTAAAAAAACAAACGGGGCAAAAAATACCGGGCGGGCTCGATAAATGTCCTCGGCGGGCCGCAGTCTGAGGATGCCTGGGGTATATAATCGATTTTACTGAACGGAACACATAGGAACTGTGGAACTGTGTATGTTCTGCTGTGTGTATTCTCAACGACCATGAAAAATTTAAAGTTAAAGGAGGGGGCTGCGTGGAACAGGTACAGATAAAAAACTGAAAACAAATTAAAAATTAGGATAAAATGTCCCTTAACATAACACAAATCTCCCACTCTGAGACTAAGTTTTATAATCTCATCTTCCTAGGTACTGATGACCAATTGACTCCCAAATCTGCATTGCTCCTAAAATGTAGATGAGGATTCGTTTTTTTAATTTCTGCGTTTAAAACGGAAGATTTTGTGACTGATTCCAATTTTTACAAAACAGGTTTTTTGAGACATACTTAATAGCTCCCACAGTTCAACACTTCAGTCACTGACTGAGAAGGTGTGACCTGATTGTGCATGGCACAACTGCGGGGATGGTGAATGTCACAAGTGAGTGGGACATCAGTCAGCTTTTCAGATCGCTGCGGTTAGCGCCGTCCAATGCCTGACAGCTTCAGTCAATGAAACCACGCAAACATCTTTCGAGTAGTCTCGGCTTTCAGTCATGGGCCACACGATGTCGGCAATGCTAGTCCGCATTCCACGTCCTCTTTTGAATCCAGCTGGGATTCCTGGCATTTCTCTTTTAATGTGCTGCAGCAACTCTTTTAAAATTATTTCCAGTAAAATTTTACTTGCACATGATGTTAATGATATTGTATAAGAATTTCCACATCTGTTCGGTCACCTCTGCTTGAAATGGGCACAAACATGGATCGTTTCCAATTGGTTAGCCAGGTAGTTGTTTCCAAAGTTTTCATCGATGAGTGAGGGTTTCCAGTGCTTCAACAGCTACTGAAACATTTCAACTGGTATTCCGTCAATTCCTGGAGCCTCGCTTTTCTATTATTATTAGTTGGGATTTAATACATATATCATAGCATTCCATGTTTCAATCACACAAAGTTGAATTGTACAATTGCTACAAAACATTCTTTTTCTAGACTCCTTGACATCATCTTCCTTTTACCCTACCACCACACCTCTGTACACCTCCTCCCCCTGAACCCCGTATTATACTGGCTGTCCCTGTAGCTTCAGCAGTCCTGAGTTTCATATACCAAAAATCGGAAAAGCATCTAACACAGTCAAGAGGGTGACCTCCAGGAGGGTGGAGCCTCATTTTTCACCAATGCTTTCAGTATATCTTAAGACACCTTCCTTCAGTGTCATGGGTTCTTGAGTATATGCTGCCACTTGAAATGGTTGAATGTCAAGTAATTCCTTTTGATACAGTGACTCTGTGTATTCCTTACAATTTCTTTTAATACTTCTTGCATTGTTCATTATCTTACCCAGGCTCTTAGGTGCCATCAAGACAGTGCGACTCATGGTGACCCTATGCACAGCAGAGCAAAACACTGTCTGGTCCTGCATCATCCTCACAGTTGCTGTTATCTTTGATCCCATTGTTGCAGCCACTGTGTCCCTCTAATCTCCTTGAAGGCCTTCCGCTTTTCACTGCCCTTCTACTTTACCAAGCCTGATGTCCTTTTCCAGGACCCAGTCTCGCCTGGAAATAGGTAAGCTGGAAGTCTTACCTCCCTGATTCAAAGGAGCATTCTGGCTGTACTTCTTTCAAGACAGACTTCTTTGTTCTTCTGGCAGTCCAAATACTTTCACCAACATCTTTGCCAGCACTGTAATTCAAATACATTCATTTTTCTTGGTCTTCTTTCTTTGATGTCCAACTTTCACATGCCTATGAGGTGAATGAAAATACCACGGTTTGAGTCAGCTGCACCTTAGCCCTCAAAGTGACACCTCGGCTCTTCCACACTTTAAAAAGGTCTGTGCAAATATTTACCCAATGCAATGAATCGCTGGTTCTCTTGACTGCTGCTTCCACGAGTATTGATTGTGGATCCAAGCAAGATGAAACCCTGACAGCTTCAGTCTTTTCTCCATTTATCATAATAACAATTGGTCCAGTTGTGAGATATTTGGTTTTCTTTACATCGAGTAAGGAATATAGTAGTCCATATTGAAGGCTGTAATCCTTGATCTTCACCAAGTGCTTCCAACTCTCCTCACTTTCAGCAAGCAGGGTTGTATCATCTGCATATCACCAGTTGTTAATTTTGTCCATAAAAACTTTCAGTATTGTAACTTGGGGCTTGAGTTTTATCCTGCTCTTTCAATGTCCGAAATGTTTTTTATCTCCAGGTCTCTGCACATTTCATTAAAATATTTTTGGGTTTTTTAAAAAATCATTTTTCATTACAATATTTATAATCTTTGAAATCATCTGTTCAGCCCTTGTAATTGATCATTTCTTCCACTTACTTTAGCTTCTCTGCCTTCAAGAACAGGTTTCACAGTATCTTCTGACAGCCACTTTGGTCTGTTCTTTTTTTTTTTTTAAGCCCCGCCCCCTTCCTTTCTTTTTAATGGCCTTTTGTGATCTCCTGCTTCATTTCTATTACCAAGGCAATATTTTCCAACTACCAATCCTTTCTCTTTATTTCCAATGTTCCTATTCCTCCAATCACTAGTAATTATCAATGCATTGTGATTACATGTTTAATCCATTTTAGACTGCTCAAGTTGGTAGAATTCTGTAACTTCTTCATCATTGGAGTTAGTGGTTGGGTCCGTAAATATGAACAATAGTCATAATTAACTAACTGATCTTCCTTGTAAGCAAATGGGTATTATTTTATTCCTGAAAGAACTGTACTCCAAGACAGATCCTGACATGTTCTCTTTGGAGATGGATGCAGTGCCGCTCCTCTGCAGTTTGTCTGGTAAACCAGGGGACAGTCGACACAGCTCACTGCAGCTCACTAATGCCTAGGACATCATTTGGGGCAGAAACAATTATATAAATAGCTTGATATATATCAAACACATGGTGAAAAAGAAGAAAGTAACTGGTATGTTTGCTTCCTGTGTTCCATGGGTCCTAGATTAAACTATAAAGATAAAACTGTTTTTCTCATTCTTTTAATCAGAGTTTTATCAATCCTAACTGGGGAAATAAAACTTTACTACCTACTACAATTAGGGAAGTCTCTTGGTGATGTAAATGTCTAAGCATGTGACTACTAACTGAAGAGTTAGCTGCACACCAATGCCCAGAAGTAGACTGGAAGAAAGGTCTGGTTGGTCTAATTCCAAAAGGTCACAGTCCGAAACGGCCTGGAGAGCTCAGTCTTCCTCTGAAACACATGGCTCAGAGGTGTCTTCTCAGCAACCGGCTTACTGGTTTTCCCTACAATCCATGCACGTGTCAGCAACCGGTTTACTGGTTTTCCCTACAATCCATGCACGTGAATTGTAGGAAATGTACATTCTAATTGAAATAATTCTGGGGAAGTAGGTGAAATATACTATACACTTTTCTAAAGATTTGGAAACAATTTTTTTAAAGCAGATTGAGTTACCCAATATTCAACGTCTCATTTAGATAGGACTTATCAAATTGTCAAAACCGGACATCCTTAATTTCTATTACCTTCAGCAAAAGATGAAAAATCAAAAAACAACTGGTCATTTGTGGATTTTTAAGACTAATCTAATACAGAAATAAAAGTACTGTTATATAATTATATAAAATTCTAAACTCAATATGTTATATGAGAGGCTTCAAAAAGTTCATGGAAAATAGAATTAAAAGACAATGAAATTTTTCCATGACTATCTTAAAGGACCATTATACATTAAAGTCACGTCTACAATATTGAGGAATAAAACATATACAAGGAGAGAAGAGATAGACAGTGAATAAAAACAAGAGACATAAGTAGAGGTTCTGGAATACTGAGACCACATAAAAAAATGCCAGAATGTGTAAGAAAATGACTTAAAAACAACACTAAATAGAGAACTTCTTAAATGGATATTTATTCTAAATTACCTGTGTTCCAGCATCTATTTGCCTTAGTGACCAATATATAAACTTTACGAAAGGCTCATGATATTTGGCATTCACAAAGGGCATCCATTGTAGTTGCTCAGAAATCACAGGCAAAAGCTAAAAATGATAGAAAGTAAAGGTAAAGTGTATTCAGATGTCTGGAATCAATTATCACACTTTTCCATACATCCTCTTTAAAAAGTAGTTTTCTAAGGAACAACCCATTAAATGAAATACAATTTGGTAATGAAGTATGTGAAGTTTTAAATGTGTTACCTTTGAGCTAAATTATGAGTACATTTTGGAATTTAATCTAAGGAGGTTAGATAGACAGTGCTACTCTTTGAAATTTAAACATTCAATGGATCAGATTGCTTGAATCAATTTACTCACTAGAGAAAAATCATATGCAGGCAATAAACATAGCATATGGACAAAAAGGATTTTTCAGCCTTAGTTATGTTTACATAAAATAATATAAAGTACATGAATGTGGTTTCTGCCACCATGATTAGAAATCATGCTCTCTCCAATAGCCAATGACCGCCATGTCATGAAATTCAATACCTATTATCACCTCTAACCTCATTTGAGCTCCCACAGCAGTATCTCATTCCATTCACCACTTTTCTCCTCACATTCCTTGACTTCTTTGAGAGCAATTTCTCTTATGTGCTTTTCTATATCTCTCATCGCTATCAATCCTTTTTTAAAAAATCAATCTCTTTTACTACTCCTTCATTCACTGGATAATTAAATGTCAAGCCTCAAGACTCCATATTAGGCCTTCTTTGTTTACATCTTAGGACATCCCTGGGGAGTGCCAATGGTTAAATACTTGACCAGTAACGGAAAAGCTGGCTGTTTGAGCTCACCCAGAAACACCTAGAAAGACAGGGGTTGCCATGGCAACTGGCAGAGTTTGGAATGATTTTTTTTGGGGGGGAGGACCTCCCCCTAGACAATCTCATTCAAGCCTTTAGTTTTTTTAAGTGAACCATTTTATTAGGGGCTCTTACAGCTCTTATAACAACCCATACATCGATTGTATCAAGCATATTTGTACTTATGTTGGCATCATTCGTTTCAAAACATTTTCTTTCTATTTGAGCTCTGGGTTATCAGCTCCACTTTTTTCCCCCTCCACACCCCTACTTCCCACCCTTGATAAATTATAAATTACTGTTTTCATGTCTTTCACCATCTGAGTCTCCCTTCACCCACGTTTCTGTTGTTGATGCCCTGGTTGGGGTGGGGGAGTAATACATCGATCCTTGCAATTGGTTCCCTCTTTCTCCCTCTTCTCCATCCACCCTTCCCCCTACCCTCATAGTATTGCTACTCCCATTATTGTTCCTGAGGGATTTATCTGTCCTGGATTCCGTTTGGCCAGAGCTCTTTTCTGTACCAATGTACATGCTGTGGTCTAACCGGATTTGTAAGGTAGAACTGGGGTCATGATAGTGGGGGGAGTAAGTACTAAAAAACTAGAGGAATGTTATGTGTTTGATAGGTGCTATACGAAACCCTAGCTGACTCGTCCCTTCCTTGTGACCCTTCTGTGAAGGGATGTCGTATTGTCTACAGATAGGCTTTGGGTCTCCACTCCAAACCCCCTTGTTCCCATCGATATACTTGTTCTCATGTTATGATGCCTGATTTCTTGTTGTTGCCTGGTCCCTGGGTTTGTTGGCTCCCCCCTCCTCCCCCACCTCGTCCCCCTCTCCCCTGTCCCCCAGAACTGTCAGTCCATTTTCTCCTTGGGTTTATCTTGCCTCTTATGTAGATAGACATTTAAAGGGGGGGGGGCTAAAAATAGTTCAAGGTCTGTCTGCTGACTCATGTTTCCCAATCGAGTCTGAGGAGGTGCCAAGTCTGCCCCCCAAGTCTTAAGTCTATTTCTGGGACTCCTCAGGGACCTCATTTTTGCTCCCCTTGCTGCTCTGTTGCACTCCCTTCATGCTGCGCCCTGGGCGTGTGTGTGTGCGTGCGTGCGTGTGCATGTGCGTGTGTGTGTGTGTGTGTGTGTGTTGGGGGGGGGAGGGTGAGACCAGGCACAATTCCCGTACTGTATCTCCAGTGCTGTCCCCTGCAGAACTGTGGATCAGTGTGGGGACATCGTATCTCGTGTGGTGGGACCAACCCTACAGTCCTCTCTGTGCCTTGGCTACTCAGAATAGGAGTGTCCTACTCCGTGCTTGGTGGGCCTGGTTGAGGTCCATTCTCTCTCTCTCAGTTTGCTCTCCCGTCACACCTTTAGTTTCAATGAACAAACTCTCTAATGACTCTCACTCAGACCCCTTCCTTATAAGCAATGCCCACTGAACAAATTGATTTTGATATTTCCAAGGTATGTCAAATTCCGCATGTCCAAAATAATTACGTTTCCTCCCAAGACTTAGACCTGCTCCAGTATTTCCTGAGTAAATGATATCAAGTGATGCCTGGTGGCGCAGTGAGTAAAGTGCTCAGCTGCTAACCCAAAGGCTGGCAGTTTAAGCCCACCTGCCATTCCACGGGAGAAGGATCCTATAGTCAGATTCCGTAAAAACCTACAGCTTTGAAAAGCTGATCGGGCAATTCTAGCCTGTCAGTAATCACGATGACTCAGAATTGACTCAGTGGCAATTGAGACACCCTTCCTTTGCGTGTGTGTGTGTGTGTGTGTGTGTGTGTGTACACAAAACTTTTTATACAATGGGTTCAAAATGTTGGAATGAATGCATTTAGATGACCAGCTAGACTTTTAAAACGACTTTTTGCTAAATAGTTGAAGTACTTCTAAACTTCTATTTTCTGTGAAAAGGGTGGAATAAATACCCATCACAATATAGTACCATAAACAGGTGAATAAAAGGCAACATTGAAAGCCGTCTCCAAGGGAGACATCAGACCATGTAAGGCATGACAAAATAATAATAATTTATAAATTATCAAGGGTTCAAGAAGGAGGGGAGAGCGGGGGAGAGGAAAAAATGAGGAGCTGATACCAAGGGCTCAAGTAGAAAGCAAATGTTTTGAGAATGATGAGGGAAACAAATGTACAAATGTGCTTGACACACAATGGATGGAGGTATGGATTGTGATGAGTTGTATGAACCTCCAATAAAATGATTTTTTTTAAAAGCTTTCTCTGATTGGAAACTAGGTCTGCACAAGGATACACCCTTCCTAAATAGACTGTATCAACTTTTATTCCACTGCAAATTTCAGCAACCTGAGTAACCTCTTATCTGTTACCAAGTTCCATCAATTCCAACTTTAACTGTTTTCTTAACATCCCACTACTCATTCCATTGCCATACTCCAATCCGAATATTAAATCACCTGAAATGATTAAAGTCTCCCAATTACTGTCTCAGCATTCACTCTTGGTTCCTTTTCATGGTGGCCAACATAAGAGCCAGCAGGGCCCTTGGAAGCACAAACCTAACCATGCTACTTTTCTGCTTGAACCTCTTCACTGGCTTTCTCCCTGTCTTAAGAAAGCTTTCTATTCTTTAGCCGGCACCACCCTATCTTTTTGGTAGCTTTGAAGTAAGTTTTGAAATGAGGCACTATGAGTCCTTTTTGAGCGTTTATTGGATATTCTGGGTCCCTTGCATTTGTATAGACATTTTAGGATCAGCTTGTCAATTTATGCAAAACAGGATTGAACTGCATCTGAATTGGGAAATGTCTTCTCCCTTTAAAATTTTTAAAGAATGTCTGTACAAAGAATTGGTATCGATTTATCTTTAAATATTCAACAGAATTAACCAGTGAGGTCATCTGGGACTGAGCCATATTCTTTGTGGGTAGTCTTTTCATTAATTCAATTATTAATTACAAGTCTACTCTGCTTTTCTTGAGTCGGTTTCAATAGTGTCACCTTTCTTTTGTCCATTTCATGTTATCTAATTTATTAAGATACAATTGTCTGCAACATTTTCTTACAGTCCTCTTAATTCATGCAGGGATGATAGTAACATCTTCTCTGTCATTCCTCCTTTAGCAATTTGAGTTTTTCTTTTTTTTCCCCATAGCCAAACCAGAAAAGGCTTACCAACTTTATCATTTCAGTTTCTCTACTGCTTTTCCTTCAATAATTTCTGTCCCAATAATTCACTTTTGTCTTCATTCTATTTGTTTCAAGTTTAATTTGCACATCTTTTCTAATGCCTTGAGTGGAAGGTCATCATACTGATTTGCAATCTTTCTTTTCTATTAAAATAGGATTTATATCTAAAAATTCCCCTAAATACTGTCTTAGCTGCATTCGATAATCTTTTGTAAGTTATGTCATTTTAACTCATAGGTAAAATTTGCATAGGATATAGGTAATATTTCAAATCAAATGGGAACATTGAATTGTTGCAGTAATATACTGAGGCAACTTTTAATTATTTTTTGCTATTAAAAAAAAAGTTGGATCTCTATCTCATTATTTTACATCAGAATACATGATCCTCACTGCCATAGAATGGATTCTGACTGAAAGCAACTCCATAGGACAGGGCAGAACTGCCCCGATGGGTTGCTGAGACAGCAGCTCTTCACAGGCGTCAAAGGGCTCGTCTTTCTCCCAGAGTGGCTGATGGTTCAAACTACTGCCCTGTGGTTAACAGACCAACTCATAACCATTATGCCACGAGGACTCCACAAAATATATTATAGATGGATTAAATACTTGAAAGTAAACCATGAAATGATAAAAAGCCTAAAGTATAAACCTATACGAAGGTCTTTATGCATTTTTTTTTTAAGTCCTAGAGGGTAGGAAAGATAAAGAATACAATAAAGGAGTTAGACACATTTTGTGGTAGCTTGCTAACCTCAGCTCCTCTTGATGGTCCATGTGGAACTGGGAGAAATTCTTTATATATTTCATACAAGTAATAGAAATAATAAAAGATTTAGGATTGATTAAATAAAAATATTAAAATTCTGTAAATGATAAGAGTAGCCCCGATGATGTGGTTTAAATGCTTAGCTGCTGGCATAAAAGTCAGCAATTTGAACCCACAAACTGACCCATAGGAGAAAGATGTGGTAGTCTGCTTCCACAAAGATTTACAGTTTTATCGGGAAGAAAATAACAAATAACAAGGTAACCTCTAAGAAAATGGAAACGCCTCACCCAAATTTTTAAAAATCTGGTAAACAGTAAAATAACAACAACCCAAAAAAACCCAAACTCACTTCCATCAAGTCATTAACAACCCCCTATGGGTTTCGGAGACTGTAACAGTTTACGAGAATAGAAAGGTCTTGGTGGTTTTGAACTGTCAACCATATGGATCACAGTCCAATGCTTAACCACTATACCACTGGGGCTTCATAGTAAAATAACAGCAAGGATAAATATGATATGAAACCCCAGAAACAAAATGAATTCAACACAGAAAAATAAAGAAACCAAAAACATTACCAAAGCAAACTAACAACAGAAAAAAAAACAGTGCAAAATGATAGAAATAAATCCATACCTATCAATAATAGCACTGAATGTAAATGGATTAAATGCTCCAATCAAGAGACAGAGAGTAGCAGAAGAGGTAAGAACTGACTTGATGGCAACTGGTTGTAAAATAAACAGTTTATAGGAAGAAAGGTCACAAAGTATTACTACAAATTCCTATAGACCTTTTTAAACAAAAATATCAAAATATAAAGTTATTGTTTCTCAATGTAGTCTCCATCTATGTACTTCTATACTTCCCATACCCAGAGTTTCTATTTCTAATCCTACTCTAAAGAATTCTGCATTCTCCAGTTTACGCTATGTCAAAAGGCAGTTTGGGTACCCTTAACTCAATTGTATTCCCTTTAAAGAGTCTGAGTTTGGGGAACAAAAAATGTCTTAAGGAGCAAGATCAGGGCTGTAGGGTAGGTGTTGGGTAAGGTTTCCCAATGGAATACTCCCAGGACCACCTTGGTCACCCTCCAAGCATGAACACAGCACGGTCATGAAGGGAAAGAAACTCCTCAGCGCAACCTTGCTGGCCTTTTGCTCTCGTTTTCTGCAAGTTCTCTGTATTAAGCACCCATGATCATCTCTGTCCTTCGAGAAAATCACGATCCTCCCCCTTTGGAATTCCAATAGTCCCCCTAACTGTCTAAGCGGTCCTCTTTGCCTTGAATTTAATCCACCAGACCCCCTCCCTCCGAAGCCATGGTTTTAAAGAAATCTTTCATGTACTTCTAAGGTACTTTGACAAGACGAAAGGAGCCCTGGGAACGTGGTGGGCTAATCACTGAACTGCTAACCACATGATGGGTTTTTTGATCCACCAGTTGCTCTCAGGAAGAGAGATGGAGCTATCTGCTCCTGTAAAGATGTTATAAGATCTTTGGAAACCCAAAGGCAGTCCTCCTCCACACGATAGGCTTGTTGTGATTCGGAGTCAACTCACTGGCAATGAGGTAAGTTCTCCAAGGCTAAGAGCATGTATTCCTGAGAGAACTTGTCTGCAGCCACCCCTAACCACCCAGAAATGTCCTAACAGGTTTTGTTTGGAATAAACCTTTCCACACAGAAGCAGGCACCACAGCAGCAATACTTCCCGATATACCCGCTTCCATCAGACTTAGTCCCAATGGCTTTGTGTACTTTTAAAATATTAAATCTATCCTCACACAACAAAATACATCAGAAAGGTCCAAAATACATTTCTGAAGAAATTAGTTTGAAAAAATATTTGAGTTACACAAGTATTTTTGGTACACAGTGCCCACCAAAGTGCTTCTCCTTCTATACCCTGCCTGGAAAGAAAAAAAAAAGGTTGTACCATTTTAAAATTGAAGTTTAATAGCCCACTTTAAAAAGTCTGAATAACTGCTCGTGTTGGCCACAAGTATGTTGAAATAACTAATTTGATGTGCTACTCTAAACTTTTCTCTTGTTCTAGTTAGGCTATTTATAAGTTTTAAGATCATTCTACCTTTATTAGTATATTAGTAACCACAAAGGGAAAACAATGCTTTGACTAAAAGAATCGGTTAATGTTGGGTGTTCTCGAGTAGATTCAGACTCAGCAAATCCCTGACTGAGTAGAATTGCCCATGAGGGTTTTCTGCACGGTAATCTTTACAGAAGACCATTGCTGTGGATGGGTTTCCACCACCCACCTTTCGACTGGCTGCTGAGACCTTAACCCTGTGCCACCAGGGCTCCTCTCACTAGAGCTTACTAAATGAAGAAGGAAGATGGGCTTAGTCATATATCTGTTCACAGATACTAATGGATAAATCAATCCAAGATAAACTACTTAAAATGCTTTTTCTCTCTCAAGCTAAAAGACAAAGTAAACTCATGCTAATGGATTTTAAATGTCAAAATGAGGAATTGTTCACATCACTGATTACTCCACCATTTAAAACATGGTTTTAATATCTGGTTTCTATTTTTTAAAAGAAACATTTCCAATACATTAAGAAACGCAAAGAAATGAATCAATTTTAACTAAGTCTGAAATTAATCCTGTAACTAATGGCATGGTAAATTTTCCATCACAGATACTCTAATGTTTTTTCACTTGTAAAATATATGCTAGGCTTTTCCTAATCCTCATGTCCCCTGAGCCATAGTTTCTGAATTTAAAAACAAACCTTTACACACTTCTCTTGAATATCATTTCTCTGAGAAGTATGTTTGATCAGCGCCTTTTCTCCCTCCATCCCCACGTCTTCACTCTTTAGTTTACTAAGGTGATGATCTGAAATCCAGTCCATGAACATAGTCAAAAGCTCATAAACTTGTGTATTAAGTGGTACCTATAAAATGAAAAGTATATCATACATTTATTTCATTGTGTAACCTGCATAGATCATAAAACTGCAAAGGTAAAATTTTTATCAATGATTGTGGGAGAATTTAGGTATTCACTTAAAACATGCATTTAAAAAAGGCATTTTCCAAACAACCCAAAGAAATTCTAAATCATACATCCCAAACAAATACTGAAAACATGATAACTTCTGGCTCAGAGAAAGGAAGGAGACTCCATCATAACAATGAAGCCAAATAACTGCACTTTAATATAAAAATAAATTTTTTGAGGAGCTGATACCAAGAGCTCAAGTAGAAAGTAAATGCTTAGAGAGTGACGATGGCAACAAATGCTTGACACAATGAATGGATGTACAGATTGTGAAGAGTTGTATGAGCCCCCAATAAAATAAAATAAACTTCAATGCCAAAAAGAAAAGAAACGTTTGAGTCCTTAATCTGAGTGTAATAACGTACAAATCTGAACTCGGGAACATAAAACACCAATACCTAAGAGATCTCCACAAATTAAATGTTTCAAAAGCTAACGAATTTCCACCTATGGAGCTTCATATTGTCTTCTTCTCAGAAAGGTTGTTACTTTGATTTTTGTTGCCTTGTGACATTCCAGAAACTGGCTATGATTTCTTCAGTTGTTTTTTTTCTGGAAATTTTGTTCTCTGAGAGTTTACAGAAATTGTGAGAAAAGAGTAAGAACGAGATGCCTTAAAATCAGTGAACATTTTATTGGACTGCTTTACTATTTCTTCAAAACAAATATTTGGTCAATTTAATTTAACTTCTATCACATCTCTTTCTTAAGCCAAGCAGTATTTTCTACTTATTTTTTTAATCTGAGAAGAGAGAAATATGAAATCAAATGAATACAAAGGCAGCATTAAGAAAACTAATCCACAAAAACAGAAGTCAACTGATTGAAAACACAAAGATAAATCGTAGAGCTAACACATTATTCTTCTAACAAACACAAAAGACGGAAAGCACCAAATGTTGACAATGTCGAGCGGCCAGGACTTCCATACATCGATGGCAGAAGCACACAATGGTGCGATTCTGCTCTGGAAAATAGTTTGGCAGTTTGACAGAAAGTTAAATATGCATCTACCTAATGACCCAGATATTCTAGTCCTGGATGCATTTCATTCCACGAGGAATGGAAACGTTAAGTGCACAAAAGCCTAGTATGTGATTTTTTAGCAGCTTTATTCATAATGGACAAAACAAAAATAGTCCAGGTATCTATCAGCACAACAGAGAAGCAACCTATAGTACAGTTATACAATGGAACATTACTGAGCAACAGAAAGGGACACGTGCTTTATACTCTCAACAGTATGCCAACCAAGAGAAACTTCACATCAACCAATACACATGACACAATTGCAAAGACTGGTCTCAAGTTCTAAAATTCTTAATTAACAATCTACTTTATAGTGATAAAAATCAGGTCAACCAATCCTCCTAGCAGAAAGAATGACCAGGAAGGGGGCACAGGGGAACTTTCTAGCATAATAGAAAGCATTCTCCATCTTGATGGGATGTAGGTTACATGAGTGTCCAAGTCTGTCAAAACGAATCAAACTACACACTTAAGGATCTGTGCCTTGTTCTACTTTGTGATTTTTTTTTTAACCTCACTTTTAAAAAAATTCTTAAGAGAAAAGGAAAAGGAAATCCGTTCATGTATGGAATGTAGTATTTGGTATAAGAAAATCACATTCAAAGTTTGTAAAACCTCAAAACATACTGAACAACACAAGTTGCGACCCTTAAGTTGTGATTTTTGTCACTGTTAATATGCCTGAAGTACTGTTTAAATATGCTGCTTTTGCAAATAAAGTTATATTTGAAATATTCTAGAGATATTTCTCTATAACAGACTGTTATGGTAACCCTTCTCATAGTTAAATGAAAAAAAAAAAAAGATTAAAGAACAAGAGAAAAATCTCCTGTTTCTCCATCTAAGAAATTTTAAATCACACCATACCTTGGAAGTTTTTGAAACTGTTATTTTTTCTTGCTTTAAACTTTTCATCTCATGAAAAGAATGAGAGCTTCCTTTCAATTTCTGTACTGTCATAAACTCATACTTCCTCTGCAAAAGAATATATCCATTAATTAAAGGATCATTTCTTTTTAGTGAAAAAGTCCAAAATGCAACCATTTTAAAATTCACTAGAATCTCAAGAAAATGGCAATCAAATATTCAAGAGATACTCATAAAAATAACAACATACCATCTCACACCAGCACTGATAAAAAAAATTTTTTTTAATGCTAGAGAAGGTGCAGAGAGATCAGAACCCCAGCACACTGCTGATGGACCTGTAAAAAGGCACATCCATTGTGGATAGCAGGAGGGTGCTTCCGCAAATAATGGGGAATACTGATACTTTATGATCCAATACTTTAAATCCCATTCCTTGGTATACAACTTAAAAGAAATAAGAGACAGCATAAACAGACATATGCATGCCCATGTTAATCACCGCACCGTTTTATCACTGCAAGAAGAAGGAATCAACGTTGATGCCATCAGTGGAAGAATGAATAAATGAACTCTGGCACATACACCCAATGGAGTAGTATGTATTGCTAAACACTAAAAATAAAACTATGAAACACCTCATGACACCCATGGATTTGGAGGACATCATGCTGAATGAAGTTAGTCAAACCCCAGAAGACAAATATTGTATGAGTCTACTGTCATAAGAGAAAAAAATCAGGACAAAAGTTCTCTCATGCCAAAAGCAACAGACTTTGTGAGAGGGGGAGAAAGGGAAGGGAAGGGAGTGTTAGTGCCAGTAAGGGGAAGAGCATCTTCTACAGGAGGGAGAAGGGGGGAAAGGGGGAGAGAACAGGGCAATCTACTGGGAGCCTTAATAAATTATTTAAATTGTTTAATATGAAATGATTATCTGAAAGGTAAGGCCTCATCTAGTTAATTAAAAAAATTAAAGATTTACAGGCTGAGAAATAAAATGGCAAGTAAACTTACCTGTAAATTATCTAAACGCGCTTGAACTCTCTTAGCCTGCATCTCCATCTTCCTGTTTTCTTCACTTACTTCATTTAACTACGGGAGGAAAAGGTACATATTTTAATGTATATCTGCAAATCATACTGAAGGTTTCTCAAACAATCCACTGTCTCATCTGGCCTGCATAATTAAGCAGCACGACAGAGCAAACAGATGAAGCACATAATTCAAGTGTACAACCCAACCCACCACCAGGGAGTCATTTCTGATTCTTAGTGACCCTAAAGGGCGGCGTTGTTTCCAAACCTGTGACTCTGTACGGGAGCAGAGTGCTAGTGGGCGGGAACCTCAGCGTTAGTTGTTAGGACGCCAATGCTTACCCCAGAGTGCCAACAGGGTTCCTTCAATTAATTTCTGTTTCCTTTAACAATTCTTTATAGTCTTCAGTTTATATAGATACTTCATACACCCCTCTCTAGATTTATTCCCGAGGAGCTAATGTTTTGTGATACCGGACGATGGTGTAAGGTCACCACTACCCAGTGGTCAACAGCCACTCATACCAACATATTATCTTTCGACAAATTAACATTTTCAATTTAATCCTTGATGGAAATACAACTTATTTTGGTTCATTGCACAAAGGTCCTGCTAAAGACTTTCTCTATCATTGACTTCAGGTATCTGACAAACAAGGGGATTTCGAAAAATTCATGAAATAATGAATTGAAAGAACCATTTTAAACACTTTACTTCTGAATATAATGAGAAACTTCAACTACTCAATTTATGTATCCCAACCCACCACCACACTCATGAAAATTTTTTCAAGAAACCTGAGAGATGGACATGAACATATGCCGGCAATTCAAGAAACCCTTATCAAGAGGGCTGGGTGGAGACTTAGGGGAAATGCCATTTCTCCAGGGGCAAAGCAGGTTTCCAGAAAATAGCAAATGAAGGTCACAGTTATGAGAGGGCATAAATCCAGAAAGTCAAATCATCAGATGGACAGGGAAAGCAGGTATACAGTTATCACTGCCAACAGGGTCAGTCTCCCCGAGTAGAGAAGTCAAGGGAAACAAAGACTGGTTAATGAACCCTAACACCAAAAGCAGACCCACTGCCACCAAGTCAACCCCACTCGGATGGACAGAACTGCTCCCTGGGTGCTACGCGTGTGAACTGACGAGAAAGCAACAGGTATCTCTTGCTGATGTTGTCGTTGTCGTTGTTGGTTAGATGCCCTCAAGTCCGCTCTGACTCACAGCGACCCAGTGTGCAACAGACCGAAACACAGCTCGACCCTGCGCCATCCTCACAACTGTTCTGTGTCTCAGCCCATAGCTGCAGCCACTGTGCTATCCATTTGGTGGAGGGGCTTCCTCTTTCTCACTGCTCCCACTCCACCAGGCAAGAAACTCTGCCCCAGGGACTGGTAATCTCTAGGGATGCAAATGGACAGTTCTTTTCTACTGGCAGGTGAGAGGCAACAGCTGAATCACTGTATATCACAGGATCCCATTAGTCATTACCCAAACCTCGCGTGCTATCAAGTTGATTCAAAGCAGCCATGCAGGGCAGAGTAAGAACCCCGCCCCAAGGCCCCAAGTGATTTCCAAGGCTGTCAATCTTTATGGAAGCACAATGGCTAATCTTCTGTCACGGAACAGCTGGTAGGTTCAAACCGAAAACCCTTCACTTAGCAGCTCAGTCCGTCGCCAGCCGCACCACCAGCACTCCTGCACAAACCAAACCAACTCACGGCCCTGGTGACGCTGCAAACCACAAGGTCAGTAGTTTGAACCCAACAGCCATACTTGAGAAGAAGATGAGGTTTTCTACTCATATAAAGATTTACAGCCTGAGAAACCCACACAGGGAGTCCCATTCTGTGCTGCATGGTCACTATGAGTCAGCGAGGGTTTTCTTTTTAAAAATAAACCATGTTATTGGGGGCTTTTACAGCTCTTTTTACTAATCATACATCAATTGTTTCAAGCACATTTGTCCCTATGTTGCCATCATGTTTCCAAAACATTTTCTTTCTACTTGAGCCCCTGATATCAGCTCTTTTATCCCTCCCCCCCCCCACCCTCTACCCTTGTGAACACTTGATAATTTATAAATTATTTTTATTTTCATATTTTACACCGTCTGCCGTCTCCCTTCACCCCCATTTGTGGTTGGTCCCCCTGGGGAGAGGGAGGGTTGTACATCAATCATTGCAATCGGCTCCCCTTTTCTCCCCCTACCCTCATGGTATCACTACTCTCATTGGTCCTGAGAGGTTTATCTGTCCTGGATTCTGTGTGTCGAGAGCTCTTATCTGTACCAGTGTACATGCTCTGGTCTAGCCAGATTTGTAAGGTAGAATTGGGGTCATGATAAGGGGTGGGGGGGGCAGCATTAAAGAACTAGAAGAAAGTTCTTATGTTTCATTGGTGCTATACTACACCCTGGCTGGCTCGTCCCTTCTTTTTGGCCCTTCTGTGATGGGATGTCCAATTGGCTACAGATGGCTTTGGGTCTCTATTCTGTCCCCCCTTGTTCACATCGAAATTGTTGTTTGTTTTGGGTCTTCTGATGCCTAATACTTGATACCATCGACACCTCGTGATCACAAGGGTTGGTGTGCTTCTTCCACGTGGGCTTTGTTGCTTCCTGTTAGATGACCGCTTGTTTAACTTCAACTTTAACACCCAGGGCACTTTATCTTGTAATAGCCAAGCACCATCAGCTTTCTTCAACACATTTGATCAGCCTTAACTTATACTTTGTTAACTATAAACTGTTCCAAAAGTGTTTTACATATTAAGATATATTAAAATGTTACCTGTTTTTTTAAGCTATCATTCAATTCTTTCAATGCATCAAAAGATGATTTCAGCCTCTTGCTTTCCTTAATCTTTTCCTTGAGAACTTCAGTTAAGTGTTCAACTTCTGCTTCATGTTGCTGGGTAGAGAAATAAAGTTTAATCTGAAAATTAGGTAAGGGTTTCACTCTACTAATGCTATTAAACATAACCTAATTAAAAATTAGAATTCCTTAACTCCCACGAGCTTTAATCAGAGTATATATAATTCAATACACTACATTCAGAGGACAAGTCAGTGTATAATCCAAAAACTAAAACCAAACTCATTGCCATCAAGCCAATGCCAACTCATAATGGCATTTTAGGACAGGGTAGAACTGCCCCCTGGGAGTTTCCAAAACTACAACTCTTTGCGGGAGTAGAAAGCTGCATCTTATCCCACCCCCCATGTAGCAGCTGGTGATTTTGAATCGGGGATCTAGTGGGTCACAGCCTCAATGCGTAAACACTCCACCACCAGGGCTCTTTCAGTGTATCACAAGGTGACTGAAATTAAAAATCATTTATACAAATTGCTCGTAAACCACATAATAATAATAATATTAAAACTACTTATAAAATACCTATTAAAATATATTTATCACACAAATTAAAAAGCAATGAGTCTATTTTCTGTTTTTACTCAGGAAAAATCCACCCATAGAAAAGCACTGAAAAGTTTTCTATTGGACATCATAGAATGCTCAATGAAGGATGTGTCCGAAATTAAAATTCAAGGTGCAAATTACCCTTGAGAAAGTTGAAAGAAATTTTAAAGAGAGCAAACTAATTTCTTAGTTTTATAAATGGCTATAAAATGTATGTCAGTTTTATATCTCAAAATAATTTTACTTACATACTAAAATTTCTCTTATCCCCCAACTATTTAACTTTTCTTAAAAGGGTTCATAAAACGAATCAAATAAATTTCTCTTCCAATTACATTTAAATGGGATTTCAGAATTAAAATGTGAATACTTATAGTTTCTTGCACCTTTTACTGTTTATTCATAATATATTGAAATCAGCAAGTTTCTATAGGAAACCAAGAAAATAGTTATTTTCTACTTCCTAAAAAACTCACATAAATACCACTAAAACAACACAGTGATCTTTCTACTTAATAGGAATAGTAACACACAAATCCAAGAGAAATCAAGCTGAAGAACAGGATGAAGAAATATGGAATTCTAATCATTGTCTTTAATTCTGTCAAAAAAATCAATAATGGGGGGGGTTATGGAATTCTCTTGCTATGCAATAGCAAGAGCATAATTTTACATGCAGTCAAAGATGAAGTTACTCATAAAAGTAGTTTAAATATTCAGTTGTCCTAATTTTTATGCACCTAAATACACACCCAACAAGAAGAAATAAGTGGTGCCCAACACAGCTCAATGCATAACCACTCCACAAGAGCCCTGTCAGTATATAATAAGGTGACTTAAATTACATATAAGTTATAAACTACAAACCATCCTGGCGAGAAATAAAATAAATGCTCCTGGTTAAAATAAGAGGAAAACGTCAAGCAAAACTCAAATTTGTAAAAAAGACCAAGCCTACTGGACTGATGAGAACTAGAGGAATCCCCCCAAAATGGCGAGTGAAGCTGGGAGGATGCGCTGAGCTGCGGAGTTCAGCCGCGCAGAGGCTCCGCGGCCCTCACAGACTAGAGCCTGGGGGGCCTGCCGCCAGGAACATGCACTTTTCCATCCCGGGGACAGCGGTGGCTCCCCCTACGTGGCCTACAACATTCCCGTGAACGGAGTCCTGCACTGCCGGGTGCGCTACAGCCAGCTCCTGGGTCTGCACGAGCAGCTCCGCAAGGAGAATGGGGCCAATGTGCTTCCTGCATTCCCCCCTAAGAAACTTTTCTCTCTGACACCTGCTGAGGTAGAACAGAGGAGGGAGCAGTTAGAGAAGTACATGCAAGTAGTTCGGCAAGACCCATTGCTTGGGAGCAGTGAGACCTTCAATGGTTTCCTACGTCGAGCACAACAGGAGACACAGCAAGTCCCCACAGAAGAGGTCTCCTTGGAAGTGTTGCTCAGCAATGGACAAAAAGTTCTGGTCAATGTGCTGACTTCAGATCAAAGCTGTGGCTGCAAAGCTGGATCTTCCAGATGACTTGATTGGATACTTTAGTCTCTTTCTATTTCGAGAAAAAGAGGATGGCGCCTTTTCTTTTGTGCGGAAGTTGCAAGAGTTTGAGCTGCCTTATGTGTCTGTTACTAGTCTACGGAGTCAAGAGCATAAGATTGTGCTCAGGAAAAGTTATTGGGACTCTGCCTATGATGATGATGTCATGGAGAACCGGGTTGGCCTGAACCTGCTTTATGCTCAAGACAGTATCAGATATTGAGCGTGGGTGGATCCTGGTCACCAAGGAGCAGCACCGGCAGCTCAAGTCTCTGCAAGAAAAGGTCTCCAAGAAGGAGTTCCTGAGGTTGGCCCAGACGCTGCGGCACTATGGCTACCTGCGCTTTGATGCCTGTGTGGCTGACTTCCCAGAAAAGGACTGTCCTGTGGTGGTGAGAGCTGGCAACAGTGAGCTCAGCCTCCAGCTCCGCTTACCTGGCCAGCAACTCCGTGAAGGCTCCTTCCGGGTCACCCGAATGCGGTGCTGGCGGGTTACCTGGTCTGTGCCTCTGCCCAGCGGGGGCACGAGCAGCCCTGGCAAGGGACGGGGCGAGGTGCGCCTGGAACTAGCTTTCCAATACCTCATGAGCAAGGACTGACTACAGTGGGTCACCATCACCAGCCCCCAGGCTATCATGATGAGCATTTGCTTACAGTCCATGGTAGATGAACTGATGGGGAAGAAATCTGGTGGCAGCATCAGGAAGATGCGGCGCTGGCGGTTGGGGCGTTCAGAGAGTCAGCAAGCAGTAAAGCCCCCCCACCCCCCCACTGCTTGAGTCACCTGATGCCAGTCGAGTCCATGGTCAACTCTCAAGCAAGCTGAGTGCTGTGAACTTGCGGGGAATTGGCAGTGCCAGCACAGATGCCAGTGCCAGTGACATCCGCGGCAACTTCGCCTTCGAGGGCATTGGGGATGAGGATCTGTAATCTCCACTGTCCTCCACCCCAGAGGCTAGACAGAAACTGGCCCTGTGGATGTCTCCCCTCCACTCCAGAGGCTAGACAGAAACTGGCCCTGTGACTGTCTGCCCTCCACCCCAGAGGCTAGACAGAAGCTGGCCCTGTGCCTGTGTCCCTCCATGCTGGGGGTCTCTTTCTTACCTTTCTCTCACCAGGGGTAGGGGCTTCCTAACCCACCTTCCCCCTGGGCTGGCTGCACAAAGCATTATCCCTTTCTCTTTCCCAGGCTGGCCTCAATGCCAAATTAGCATTTAGTATTTTGCACACCGTCAGAGGGACCATGGCTACCTGCCTTGGGGTGCAACCACTGCTCTCCCCTGGCTGCTTCTGGCTTCTCAAGGCCATGAGCAAAGGGGATGGGCAGAGGTCTGTGTATGGCCTGGCCCATTTCCCCATCATTAAACACAACCTGGTTACTGCCTACCTCTGCTTCCCTCACTGCCCCATCACAGCAGGGCCTGCTGTGCTAAGGGGAAGGCTGAGCTGGGCGTGCCAGTGCTGACTCAGCATAGACATGGCTTTGTTAGTGTTTCCTTTATTATAAAGCACTGAAATAAGTTAAATAAAACAAATGAGAGGCTGGGTAGTCCCCCAGCCTGTGTCCCCCCACAAAAAAAGAAAAAAAAACTATAGGAATCCCTTGCCCAAAGATGGTGAGAAATAACTTTTGGTTTAAACCTAAGTGACCTCACGGCTTTAAATTATAAGTAAATACAAATATTTTCCAGAGGATGATAACAAAATCCATTAAAAATGCTACAAAATATTCAAAGTCTAAATTACAATCCACAATGTCTGGACATAAAAAGCACCAGGAACATGTTACTGAATGCTAGGGAAAAAAGGCAACTGATAGATCAAACCAAAAATCGGCCCACTGTCATCATGTCAGTTGTGATTCCGACACCAATCCCCCAATTACAAAGGTGCTGGAACGATCAGATAAAGAAATTCAAAACCTCTGTCGAGAAGAAGAGGCCCTGCTGTTGCTGTGGAGCGAGTGTCACGGGAGAGAGATGAGGCTCCGCTCCCCTAAAGATCTGCAGTCTCAGGGACCCCAGGGCGCAGTTCTAATCAAAGCTTACTCGATGGCCGTGGGTTTTTAGTTATTTTAACTGTACACCATAAGGTAAATGTAAATAAGTGTAAACCCAGAAATTCTCATAAAAGTTTTTTTCCCCAAAAAGTTTTTACATACATAACTGAAAATTTAACTTTAGAACTTAGAGACATCAAAGCCAAAAATTCACTAGATGGGATCCATACTCACATGAAAACAAAAGAAGGAAAAGCAAACTTACAGATGGACCAACAGAAATTATTCAATTGAAGGAAAGAGAAGACAAAGGTGGGGAGAAAAGAGAACAAAACCTCAGAGACACGTAACAAAGACTCTACGTATGAGTCAAGAGGAGGGGAGAAGCAATTGTAACAACAACAACAAAAATATATATATATGCTCATATAAACATGATCAACCAAATATAATGTATAACTTTTTTTTTCTGGTTGTTTAACTCTTAACTAGCGCCTACATTAGAAAATAAAACAAAACCCAAAATAAGACATATACTGAACCAATTAGGAAAGGGAATGTGGACTACATAATTCATTACATTAGTTAATTAACATTAATTTCTTGCTATAACAATGGTGTTACTTATTGACATAGTAATTGTGATTGGAGAATGTTTTCCTATGCTTATGCGATGCATAACAATGTGCAATCTACTTTCAAATGATTCAGGAAAATAAATGGAGGGAGACTACAGTAAAAACTGACAGTAAATGTTAACAACTAGGAAATCTAAAAGGAACAACCCAGTGCTAGTTACCTCCTTTATAATTTGAAACCTTGTGTGAACCTCTTCCTCAACACCTTTAATTTTACTCAAGGCAATTTCATGTCTCAGAAGCAGTTGTTCCCGTTCAGCTAAAAATTGTTCTCGTTTTTTAAGTTCTTCAGCAAATTCCTGTTGCACTGCAGTTTCATACTATCAAAAGAGCAGATTTATATGTTTTAAAACAATACATTCACAAATGCTGCAAATTACATTCTTTGTGACAACGATTAAGGCTTATTCACTGGTAGTCAGAACATATGAGCACCTAAGTAAATGTGGATCACAGTAAGAGCCAGACTAGTGCACACGTGAACTTGCACAGGAAGTCTACCTAGCTGTTATGTGGTGACATTTCACCATGTTCATTTGAGAGTCCAGGCTCAAAAATGCAACAGTACCCTACAGAATTCTCTGGCCAAATCAAAATGCACGCTCCACTATATGCTCCGTTTCAACGTCGTGTCCACTATTATTGTCAGCATGCTCCACTCAATAAACTGTTCCTCCATTACCTAGGCTTGGAAAAGCCTCACAGTCCTGGAGCAAGCACTGACCCCACCCTCCCTGGTACACCCCACTAGAGAAAATGACGCCGTGAGGAGAAAGAAGCCTGACTGGAAACCCCTGGTCTCCAGCCCCAGGGAGCCCTCAATGCAGTCCAGAAAGCCTTCTACAGCTTCATGGTCAGGCCTCTCTCCCCCACATTCTCTAGTCGGCTTCTCATCTTCTCTGCTCTCTACTCATTTTGAAAACATCACTTCCTACACCATCCTCTGGGGATAACTGAGGCTCTAACTTCCTAAAAGAAAACAAGACAGCAGAAGGAAACACAGACCTTCTCTCCACAAGATAAGACACATTCCTCCTTGCCTCTCTTCCCAAACGTGGGTCAGGCTTCTTACCTTTGTCTCCTATGGACACTGCTTAGTGGACCAGTCCTCTAACGCTCCGTTTCTCTGATCCCATCTTAAGTGAAATTCTGGACTCTACTTACTTATGCCCTTCCCTTTACAACTGAACTTCTTTCAACACTGCCTACACTTGCTGTGCCCTCTCCCCACTTCCCAGTCACCCTCAGCTCATGCTGATCGGGCATCAGCCCTCATCACGCTAATGACATGACAAAACTCCTAAGCCAGGTGCAGCTGCTATCACTGAAATGGCTAAAGTTGCTTTTCAGCCCTTATTTTACTGAGTCTGTCAGCAGCATTTTATACAATTGTCCTGTTCTGACAAAGCACTGGCTTCCAGGACACTATTTTCTCAGTTTTCCACC
The DNA here is from genome assembly GCF_000313985.2 of Echinops telfairi. Taxonomy (NCBI): domain Eukaryota; kingdom Metazoa; phylum Chordata; class Mammalia; order Afrosoricida; family Tenrecidae; genus Echinops; species Echinops telfairi. The sequence continues at coordinate 15,181,349 of NW_022111368.1, forward strand.
TTCCTCTCTGGTCATGGCTTCTCAGACCCTTTTGCAAGTACTGCTTCCTCTGAAAAAAGGCACCGATGTCAACCCAAGACAACCCCATATGCGTCACAGTAGAACCGTGCGCCACAGGACTTTGCACTGGCTGATTTTATCAGAGGTAGAGCTCCAGTGCTTTCCCCTGAGGGGCCTCTGGGGGGGCTTGAAGCGCCAATCTTCTGGTTAGCAAAAAGGAGGAGGTCAAAGTAGTATCTGTCTGAAATGTTACAGTGAAATCTAAATTATTACTTTGACAATGTGAAGCACAGGTTGAAACATATATTTAGCTATTTCATGTGTATGTGCCTCCAGCGAGGAGAATGTCCTACATAAAATGGGAATTACACAGACTAGCCCTGGTTGCAAACACGATCAATGTCGCACTGCTAACCGCAAGGTCAGTAGGATCTAACCCACCAGTCGCTCTGAGGGAGAAACAGAAGGCTGTCTATTCCAATAAAGACTTACACGACCTGAAACCCTGAAGAGCAGGTCCACTCTGCCTATTTGGAACTGTGCGTCTCAACTGGCTGAACAATAGCAGTGAGTTTTAGTTTATACTCCCACCTAGTGGGGGCTTGGTAAGTACAAGAACCCACTGGGGGAGGCGGGGGTGGGGGTGGGGGGGGGATCCCAATGACAGAAAAGGCCAATGTTCAGAGTTGAATGTTGCTAAGAACTGACAAGGGAATTTCTTACATATAGTCACTTAAAATAATGAATCTAGAAGCCTACCTTCACTAGCATTTTTTTAACCTCTTATGCGAGGATGGGATAGTAATAAACAGAAAATACAAGACATCCTGAAATCAAAACTATACACTGTACGTGAAAACATCACTTTTTTGTATTTTTCTCTCAGCCACTACATTTCACCCTTCAGTAGCCCCCATACAATAAGTTGGCTCTCTCCTGACTTTGCCTTGACTCACATATATAAAATAATAAAAAATGAAATACTTTATAATCAAATTTTATAAATGCTGGCTATTGAAACACAGACTTTTGAAATCCCAATTCAATATTTAGGCTTTACCTGCAGCTTCTGATGTATCTGTAATAATTCATCATATATCTGATTGACATGCTGTGGCAGTATACTCTGCTTGTTTTTTGCTTTAGATGTTGGATATTTGACACAGTTCAAAGGAGATTCATTTGTGTCACTACAGAATTCATTCCGGCTTCTTGAATTTAAGGTCACATTATTTGGTTGGGCAACTGATAACAAAATTATAAGTGGAAAGTTTACTGACTTACAGTTTTAAAATTCTTAATGTTTTAAACATGCACTGCCATATTGCTAAAAAGCTTAAAGTATTATATATAGAGAGAAAAATGATAAAGCAAATGTAGCTAAATATTGACACAGAAAATCTGGGAGAATCCATAAAGGAATTCACTGTTCCCTTTTTGCAACTTTTAAGTCTAAAATTATTTCAAGATAAATTACATGAAATCATTCATGTAGGAGCTAAATAGGCTGCGAAGTAGAATATTACCTTACCTCAGAAATTCTTAATAACATTCCCTCTCTTCTAAGCAAATTAATCTCTAGTAGAATACAGTGGTTCACTGCTGACTATTGCTCATTTTAGTTTTACCACTTACATGCGTATCTGTAAATGTTGTCTAGTTTCATTTTACCTCTATATTCTATAAAATTATGTAATCAATAATTTTTTAGGTTTATAAACTTCTCCTTTAAATAATTTTTAATAATCCATATTTACAGCTCCAACAGCAGTGAATGAGAATTCCTGTTGATTCATATCCTTATGAACACTCTACTGTCACAACTTGTTTTCTGCTAATACCACGAGGATGAAAGGCTATCTCGCAATGGTTTTAATTTGCATTGACCTCCTGGAAGACTGTCTTTAGGGAAGAAGTCTCTTTGTTATACTTCCCATCTGGTGAGACCCTGGACTATATTCTGTATCTGAGCGCTAGTCCTTAAAGTGAAAGACATATTCAGGCTCTGCTTGCTATTGGAGATTCCCATCTACCCAATCCCAGGCAAACAAACAACCCTTTGGTTAACAAAAAACAGAAATACACAAGTTCCTCAGAACCAGACTCATTATTATGGAAAACATTTCATGCCCTTTACTTGACAAAGTTAGTATTTCCAATGATTCTTCAGAAATAAACGCTTCTTTTACCTTTATCTATTTCCTTAAAGGACTGGTTGGATATTTTGGAGGCATTAACTCTATGTTTACTCTCAAATAACTCTTCTGCTTCCCGTTGCTTCAACTCATGAAAAGAATCCAGTTCATCATCTAGGCTTTAAAAAAAGATTCCATCACAGCAATCTGCATGTTTTCTACAGCATTTGAAGAAGACAAACTGCCTTTTAAATACTGACAGGAAGATAAAAGATTAGTGAACTACACATCCTAAAAGTCAGGCAGCAGTGATCCTGAGGGCCACTACAAGCACCTCTTGTCTTTTCTACAGAAACTGAATCCCACAGAATTTAAACAGCTAAGAGGTAAACTAACCAGTAGAGGGCAACGCATAATCCTAGGATGTTTCTCCACAGAGATGATCTCACAACTGAAATGTCTACAGCAGTGGGGGCCAAGGAAATCCAATGGAAATCACATGTGATTTAACATTTTCTAATAGCCAGATTAAAATCATTAAAAGAAACAGATGTTATTTTAGTAATAAACGGAATGATTCAATGACACCTTGCAACAGCTCAGTATATCCAAAAGGTTACCATTTCACCCAGTTATCAAGATTAGCAGTTATTAGAATAGTGCATATCCTTCTATCCATGTAGGTCCTCGAAGGGTATATTTTACACTTGTAACACATCACTATTCAGGCTAGCTTCTAGTATTCAGTGGCCTCATTTCACCTATGGCAAGTAGACAGAACAGTTCTAGATTAAATTATTTTTAACTACGAATTGTGGAACTTTCCACTGATATAAAAACCCTTACAGACCATAGCCTTCATATTAACTTGAAATTGTCTCTCAATTACTTAATATAGCAAAAGATTCTAAAACGTTACGTAAATATAAGAAAATAAGAACCATAAATTTACAATTACTAAAAGTGATTTTCACTTTCCTTCCCCCACATTCAATCTAAGGAGCCCCCTGTTGGTGCAAACAGTTACATGTTTGGTGGCTAACAGAAAAGCTGTTGGTTCAAATCCACCGAGTTGCTCTAGAAAAAGACCTGGTGATCAGGTCTGATAAAGATTACAGTCAAAAAAACCACAGCGGACAATTCTATTGTCACAAGGGCTTCTGAGTCAAAAATGGCACCTAAATACATTTACCTACCTCATGTATAAATCTTGACTCCAGATTAAACTAGATTTTGTGATTCTCAAATAAAATAGTAATAGCAATTATAAATGTTATTTATAACATTATATTATAAATGTTATTTATAATATAATTATAAACTTATAATTATAATTTTATATTAAATAAAATATAAATATTATATATTTATAATGATAATTATTTATAATTCTTATAAATAACATTTGAATACTTTATATATGCCCAGCACTGGTCTAAGTGCTTTACATGAATTAATTCATTTAAGTAGAGAATGAAGCAATTATGAAAAAATTCAAGCTCCAAAATATCAAATACCGGTACTTTGCCTATTGCCAGCAGGTCAATCTGACTTGTAGCAACCCTATAGGACAGAGTAGAACTGACCCCTGGGATTGCCAAGGTTAAAATCTTTACCCACCTTTCCCCTATCTATTGGATGGTGGATTCAACCACGGTGCTATCAGAGCTCCTTACAGGTATTTTAGGCATGATAATATATTTTCCTTCTGAATTACTCTAGGTATTTCATTTTGTTTGGATATATATGTGTGTTTATATGTATAGATATATATGAGATGCCCATATGTATATATACATTTCAAATGTGACAGAAGTAAATGTTTTGGGAAAAAAGAAACATATAGATAGATATATAAAATCATATATATAAATGGAATATATCCATGAACTTTCTGAAGCAGTCTCGTATTTTAGGCAGTTGATAAACAGAAGAGGTTCTGTGGAGATGGCTCGGCCTTATTTCCCACAGCATTTTCTTCCTGTCGCATTTTTGAAAAACGTTTTATCATGAATTGGGTGAAGGTTTACACAGCAAATCCATTTTCCATTACATGATTCATACAAAATTTGTTTCGTGTCATTGATTGCATTCCCCACCATATCACATTACTCACCCCACACCCACCCTGTGCTTTGCATTTCCATCCCTCACCTTTCCTAGCGCTTCCTGTCATCTGAGCTTCCTCGCCCTTTTGATATCAAGTCGTTGATGATTCTATGGAGTAGTCCTAATGCTCATCTTATAGACTGATCTATTGTTTCTGGCATATCTGACACTTTATGAAATTCAATTTAGATTTCACCTCTTCTTAGCTTCCACTGTTTTTATATTGATTTTACCAAAAGTATCATTTCCTAGACAGAAATGCCAACCGCTTGCAGCACAGGACTGTCTAACAGTTGTTCTCCTGTACTTACCATCTCCATAGACCCTCTTCCTCAATCTCTCAACTGCATAAATTATGAGAAGGTTTCAAAGAGTTCACGAAAAATTCCATCATCTTTTCATTATGCTTTTCCATGAACCTCTCTTTAAGGCCCCTCAACACACATTAGATACTAAATTAAACATGTGTGCCTAACAAACTCTTACTATATTCTTTTACTTCTTTTAGGGAAAAGCGTACACATATAGACAATGTGCCCCTTTTTCCTTGCTCAGTTTTGTTTTTTGTCTTGAGATATTAAGGGACAACAGAAAGAATTCAAGGCTGCTTTACCAATTCATATTTAAGGGCTTGAATGAACGGCAGCGGGGGGTTGAGAAAGGCTTTCCTGTATCGGAGCCAAATCTGGATGATGAGCCACGGCTATCTTCAGATGAGTGCACGTCCACATCATCTGTGAACAAAAAGGAAAGGCTGACACCCCGAGATCACAATCTCAGATCAAGTCTTAGGCTCAAAAGTTAACACAACATAATGATCTGTATGTCTCTCTAACTAGATTGCAAGCTTACAGAAAATGGGCAGCAAATCTCAAATTTATATAGCACTTTACTGATTAACAAATGCTTTTTCACGACTTACCTTATTTGATCACAGCAATAACCCTGTGAAGTACGTAAACTAGGTATCTAACCCTAATGTCTAGGTCCAGAGCCTAAGGATCAGGAAGGTTACGTACATTTCCCCAAGTAATGGATGGAGCTAGCAGGCAGTGGGAAGACTAAAACCCAGAACACGGCTTTTTCCACCTAATCATGTTAGACCTTGTAAGACCTCAAAGCCTTGTAAACTCAAAGCCTTTCTATAAATTCACCAAATAAAAGAAAAAGCAGCACTTATTTGTCAAGAAACTAAGAAATACTTTTTCAATGTATGCACTCTTCTCTAATACATCTTTACTCCTCAGAAATGTAATGAGGGACACTTTTTAATAATGTTTTGTAATATGAAAATACTACGGCATATCTCATTACTAAACCAGAATGTTAAGGTATTTTGAAGACTCAGGAACATCTAAAAAAATGTTATTGTACTTTAGGAATATTTAGAAGAATGCTTATCTCAGACAATCGCTTGAGCTGAAAACAGATTTGCTGATTCAATTCGCTAGTGTAACCCACCAGAGCAGACATCAGCAAATGACTTAAACATTTCGTTTCCTCCCCGCTCCCACTACCATGACTCGAATTCGACCTTGCAAGTCTGGCTAGACCAGAGGATGTACACTGGTACAGATAGGAACTGAAAA
>NW_022111368.1:15187948-15213317 GCF_000313985.2 Echinops telfairi
CCACAAACTTTGAAACCTCCTCATATTTCCAGGATCGTCAATTAATTGAATAAAAACACTTAGCAACAGCTCAGCACATGTTGTCCTACTCATTCAATTGTACAGTAGAATCTTTTCCAAACACATTTTAAAAGTAATTTTATTCACATATAATTCACATAGCACATAATTCAATAGTTACCAGCAACTCAATTCAATTATCAGCACAATTTTAGAACATTGTCTTATTTCTTGCACTCCTTATTGTTAGTTCCCCGTTTCCCCTCAACCTCCCCTGTCATGCCCCTAGGAAGTTATTTACCCATTTACTGTCGCTGTGGATTTACTCATGCACATTTATTGATCAATTCCTCCTCCACAGCAATAATTACTACCCCAGTAATTTGAATAAGTTTATCCCTTGAAAACCAGCAATTAGTTCTCCTTACCCAATATACTTTGTTTAGTTTTTAACATCTTCAAAGAAGAAATACTATAATAAAAACATCTAAATAAGTCACTTGGCTTTTTAAGATATCAACACATTTACCTCCCCTGACAAAAAATAATTTTGGTGCAATTGGTTTAGTAATCAACTGAAAAAAAGTTTAATATCACATGATATCTATCACTAGCCTTAAGTTTAATATCACATGATACCGAACAAATTACTTTCATCTTTTATTGTCTCTCAATTTAAATTTGTTAAAACCCCAAAATATACAAAATTCTCTATTGCCTTACCTGTGTAGGTTAGAGATCTCCTCTTACTTTTAGCTTGGTCAGAATTTGAAAAATCATACTAAAGAGAAAAAGTCATACTTAATTTGTGTGATAAGAACACATTTACATTGTCAAAACAGCTCCCTACAAATTATACATTAATTACAAAGGAAATCAATTTATAAAGTTAACATAGAAAAACCTGGTGGACACAATCTTAACCAAATGATCAAAGTTAAGATCATAATAACGGGGAAAACCAGTATCAAGTTCACAATTTAAGCTCTAATACAGTTCTCTCTTTCAATTTGGAGTTTATTTACAGTCTTTGGATCACACAGGCTTGGTGTTTTTCTTCCATGTGGGCTTGGTTGAAACCCCACTCATATAGTTGTTTAAGACAGCCTTTAACGCCCAGATGCTATTCTTTCTGATAGCCCGGCACCATTTAGTTTCCACGAACTTTTTAAAGCCCCCTTGTATACAGGGGCAAAGAGGCACAAATAATTGGGCAAATCACCCCAAATAATTCAGAAACACAAGGGACAGATCTACATGGCTGTATAGAGGAGCCCTGTTCCTGCAGTGGTAACGGAATGCTAGCAGCATGGTTAGCAGTTTGAACCCACCAGCAGCTGCCTGGAAGAAAGACTTCTGTAAGCAGTCTCAGAAAGCCACAGGGGACGGGGGTCACTATGAGTCAGCGCTGGCTCCATGGCAGTGAGTTAAGTCTGAGTCTCATTATGGTGCCCTCAAAAAAAATAATAATAAAACGATCCCATCCAAACAGTGCTTTCCAGAGGGAATCTGCAGGCCAGTTTAACGCAATGCAGAAAGGCAGCGCAGGTTGTGAAGACTGTTCGTGGGATTCCAAATGGGTCATTTTGGTAGATTTCCTCAAAGAACACGGGGCGATCACGAAGGCTAATTATGAAGAAAGTGTACGAAAATGGAAAACTGCCGTGGGAACGAAGGCCGGTAGTTTTTTTTGGTCTCAACACTGCACCCGCTCATTCTTCGAGGGTTGTCCCAGGAGAATTCCTCCGGAAACATTAGCTCCTCTACAACACAACCCTGTTCGGACCCATTCGGGCGTTTTGGTTCCCCAGACTCAAAGAACACTTACAGAGAGCAAAACTACCGTTTTGCTATGGTGACATCGAAACGCACAGCATGCTTGGGGGGAAGGGACCTCCTCCTCGCTGCCTTCCAGTTGATCCCGACTCCCAGGAAGCACCGCCTTCAAAAGTGTATGGACCTAGATGCTGAGAAACGATTGCTTCGCACTTTGACACTGCCGTTTAATAAAGATCCCTGTGGTTTCTGTAAAATTCTTTCTGGCTTAACCTCCTCAGTGACATCCATGAGCCAAGCTTAGACATTTAGAAATCCTGGGCCACAAATTACTCGTCTCCAACAGCAGAAGTTTCACTGGCAGGGGTCCTCAAACTACCTACGGCCCGCCGAGGACATTTATCCAGCCCGCCGGGTGTTTTTGCCCCGTTTTGGCTTTTACTTCAAAATAAGATATGTGCCGTGTGCATAGGCATTTGTTCATAGTTTTTTTTAAACAATAGTCCGGCCCTCCAACGGGTCTGAGGGACAGTGAACTGGCCCCTTGTTTAAAAAGTTTACAGCTCTTTCCAAGCACTTTCAGGCGCCTCCAGAGAGCTGGAGCTCTACCCCCTGAAGCCACCTGGGCTCAGGGCTCCAAGGCAGCGGCCCAACCTCGGTGACCAGACGCACGGGCCAGACGCAGTTAGGCGCACCCATTCCACCGACTCTCCGGAGACGCTTCTCCAGCGCCCCGGGGCGCACGCGCGCAGCCTCCCACCGGGAAAATGGGCCTCACCTCTTCCGGGCAGCTGGCCCCGAGTCCGTAGAGGCTTTTGAGACGTTCCACTTGGAGATCTTGACCTGGGGGCTTGACGACCCTCGGCTCCATGACTCCAGGCGATCGCGGGCGTCTCTACGGGAAGAGGGTTTAAACCGCGACGGGGCGGCAGGGGGCGGAGCTCGGAGAGCGGATTACGTCATGACGCAGCCCGTCTCGGTCCTCGCAGGGAACAAACTTAAGACAGAACGTGGAACTCAGCATAGGACCACACAGCTGGCTGGAGCATCACTTAGAAAGTGTAGTCTATATGAGAATAAAAGCCAGCTAATTTTTAAAGCACTTAGTTGGGTTCAGTAACAAAATAAAAGCTTGATTCCCAGTGTTACTCTCCAGTCTCAGGAACCCACAGGGGCAAGTCCACCTTGTCCTACAGTAGCTATGGGTCAGAAATGACGCAGTCAGGGTGTTCACCTCTTTTGGAGGCATTTGCCTTGGTGACAATGGGTTATATATTGGGCTGCTAAACGCAAGGTTCAAAATCAGCAGCTGCTCCCAAGGAGAAAGATGAGGATTTGTATTTGTATTTCAGTAGTCTCAGAAACCCCTGGGGGCTGTTCTACCCTGACGGCAGTGAGTTTAATGAGTAGGTAGGTAATTTTATTTGGTGACAGCACAGGTGACTGCTATAGGTCACTCACTTCTTCAATGGAGCATAAATCCCCTTCCTGCTAAGTGCAGCTACTACACTAAGGGAAGATGGTTACTTTACATAAAGTAGGGCCAGTCCCCTTGTTACAAACAAAATCAGTTCCCAAGTGTCCCTTTAAATTGAACTTGTAGGTAAGTTCAAACAGGCAGCATTGTCAGGTTGTGGCAGACCACTTACAGTCTTGGCAAACCTAAAAAGGGTCACTTGAGTGGGAATCAACACAAGTGCATCAAGTATGTGATAGGTGCAGTTTCTTAGCCTTAATGTTAGTACGTTTGCAAAACCACCAGCTCTTCCAAAGGAAAAACATGAGGTTTCTGCTCCAGTAAAGATTTTTGGCCTTGGAAACCCAGAAAGGCAATGCTCTCTCCTTTAGGGTAGCTTTGAGTTGAAATCAATTCACTGGGGGTGAGTTTGGTTTTAGTGCAAAAAGGGGATTCAGGCAGTACATTAGCATTAGGCTGCTATCTGCAAGGCTGGTGCTTCATACCCACCAATGGATCCTCAGGAGAAACTAAGTCTGCTCCTGTGAAAAATTCGTTTCAGAAACCATACCCAGAGTTCCTATGAATTTTTGAAGCAGAGAATATTGAAAGGACCATGTACTGCCTAAAGAATGCTAAGCAGCATGAGATTGGTCTGACATACTTTGGACATGATTCAGGTGAGCCCTTGGGAAATAACGTGTTTGGTAAAGGGTCAGTGACAGATGGTGAGTCGTAGCCACTCACGACTAGGCTTAAACATAACAACTGTGAGCATGCTCAACGACTAGGCAGTCCGTACTGAGGACAGAGGGTTGTAGATGGCACCCGACAGCCTGAGCTGGAATCAACTTGGTGGCAGTGGGTAAGTGCGAGCAGTAGCCCTGGCAGCACAGTGTTAAGCAAGGTCAGCAGCTTTGTGAGAGGACAATGAGGCTATCTGCTCCCATAACGATTCAGTCTTGATGAACTCTTAAGGAGCAGCCCCAGCCTGTCCCATAGGCTGAGCCACAAAGGAGTTTCCAGCAGTGGGGATTAGTGCAAGGAAGGGGCCAAAGCCTTGTCAGTGACTAAAAGTTGTATGTGCATGAAGTGAAAGTGATTGAAAATGAAAAATTTGTGAGAGCAGGAATTGGTTTGATAATTTGAAATGGGGGCAAAATTTACATTAACACAGGTTGGACTCTTGTAACCTAGAAATTTACTTTATGCAAAATGTGCTCTACACGGGTTCTCTGTAGGTCCACACTGAGTAAATAGGCAGGTGAGAACACTGCACAGTTGAATAGTTGGCTGAACTGTGACACCAGCCATTTCCGAATAGATTTTTCAATGTAAAGCAGACCTGAGAAGAGTCGCTTCCTTAGGAACTCTAGAAATTACATGGTGGATTTTTTTTTATTTAGTGATCTTTAATTGCCCTCCTTTATGGCTGGTACTAGAATTGGTGAACAGACAACTAAATGCACAAGTAATGAATTTTTTAAATGTCATGGCTGTTATCAAGTTACTTTATTTCTGCTACAAAATTCACCAGAAAAGGTACTGCAACAATCTAGTAATAAAGCAAATCTTTACCCAAACAACACGATATAGACCTTTTTAAAAATATTCATACTTTATCACAATAACTTCAAGGAAAAAAAATCAAGTTCTTTTCATCAGAACTAAGCTGCAGTTTCTGAGGTAGTAGAGACAGATGACAGAAGAGTTATAAAATAAAACAAAAACTCAAAGGAAATCATCAACTTGTTTAAAATGTAAAAATTACTGCCTTTCAAAGGGCACAGGAAGCTACATATCATTTCAAGAAAAGGATCCTACTTAAAAGTTAGCCTCTAACTATACAGGAGGTGCAAGACTGTAGAAGAGCACTTTGGTTAGGTCTCTAGCTTCTGTGGCTCTACCCATTCATAAATGAGTCTGCACAAATGAGCACACAACAATTAAGATTACCAAATATACTTCAAATCTTAAAAAACTTAAAAATAAAAATCTAAGTTATGGTCCCTTTATTCAAAAGGTTAAGTATATCCATGCAGGAAGTCCAAATATCTTAAAAGGAATTAAAATAAAATTGCATATATCATATTCTTCAATAGATTGAGGTGGTCTATTGCTTTTAACAAGATTAGTATTCCACTTTTAATACAAAGGTCAGGAGTACATAAACACAGGTACACCTGAAATACACCAGTGTTTAAACTTTTATTTCACACCATGCAAGGTCAATTATAACACATTAAAAAATGACAACAGCTATAAGCTGCAATTTTACATTTATACATGGGAAGCGTCCAATTTCAAAAGCTGAACATAATTGCCAAATTGTCTGTGACAGCTAAGCTTCAATTTAACTGTTGATACAGATAAAGTTAACTATGAAAAACATTGATTTTTATATCTGTCCACATTCTGTGATACAAATTCTTCGACTAACCAACCCGGTGGGAGAACCAAATGATTCCATCTTTTTCACAGTATCCATGCCATCCTTAACAAACCCAAATACTACATGTTTAAAGTCCAGATGTTCTGCTTTTTTCAGTGTTATGAAAAATTGAGAATTATTGGTGTCCCGGCCATGGTTGGCCATTGACAGTAACCCAGGAACAGTGTGTTTCACATTAAAATTTTCATCTTCAAAGTTATCTCCGTAAATGGACCGTCCTCCTGTTCCATCATGTTTGGTAATATCTCCTCCCTGGGAGGAAAAAAAAAATCCAATTTAGGATTCCTGAATAAAACACACAGAACTCATGACTACAGGATAACTGTAAAAACCTAACTTTCGTAAGAATGTAGTTTGATGCTGAAGACAAATGGGTGCATAAGCAAAAGTGGTGAAGAAAGCTGATGGTGCCCGGCTATCAAAAGTTACAGTGTCTGGGGTCTTAAAGGCTTGGAGGTAAACAAGAGGCCATCTAGCCTGTGTGATCACGAGGTGTCAAAGGGATCAGGTATCAGGCATCAAAGAACAAAAAAAATCAAATCATTGTGAATGAGAGGGGGTGCAGATTAGGGACCCAAGACCCATCTGTAGACAACTGGACATCCCCTTACGGAAGGGTTGTAGGGAGGAGACGAGCCAGTCAGGGTGCAGTGTGGCAACAAAGAAAACATACAACTTTCTTCTAGTTCCTAAATGCTTCCTCCTCGCCCCCCACTATTATAATCCCAATTCTACCTTACAAATCTGGCTAGACCAGAGGATGTACACTGGTACAGATAGGAACTAGAAACAGGGAATCCAGGGCAGATGACCCCTTCAGGACCAGTGGTGAGAGTGGCGATACCAGAAGGGTGGCAGTACAGTGGGGGGAAAGGGATAACCGATACAGGGATCTACATATAATCTCCTCCCTGGGGGACGGACAACAGAAAAGTGAGTGAAGGCAGTGGATAAGATATGACAAAATAATAATAATTTATAAATTATCAAGAGTTCATGAGGGAAAGGGGAGCGGGGAGGGAAGGGAAAAAATAAGGAGCTGATACCAAGGGATCAAGCGGAAGGCAAATGTTTTGAGAATGATGGGGGCGACAAATGTGCTTGACACCATGGATGGATGGATGGGTTGTGATAAGATTTGTACGAGCCCCCAATAAAATGAATACCAAAAAAAAAAAAAAAACAAAGAAGGGAATTGGGGGAGGAAGCGAGGGCAAGGGCAGAATAAAATCCTGTGGATTAAAAAAAAAAAAGAAAGAAAAAAAAGAATGTAGTTTGAAAACTAAGAAGTACCCAATTTTGAAAAAAGATCACATAAAGAAGTTCTTTGCCCACCCAATTCCTAGCAGGTAACAAGGTCATAAATATAAACCAAGTTAAATTCAAAGTTTTGGGCGGTGGAGAAGAAGAACTGAAAGAAATGTTGCAAAAACTACAGGATGAGGGCAAAGGGAAAAACTCCAATTTCCCCAAACATGTGGTGAATTCGTTTAGCCTTCGGCTGTAATATGTAGTAATACTTACTTGGCAAATGAAATCTGGAATTATTCTGTGGAAAATAGAATTCTTAAAACCAAAGCCCTTCTCTCCGGTGCACAGAGCTCTGAAGTTCTCAGCAGTGTGAGGAACAATGTTTGAAAATAACTCCATGGTTATACGTCCTAGAGATTCATCATCTACGCCAACATCAAAAAATACCACAGGATTTGTTTCCTTGGATAATTCTGCTGTAAGTGATGCTTGTTCTGTCTGATTCAATAAATTCTGTTGACATTCTTCAAATTTTTTCTTAAAACAATCAGCCATTTCTTTAGTTTTAAATCTCACTGCAAGCTGTTCTACTTTTGCTTCTCCATCTATTGAAGGAAAAAAGAATTCAATAACCTTACTGTGAACTGTAACTTACAAGATTGTGTGTTCATTATGGGTGATTAAAAACTCCCCAAAGTTAAAAATAGGATCCCAATATAGAAACTCACCAGCATAATCTGAAGCAGTCCAAACTAAAGCATTATTTGAAACATTTAACGGTTTTAATTCCATTGTTTTTGTAATTACATGATTTGCGCATACTTTAAAGACCTGGTCTCGTCTCATTAGGATCCGATAATAGTTCTTTATTGTGTGCCAAAGGATCTTTATATCTCCAACACCTCTCTCTTTCCACTGAACGACATCTCGGTCCCATCTATAAAGTTTGGCTCTCTCTTTAAACAAAATTTCTTCATCTTCTTCTCCAGATTTTACTTCTACCTTTAATAGCAAAGGAAATGATCTATGTATAAGCTGTTTATAACACACTCCAAATATACACATTCTGTAGGCTTTATTTTTTTGAGGTTCAAATTAATAAATTTGAACTTTAGTATCAAAATAATTGGTAATATCCCAGAGCTAGGAATACATCTGATTTTCAGGAAGTACTGAAGACCTAACTGGTCATTATAGATCATTTCTCTTTACATGCTGTTCTTCCACTTTTGGAAATTAAATGCTTCAAACATTCCTTATTTTTTAAGTGAAATAATAACTACTGATTGTGGTTCAAAAACTACAAAATACTTGCTTAAAGCAACATTCTTCTACAGAAAATACAGCTGTTACATTTTATTGAAAGTATTTTGGAAAATACAAGACTTTTTTTTGTCTTCTTAGGCCCCCAGAATTATCCTATGAAAACAAACGATATTCTAATAATGCTTGAATTTTGTTAGTTCTAGACAATAATGTGAATAGAATTTATAAGAAATGTGTATGCATGAACTTCAAAAATTTATAGAATACATATTCCCCACAAGTTTTTAGAAGCCTTCTCATATATATATATAAACTTTAAAAAAGACATTATTACAAGGGTACACTTAATGCACATCTAGTTTACACCTCAAATTCTGAACACTCACAAAGAAATGAGCCCTAATAATTAAGCTTGTGTTTTAAACCTAAAATGAGAAATTAGTTATTAAGATTTTCCTTTTGTAATGTTTACCTCTGGTAATGACACTATTGGTTCAAAATGGATATCTTCATTATGAACTACTTCTTCATCACTACCATCTTCATCTTCACCACCTTTATTGGTTGACTGTGTACCAAACACAGCTGCTCCAGTATTTGCCCACTGGAAATTTTTATCTGATAAATAAATTAGTATATTTAAATAAAGGCATCATTTTTTATAAGCTTTTTGTTCTGTATTTGTCAATGCATGGAATTTCTATCAATGTGATAAAAATACTTTCTGTGAAAGTGTTTAAAACTATATTATTCTACAAGTTTGCTTCATTTAATGAATACGGTACATTTACACATTGCATACTATTTGACCTTAATACAAAGATGAGACTTTTTGAAATTGTTTACTAAAAGGCACGGTGCCTAAAAGCATTGGAAACGTAGGTGAACAGTTAATTTCCTGAAACCTTTGATCACATTTAGAAAAATGAACACAGAATGCCCACAAAGAGGTCAGATTTGCAAGTTCCACATTTGCCACAGAAGCCTAAGCACATTTTAATTTCTTGACCTCAACTTCTTCCTGGGGTAACAAGCAGCATGGCTTACAGTAAACTTGAGAAAATAGCCCCAAAAAAGCCCTCCCTTATTAAAACAATAAAATACAGAAGAGGGATAGAATTACCAGATTTGACAAAGCATTGTGGAAAACGAATGTTTCTTACCATTGTGCTTGAGTCTATAAATAATCATTAATGTCTATCTTCTTGGTCTTACCTTTAGAGCCAAAAGCAAAATCCCCAGAACTACTGGAAGCCAAGTCTGCAAATGATAGCCCTGTGCTGCATCCAAACACAATTGGAACTGTTTTGCTTTCCACTGGCAAAAGAAATCAATGATTTAATAATTATTTTTAAAACATCACAATTTCATCCAGAACTCAAGGGCGTAGAACCTTGTACAGTTTCCTCAGGAGCAAAAAATATGACAAAGAACTTTGAGCTGATACATATCTAATTTTGATCTCCTGAGGTATTAAGCTTGCAGGAGCTATTCGCAAAGAATACAGCAAAAATACAACCACGAGAAAAATCATTTTTGAAGACACGTTAAAGAAGGAACTGTGTTGATGAAATGTACAACTTTCCTCTAGTTCCTAAATGCTTCCTCCCCCCCATTATCATGATCCCAATTCTACCTTATAAATCCGGCTAGACCAGCGGATGTACACTGGTACAGATAGGAACTGGAAACACAGGGAATCCAGGACAGATGATCCTTTCAGGACCAGGGGTGACAGTGGGGATACCGGGAGGGTGGAGCCAAGGTGGGGTGGAAAGGGGGAACCAATTACAAGGATCTACATATAACCTCCTCCCCGGGGGATGGAAAACAGAAAAGTGGGTGACTAGAGACACCGGACAGTATAAGATGTGACAAAATAATAATAATTTATAAATTATCAAGGGTTTGTGAAGGAGAGGGGAGCGGGAAGGGAGGAGAAAAAATGAGGAGCTGATATCAAGGGCTCAAGTAGAAAGAAAATGTTTTGAGAATGATGATGGCAACAAATGTGCAAATGTGTTTGACACAATGGATGTATGCATGGATTGTGATAAGTGTTGTTACAAGCCCCCAATAAAATGGCTTAAAAATAAGAAGTAACTGTGTTAAACCAGATGACCAAGCTACACAGTTCCTGCTTTAATAAGGGCTCCTTTAATCTAGAAAGGAGCTGTGGTGGTGTGGTCAAACACCCGCTTGCTATCCACCCACCAGCTCTCCCAGACAAAAGGGAGACTGTCTGCTTCTGTCTGGATTGCCATAGGGTGTCCTCGCTCCTAGAGGGTTGTGATGTGGCAGAATTGACTCCAGAGCAATGGGTTGTAATATAAAAGGATTTCAAGAAAGCTATGCAATTTCAGTTATCCATCATAACAACATTTGTCTTCTGCATTAAACTGACAAGAATCAAATGTCTCCTCTATAGGATGTAGGGTAGCAAATCATCAGGAGTTGTGGGGTCAGAATATTAATTCTGCCAATGGGATGCAGCATGATTCATGAAAGTTCTATGCCTTCCTTTTCCTCTTAAGAAACTGCATGATGACTGAGGTCAGATAGACTTTTCTCCCCTACCATAGTTTGAAAGGAGTCCTGGTGGCACAGTAGTTATGAGGGGGGCAGCGAAGCACAAAGCCGGGTGTCTTGAAACCAGCAGCAGCTGCGGCACTGAAGAGAGGCAGGCTTTCTACTCCATAATTAGCGTTATGGGCTTGAACACCCACGGCGCAGTTCGACCCTGTCTGAAGGGATTACCATGGGTAGGAAGGGACTTGAAGGCAGTGAGTTTGGTTTGGGTTTATAAAAATATTGGTAAAATGTTTACCTACTTCTGATTAATTTTGGTAATGTAGTCAGCATTGCATGCTGCTGAGTTGGTGCCAACTTGGCACCAGAGTAGGCCTGCCCCACAGGGCTCCTTGGGCTCTCATCTTTGTAGGAGCAGACTGCCAGGTCTTTTCTCCCAGGAAGCCACTGGTAGGTTTGCACCAAGTACTGTGTCACCAGGGTGCTAATACACATGTACAAAGCAAGAAAACTTAAGGAGACTCCCAGATACCAATTGAGATATAAAGGTAAGGGAGAAAGCTACAAGACTGAAAATGAAAAAGAAAGATATTTATGTAGCACCATAAGCAATTGACAAACCTACTATACATTTACTTCATGTGTACGTATAATATTTTAAGTACGTTTGAGTGATGATACAACTCAGATCATATTCCAATGAAAATATTACTACAAAGAAATTTCCCACATATGCAAACAATTGACCTTTATGATCAGATGGGACAGACCATCACCATAATGCCTGGTCTTTCCCTGAATCCACAACTCTTAATGATACAAATAGATGTTTATTATCTTTGTGAGCAAGCCAGTAGGAGTTTCTGGTCATTATTAATAATTTTAAGTCCCTTTAAAAAGTTGTTTTAAGAAATTTTTTAAGTCTACCTTTGAATGTGTACCTTCTCTAGTAAATCGGTTTTATTTATGAAATGCATGCCGATAAGGCTTATATAAATAGGTATCAAGATTTACCTTGGCTTGTGGAATCTGTTTCATTTTCCTTCTTTGTAGACAGATCTACAGGTTTGTCCTCGGTTCCCGAAGAAATCGGTGCTGAAGTAACAGATTTGATCTGAGAACCTGCTTCTTCAGAGTTACAGAAAAATGGAGGGGACACTTTCATCCCACCTGTACACATCCTCTCAGACGGAGTAGTAACACTCATTTGCTCACTGTGTGATTTCTGCAAAGCAGAAACCACAAATTACTATGCTATTAAACACTGATTTCCAAAAAGTACCATATACCTCATTTTAAAAAAAATAGAGGACTTTTGTTTTCAGGAAAGATAGAGTAGCCACAGTCTCAACCCCAAACCCCCATTAAACACCTGAGCTGAAACAGATGAATCAACTATTAGAAAGCTCTGAAAGAAGGATCGAAAAAAACTGCCTAAGGATCTCAGGCACTGAAACAATCTGGTGCTAGAGAGCGCCCAAAGACAGTCAGAGGCATGAGGGAGTCACCGAGAGGGGAACTCTTTCTGGGGAAGGAAAGCTTCATCTTTTTCCCTTAGAGTGGTTGATAGTTTCAAACCACTGACCTTGCACTCAGCAACTCAACGTGAAGCCAGTGCACTAGTTAGTACCTTTCTTAGTATTGTAAGAGGTATTCTTAAGAATATTTTCATTCTCCCTATCCCCCCAAAATCGAATACGCACACAGGAAGGGTCCTGATTGTCCGCTTATGTAACAAGAGTCTATCTTGCCTGGGTATGTTGGTTGATCCATGATCATGGATCAATGATCCATGAATCTAATCTATTTGAAATCCATTAAGAGGAAGAGCCCTGAGAGTGTTGTGGGCTTGGGTTGCTAACCACACATAGTCTCTGAAACCCTAGGGAGCAGTTTAACTGTGTGCTAAAAGGTTGCCATGAGTCAGAATCAACTCCATGGTAGCCGTGTGACTATTCTAAAGTTTACAACATCCACAAAGACCATTACAGAAGAAAACAATGGTGGTATTCTTACTTGGGCTTCCTGAACTTTTTGAAGCTCTGACTGAAAGTCTTCCCCATTTCCATTGTCCTCCTCAGTATCACTGCATACTCCACAGAAAAAGGTAGGTGGAAGCTTTAATATATCTGCTTTTGCTTTCTCTGCAAGTGTGGGTTTCTTTTCCCAAACAATAACACATTCTTTGTCGGTAACTGAAAAATAAATACAACACACATAAAAGAAAGTTAAGAGAAAAGTAGATGTCCAACCACTCTACAACAGCGAATCTCAAAGTAATCTACTAACTACAGGTCCAGTTAAGAAAAACTGTAAATTTAAATGAGGAACAAGGACCATCAGAAGAAGAATGTTTTTCAGCTCATTTTAAATATCCAAGGGTTATAACATAAGTAAATTTGTGACATATAGAAATTATCATATTAAACCCCTCTCCTTTTTTAAAACTTTTACTTTAACTTAATTTACTCCCAAGCCGTAAAGTTTTGCTCCTTCAGTTAATTCTAGGATGTGTTTTCTTCAGTGCAATCTCCTCTTCTGGTTTAGGAGTAATTTGTCACCTTTTACTAATCATTTCAATATACTGGAGCTCATGTGTGGGTTAGTCCTAGCCTGAGTTGGCATTGCATCATGGGGGCATTGTTCACCTGGATGTGCTCAATGACCAGAGAATCCACATCTAAACTTTTCAGTTCAGCATGACTTTGCTTTTTTAAGCACACACAACAAACATTCAGGGTCCTTTTGGCCCACCAATCCTACTGTTTGGCCTGGGCACACCTACCAGCTCCAACATTTGAACATCCACATGGCACACTGCCTCTACAAAATGAAATTTTTCAGACTTGGTGGCTGTCTGAATAGATGTATACAGTAACCCTTGATGGCCCAGGTAGTTTCACAACTATTCTTAAATAGACCCAAAGACTTGAACCTTTCAGTATGCATGCTGTTTGAGGTTATCTAAGTGAAGTAAGCAGAAAATTATTTAGGCACATCACCGCAGCTACTATGGGAAGAACCCCAAAAAACAAACAAACAAAAAAACCCAAGCTCCTTTTAAGGTTAAGCAGATTTTGTGTTTACAACTACTTGTTTGGCATATACTCACCTATCATACAATTCGATAATTCAGTCACATTAAGAAGAGTTTTATGTGATGAACCTATAGGGGCAGCATGTACAGTAAGTGTTGGGGGGAGAGGGGGACACACACAGTGGCAGTGGGGGTGGTAAGAGAGCTCTCTAGATTCACCTAGCTTAGATTTCATATACAGAAACACACACAAAAAAGCAGTATTAAGTAGATTTTAAATACACACACACACACACACACATATTGTCATTTAAGCTTAACACACCTGCTTGATGTTTCTTTGAGTCATCCAAATACAGTTTCCCATTCAGTTTCTTCACAGCTGCTTCAAAATCTTCATCTTAAAGTACAAAGCTTATGTGAAAATTTTGTAAGCATTTGGGGGTCCCAAGTCAGAAACCTCAGAATTATTCCCAACTTCACCCTTTCCGCCACTTCTCACATCCAAACAGCAACTAATCTTGCCAGTTCTCTGTGCCTTGTGCAGCCCTGGGAGCCCGGGGCAGGTCGGCTCTCTGAGTCGGAAATGAGTCCCTGGCAGCGACTGCTTCTTCCAACGTCAGAGCTGAATTTACGCTTTCCTCTTGGGATATGGCTGATCTTATGATCCTGCTCTATGCCACTACGTGATACTTCTAAATCTTAATAATGTAAACTCCTCTGCTTTAAATATTGACATAGCATACCAAGTTTTCCATAATCTCAAACTACTCTATGGCTCTGAAAAATTATGACTGCTTTCAGCTCTCCTAAAACACCTGCTCTGTACTTTGAACATTTTATCAGGTGAGACCAGTCTCTGGAAAAGGGCATCGTGCTTGGTAAAGTACAGGGGCATGGATATAGTGAAGGGCATGGATGACAGTCGACTGGTTGGGTTGACTGTTGCTGCAAAGGTAATTTAACAACTGTGAGGCTGGAGCGGGACCAAGTGTTTTGTTCAGTCAGAACTGACTCAACAGCACCTAACAACAACATTACCCAACCACGGAAATCAGCATCTGAACAGAGAGCTTTAAAAGTAACAAAACATTTACCGTCATCCTCTTCCTCACTAACATAATCTGGTTTATTCTTATAACAGAAGAAAGTTGAAGGGAGCTTCAGTGTGCTGGCAAGGGCTTTCTGCGCAGGGGTTGGAGTTAGCTCGTACACAATGAGAACGTCATCATCTGGAGGAGCTTCTCCTGGTGGCTCCTTCTCTTTTTCTACAACCAAAGTCAAAAGTTGATAAAAGATGAAGTTTGGTCTAAGTATTAGCATGAATTTTCTAACTAGAAATAAGAACTCAGGGAACTGATCTCCCAATTTAAATAGCATGATAAAAAATCTATATACACTTATACTGGACAGAGGTCTACAGAAATTAAAATTAGCAGCCTTATTGAGTGTCCTACCAAAATACCTGAGTAAACACAGGGTCTATTTAAAAACAGTTAGCACCCTGCTTTAAGCTATAATCATTGAAAATAACAAACTACTCTTTACATAATTAAAATACTAAAGTACTATGCTGTCATAATCACTTTTGGCATGCTAAACAATAATTTAGCAAAATACCCATGCATTTGCAAGAATTGAAAAGGCTTACATCAAAAGCAACAATTAGTGTGATATGAAACTAATCAGAAGCCAACCTTGATTAGTTCCCATAAAGTTGCAAGCAACTAGGACTATGCATTCAGTTTTTCCTATTTCCAAGTATGATACTAAATACATTTACATAAACACTAGTCTCCTGTGGGTAAACAAAACTCTTAAGAATCTAAGATAATTGCTATGGTTTAAATCCAACTGAAAAAAACAATTCTATATACAATCTGATCTATAAAGAATTTTCTGGCCAAAGAAATTAATAGTGTACGCAAGTCACAAAGCATAGCATGTACAAAGAGGGGCGACAAATTCTCTAGAGCAGTGGTTTTGAGCCCTCCTAATGTCGCAACCCTATAAATACAGTTCCTCATGTTGTGGTGACCACCCCCCAACCGTAAAATTATTTTTGTTGTTACTTCAAAACTATAATTTTGCTACTGTTATGAATCATAATATAAATAGCTGATAGGCAGGATGTATTTTCATTGTTACAAACTGAACATAATTAAAGCACAGTGATTAATCACAAAAACAGTATGTAATTATATATAGTGAAAGATTCTAATTGAAAATTAAGTGAAATTTTGTCTTGAACCATGGTGTACCCTAAGTAACATTCTTCACACCGGGTACTCCTATGTGGGCATATTTACATGTGGGCAGACCCGCCTGGAGAGGATAGAGAAGTGACGTCTCAGTTCCTAAGACCACCAGAAATATGTGTTTGCCAATGGTCTTAGACGACCCCTGTGAAAGGGTCGTTCAACACCCCCCCCACAGGGGTCGTGACCCACTGGTTGAGAACTGCTGCTCCAGAGCTATGCTTTCCAATATGATAGCACCTAGCCATAAATGTGGGTAGTCCAAACTAAGTTATGTTAAAGTTTCAAATATACACTCGATTTTGAAGACCTAAAGCTTGAAAAAAAAATTTTAAGCAAAATCTCATTAGTAATCTTTCATATTGATTAGATGCTGAAATGGTATTTTGGATAACAAATTAAAATAGGAATATAATTTTACACTTTTTCCTTTTTTTTTAAATGGCAACTAGAAATTTTAGAATTACATACTTCACATTATAATCTTATTGGATTATAAGGGCTCTGGAGAACTAGAGCCCTTTCTTAGCATCTTCAAAGCAGACTTCACGCCCATTCCTTTATCAATCCCTGGCCTGCATCAATAAAAGAACATTTTAAGGTACAGATTCTTGTTCCAGAATTCTGCCACTGGCTAGAAATGACAACACGGAGCAAGTTAGATCGCCTCTCTGGGCCTCAATTTCCTCCTATTGACACTCTTCGTCTCTAAGTTTCCTTGGGACTATCATATTCTTTGTCTCAAAACAGAAGAGTCTTTTCTTCTATTGAGAGACACTGGTAAATTTGGGTTTGGGGTCTGAGATTCTAGTCTGGGCTCCACAGTGAATGGTGCAAGGTATTCCCACTTGTCTGTAAAGTCCACACTTGTCATTTACACTTCTAGAAGCTTGCATCCTTAAAAAAATAAAAAATAAAAAGGTTAAAAGGAGCTTTTGCTAGTAAAAGGAGCCCTGCTGTCACAATGGTTAAGCACCCAAATGCTGAAGAAAGGTCACCTATCAAACCCACCAGGTGGCAGTTTCCATAAAGGTTAAGCTCCAAAGAAAAAACAAAACAAAAACACCCTCACTGCCATTGAGTTGATGCTGACTTACAACCCTAAAGAACAGGGCAGAACTCACTATGAGTTTCTGAGACTGTAATTCTATAGAAGTAGAAAGCCCAGTCTTTCTCCCATGAAGCCTCTGGTGGTTTCAAACTGCCAACCTGTGGTTAGATTACAGATTACCCCACGGGACATTAGAAAGCTGCTGCCGTGTATTTAGATAGAAAGGAGAAAGATGAGGCAGTTGGCTTCTATGAAACGTAACAGCCTTCGAAACCCCATGGGGAAGGTGACCAGACGTCCCGCTTTTTAACAATGTGTCCCGCATCCCAGTTTTTTTTTTTAAAAAGTCCCTATTTTTGGAAAGAATGCACGACAAGCTAGGTATACGGTTTTCAGCTGCCATGTGGCTATTTCACCAGGATATGAGTTTTATCTATGGTGTCCCGCTTTACCAATGTTAAAATGTGGTCACCTTACCCATGGGGCAGTTTTGCCTTGTCCAATACAGAAGGCTCTGAGTAACTAGCTACTTAATGTAAAGGGTTTGGGGTAGCTAGAATTATGCTTGGTATACTTTAAAATGGAAGCTCCCATATACCACACATGGTATCCCTGCACTTGTTTAACAGGTAATATAGTTGAGGGGTTCAAGATATGAGCACTAATAGTGATTTCTCATTTTTGTAATCTTGCTCTTAGCTCTCTATATCCCGCTTCCTATTCCTTCACTCCAGTACCAACACTAACCTGCAATTCTACAATTGATTTGTGCTACATATATACACAAACTGCCAAGTATATACTGGTGGCGTTAAAATTGGAGTCTTTGAAAATACAGTATTCTTCTAAACTATGCACAAAGGAAAAGCCCTACTTGAAAACTTTGTTGTTCCAAGATTGCATGCACACTGTGGGCAGTCATCATGTGTTTAGGTATTGGCAAACATTAGTGGCAGAAGACAAAAGTTAGGTAAAAATGTCTGCTTAAGCAAAAGTAAAAATAATAGAACAATGAAATACAAAGCAGCAAAAGGTGAGGACCACCTTGATCTAACTCAAATCAATATTGTCTGATGAGAAAAATTACATCCAAGTAAGAAAAAACCAGCCTTAAAAGATGTTATGTTAACAGACAAAAGTACTTAGCTAAAACTGGCATTCTCTACCATGCATGTTACAAGCTTAAATACTGAGAAACCAGGTGTCATCTCATACTGAGTATGCTAGCTCTATACCTTTGCTCTCAAGCTGTGAGGATGGGGCGCAGGTCCAAAAAGCCATTGGATTAGATTTAAAAAGGCTAAAATTAAATCCTAGAAAATAAAGAGCATTTGATTTTGAACATGTTCATAAACAAAATGAATATGAATATATGTAAAAAGTGCCTCAATTTATACTAATCTGCTGGCCTAACCTACTCAATTACACTGGTGCTTTCATTCTGTGCTCCCTTTAATCAAAGCAAGACGTAAACAAAATCTGAGCATGCAACTCCCATGTTCTTTGAGTGACAAGTAAAATGAAGAATGAAGGAATGAAATATGCTATCGATGCTCCTCAGTCCATGAGTCAGAATGCTTTCATACTACGTAAGTTAACCCTCTGCCTTAAGAAGAATAAATGTCTTGCAGCTGTGAAATCTAGATAGCACTGTTGCCACCTAAGCACTCAGAGGCAAACTTACTTTGGGAGGGGAAAAAATCTGTTCAAATATTTTTGGGTATTCACAAGATACAAAACACTGCTGACGGCCCAATGTTAACACTGAAGACTAAGCACTCACCCTTCTCTGGTGCTTTAAATGTGTCGTGAGCCGCAGACTCTTCCTTTGGAGAGGAAGCAGAGACATTCCTGGCTTTGCGATCTGAAGACTGCTTGTTATCAGAGTTCTCTGACAGTTCACATCTGTTAGGTTCCACTTTTCTTTCAGATCCACTTTGGACGACTGAAGTGGCTTCACTATTGTTATTTTTCAAAGGTGCATTAAAACTAAATCCAAACAAAGACCCAGTGGCTGAACTGTTGCCAAAAGCAAATGGTTTGGATTTTTCACTACTAAAAATGCTTTTAACAGACTCTGAACCAAAGACAAACTTTGGAGGAGAAACCACAGCTTTTGTCGTGGTTTCAAATATGCTAGACACTTCTCCAACTTCTGAAGGTGCATCTGCTGTATCCTCGCCTTGAATCAAATCCGTCCTCTCTCTAGTGGTTTCTTCTAACACAGCTACAGCAATTTTGCCACATGGTGACTCTCTGGGAGTATTGGGACAAGAAACGTGAGGAGTTATCAAGGAATCCTTTTCTTGAGAGAGTTTTGCTTCATCAAAAATTTTCTTAAATGAGTCTGCAACATCTTGTAGTTTAAAGCGAACAGCTAAATGTTCTACTTTTCTTTCTCCATCTGCAAAATCACATGCAGTCCACACCCACACTCTTTCTGTCCCTTTCATATTTTGTAAAGTCATGTCTGGAGTTATTCGGTGATTTGCACAAAGTTTTAATACCTGGTCTCTTCTCATCACTATGCGAACTTGCTTGTTCTCGTAATTCTGTAAAATCTTGATATCGCCAATGCCCCTTTCTTTCCACTGGCCAACATCTTTGTCATATCTATAGAGTTTTGCTCTGTGACTAAAAACAACCTGTTCATTTTCTTCACCACTGGATACTTTGACGAGATCAGGTAAAGGCACAACGGGTTCAAAGTACTGCCCATCTCTTTCCTCTTCTTGAGTGACATCGGATTCTTCATCAGTACCAACGGAAGTCCCGCTCTGATTTAACTTGGCAGGAGACTTAGATGGACTCAAGGCAGATTTGAAACTGAAGTTAAATCCTGTTGTTGACTCACCAAATCGGAAGAGGTTTTTTCTCACAGGGCTACTTGCCAATGGAGAAGCGTGTACTGAGCTACTCACACTGTCATCCAAAGTATCTTCTCGTAAATCATAGTTATCCCACTCTAATGTAGGCCCCGTGTTTTCAGAATTTGGCTTACTCGTGTCTGAAACATTGGCAGCACTTGAGCCTGGACTCGTATTCTCTTCGTCGGTGACTTTTGTTTGCTCATTTGTCAAAACGGTTTTGAAATCTTTCAGTCCACTCTTCATTTCTTCAGCTCTCTGGATTAACTTGGCAGCTCGCCCCGTATCAACAAGTTTATGGGGGGTTTGAAGTGGTATGTCTAATAAAAGTCTCTGGCATTCTTCGAATTTCTGCTTGAATTCTTCAGCTAGCTCTGGTGTTTTAAATTTTGCTGCTAGTTGTTCTAGCTTAGCATCACCATCAGAAAAATCGCTAGCTAACCACATCCATGCTCTATCAGATCCAGAGAGCGGCTTCAGGTTCATTGTGGTGGTGATCCAATGATTAGCACAGACTTTTAGCACTTGTTCTCTTCGCATCAGCATCCTCAGTTTGCCATTTACTTCATTTTTGAGAATTTTTAGGTTCCCTAAGCCCCTTTCTTTCCACTGACTTATCTCAGCATCAAATCTAAATAATTTCACCCTCTGTGAGTAAAGAACTTTTTCATCTTCCTCCCCTGTTACAAGTTCTACTTTTTCAGGCATTTGAACTACTGGTTCGAAATGGATGTCATCACTGTCTTCAGTCTTATAGGCATCATCATCTTTTTCAAGGTCCGCTGACGTGGTTTTATCAACAATTTTACCACTCTGTGATGAAAATAATTTTTCTCCAGCACCAGAAAATCCCTTAAAATTAGGATCTTTTTGGCCAAATTTAAATCCTTCCCCTGAAGTTGATTTTGCAAGATCTGCAAAGGTAAAAGTGCTACTAGTCTGACCAAAAGTCAAACCACCTCCATTCTTCTGGGCACTGGCCTCCTGGGCCTGCAAACCAGTGTCACTTTCAATGGGCTTCTCATTGTCACTCTTCTCTTGGTTTCCTGGCTCCTGGATGCCAAATTTAAATCCATCAGCAGACACAGGGATGGAAAACTTAAATCCTTCTTTTGTTGACTTGGATTCAGCATTAGAACTCTGAAATGTAAATGAAGGTATATTTTCT
The DNA here is from genome assembly GCF_000313985.2 of Echinops telfairi. Classification (NCBI taxonomy): domain Eukaryota; kingdom Metazoa; phylum Chordata; class Mammalia; order Afrosoricida; family Tenrecidae; genus Echinops; species Echinops telfairi. Next base: position 15,209,060 of record NW_022111368.1, read on the forward strand.
GGATCCACATGCCCAAATTTAAAACCTTGCTCAGAACTTCCGAATTTAAAACCTTTTCCTGAAAAGCCTGTTTTAAATCCTGTGCCCATCTGACTTCCAGACGAGTCCCTTAATGCAGATTTGGGGCCTACAGTTAAAACTGAAGTTTCTGCAACAGGCGGCTTGTGGGTTGGCTTAGAGTTGTCACAAGCCACACATTTTAAAGAAGAATTCTCATTTCGTTCCAAGCACACACTGCAATCCCACTGTCCTTCCTTCTTGGTGAACATTCCCTCAAATCCACTCTTTGGAGCCTGGCTCATCTCTGAAGAGGCAGGTGCTGAAACAGCAGAACTAGGCAGGCTCTCTTCACTTGGATTCTGACAAGAAATACATTTGGTAGCACTTGCTTCATTCCGTACCAAGCATACACTGCAGTCCCATTGTCCTTCCTTCTTAGCATACATGCCTTCAAATCCACTCTTCGGAGTCCTGCTTGTCTCTGAAGTACTAAACTTAAAAGAGGCAGGTGCTGGAACATAAGCAGGTTGACTCTGTTTTCTTGGATGCTGACAAGCATTACATTTTGTAGAGCTGCCTTCATTGAGTTTAAGACATGCGCTGCAATCCCACTCTCCTTCCTTAGCACAAAAAATTACTGATCTGAAATCACTGCTAACGGATTTAGGAAGATCTCCCTGACCAAATTTAAAGGAAGATGGCTGGACAAATGAAGACCCACTTTTGCCAGCAGACTGTGTATTCTGGCATGTGTTACACCTAGACGCAGTGGGTTCGTTTCTGACTGAACAGGTACTACACTCCCAGTGACCTTCTTTCTTGGGGGTCCTCATTGCAAATCTATCCTGAACACTTTCTAGGCCAATTTTAAAAGTGGGAGCAGTTTCAACTAATGGTGGGCCAGAGAGTTCTTTATTACTTGGTTTTAGATTTTGGCACGATACACATTTCTTAGCAGTTGCAGCATTCTTTAGTGAGCAGCTATTACAATGCCACCAAGAACCTTCTTTCTTTGCAAACTGAAATTCAAAATTCAAACTTCCGGCATCAGGTTTGCAAATATCCTTATTGTCACGACTTAGGGGCTCTTTTACAGTTCTGGGAGTCTGATTTGTCGGTGTGGCTACATTTGCTCCTGAGGCTTTTAAAATGTTCTGGGCCTCTTCAAACTTGCACTTAAAAAGTGCTGCTTCCTCGGGAGTTTTGAATCTTATAGCAAGCTGTTCTGGCTTCGGGGACTCGTCTGCATAATCAAGAGCGTGCCACACGAAAGATCTGTCTGAGCCAGCGTTTGGAGTCAGTCTCATCTCGGGGCTTATATAATGGTTCGCACAGATCTTCAAAACCTGCTCTCGTCTCATTAGAAGACGAATTTTACCAGATGTTTTATGCCTTAGGATTTTCACATTGCCAACGCCCCGTTCCTTCCATTCTTTGGATTCTGCATCAAAACGGAATAATTTTGCACGATTACAAAAGAATTCTTCCTCGTCTTCCTCACCAGTTTTCACTTCAATTTTATCCGGAAGAGGTACCACCGGCTCAAAGTGAGGGCCATCATCATCTTCATCAACTTGAGCACTGCTTCCATCTGTTTCATGGTTCTTGTGCGCCAACTCTGGAGCTGGTGTTCCAAACACGGCTTTCCCTGAACCATGGAAAGTAAACGTATCATTGCTTAGGCGAAAACCAGAATTTGTTTGCCGAGTTGGCCCCGTATTTTCTGTAAAGGAAATTCCAGACACAGTTTGGTTTCCAAAGTTGAAAGTATTTCGAGGTCCAATGGTTTGACCAGGTGTAGGTTTTGGTCCACTATAGCCATCTCCTTGCAGTGGTTTCTCTGAAGTCAGAAGCCCCAAAAGGCGTTCACTGTTATTGTAAGCTGTAGAAGGGGGCTGAGTCACAACCTGTGGTGAGGAAAACGTAAAGTCACCGTCATTTGATTTGAAATTTGAGTTAAATTTAAAAGGAGCTGGTTGCGTTGCATGTGCTGGTGTTGTCAGAGATGGCCTTATTCCTTCACCTGAAACAGGCTGAGCAAAATTAGATTTTCCAAACTCGATAACCTTAGATTCTGCAGATCTTGAAGCATGAGCTGAAACTGGAGGTTTTGTGAAATAACCTGGTTCTGGCAAAGGTGGATTTGTGTTTGTCTGTTGAACATTGTAATTAAAGTAATCATCACTCCGGGGTGATAAAATTCCTGTTGCAGGAGACTCAAAGCGCAGGGGAGGACCATAGATCTCTTGAGAAAACATACAAGCAGATGAGTTTTGTACTGGTGGTGTGTGCATCTGTTGTGAATAAGCATAAATATGCTGCTGAGGGGGAAGTCTATTCAGACCATAAACTGGACCCTGCAAGAAAAAAAAAAGTTAAAATGTTTGTAGGCTGTTCAAAAAAGCATCACTAGACAAATTCTCACAAACATCAAACCTAAGAATCATTAGATAAAGACGGTATGATCAGGGCTTATAACACATCACTTCAAGAAAGCAATGCTACCTACAAAGACAATTGAAGCTTATAACCCTTCATGCCATAAATTGAAAATTGTTCTAAATGTACCATCTGCCACAATAAATCAAAACACATATCTTCTTCATTCCTAAATAATGCATCAAATAATGTTAACAATAATAGTGGCAGTGTTGATGAAGATTAACATTTACTAGGTATTTACTAAGTATTTACTAATATAGCAACTGGCACTTTACATATTTATAAGCTCATTTTAATAGCACCCAATGAAGAAAGGTATTATTATTATTATACATAAGGTAACTGACATACAGAGATTAAGAAACTTGCCCAAGGTCACAATAAGTAGAAAATCTAGGTTTAAAGGCACCTAAATCCTCACTACTGTTTTAATATTTGTTCTCCATCAATAGTTTTTAAGTCACATTTTCAAGCCATTAGCTACTTACTTACCCAGAGGACGAGCAGGCTAAAATATTCTAGGATCATTTTCTGCCAAAGCAGAATGAAGAAGGGTCTACCCCCATCTCATATTAAAAATAATCCTAAATATTCACACTGAATACAAAAATAAACTAAGTACCACTTCTATATCTAGAAAGAAATCTAAAAGATCTATTCTTAAGGAATAGTACTAATAAAGCATTTCTCCTATAATTTCTCTGAAGGAAACCTAAACAATTGAAAATTTGATACAGGTGACTCACACTGTTCATGGATTCCACATTGGCAAACTCACCTATAGTGCAATGTTATAGCTAATTCCCCACAAACAATAGTTACGGCCGTTTACAGCCATAGGCAGACACACATAGAGCACCAAAAATTGGGTCGCTCAATATACATGTTTCCAGCTGAGGTTGAGCATGGAAGCACTGCTTTCAGCCCTCATACTATAAAGCAGCATCCTTTTTGCAAGCTATTTAATGGCCTATTTTTTTATGCTCTGGGGCTGGTGATTTCATTGATCAAAGTGGCCCCCAAGCAAAGCAGCAAAGTGCTCGCTACAATTCCTAAGCCCAAGACAACTATGCTGTTGCCTCAGGGAGAAAATGTTAGATATGCTTCACTCAGTCATGGTTCACAATGCTGTTAATCAATTAGCAATAGATGTTTAATATTTAATCTTTAAAAAGCACACATAACAAAAGATCATGTACTGAGTAACTGATAAAAAGCACACAGGAACATAACCCCCTTGTATTCTACAAGCAATGGTTCGTTATTTTGCTAAGTAAGTAGTCTAGGATACTTTACAGACCACTACCATGAATTATGAGAATCAACTGTATTTATTCACGTATAAAGTATTCCTTTGTTACCTTTGTGGGAGTAACATTAGCTGCTGGTCTGAGAAGATACTGGGAATTATATGCTGGTGACTGACTATAATACACTGATGGACCAGTAGTTGCAACTAAAACAAAAACACAAATACAAAAACAGTTAAAAAGTCTGTACTACAACAAGACCATCTAAGCAGGAAAGAACTGTAAATACAAATGCAACAGTAGTCAAAAAAAATTTTACATCAAAATATATCATAAAGAAAATTAAAACAATCGGGAGGGGGGGAACCACAAACTAGGACAAATAAAGAATAAAAGACTAGCACTCAAGTGGCCAAAAAGGACAGGTACCTCACAAGCAGTAAAAAGGGAGGCCAAAGCTGGGAGGCAAAGGTTATTTATAGAGCTCTAGATAAAGACATGTACATATACAAATATATTATATGAGGATGGGGAAATAGATCTATGAGCCTACATTTATAGGTTTA
>NW_022111368.1:15214527-15230250 GCF_000313985.2 Echinops telfairi
AAAAAAAAAAAAAAAAAAGGGAGGCCAAGAAGTCAGCAATTGGTCCATTCTAAAGAGGATTTTGTGGGTGAAATCAGTCATATTCCACATTAGAAAATTAGAATACTAGGTAAAGGAAGTGAAGGAACCCAAAGGCTTATGGTAATCACAAGGGGCATTTTTAAATGAGCCCTGAAAATCCGATGAATGTGAATGTTTTATATAAAATCAAACTCAGCTGATGATTTTCAGGTCAAAATAACTTTACTTATTCATGGGAAGGCTCTCCCAAGTAACACAAAATGTAATTCTTGGTTTATTAAAGGGGGTGGGGGGGTGGGATCACAACTGACACTCATTATGATATCAAAAGTATTTGACTTCACCTGCTTTGTAGAAACAAAATCAAAAGCAAAATAGAAGGTGCTCATGATGGCAAGCTACCCACAGTCATTTGCTTTCACCTGATTCAAAAGTTGTGGCAGAAAACCAAACAAGCAAGAAACCTTAGAAGTGAACGAATAGAAAATTACAACCTCAAAGACAACACACAATTTATTCTAGAGAGCACTGGGTAATAAAGCCCTGAAAAAAAATCTCACACATCTATTTATCTTTTCCATGATGACTTTACTAAGAAAAGCAAAAACTGCAAAAGCCCAAGTTTAAACTGGGAAAATGAATGGAACTGCCTAGTGAAGATGATCTTTTTTTCCCCCTTCTTCCCATCATATTATTTATTTATTTAAAGATTATTTTATTGGGAGCTCTTATCACTTTTATAATAATCCATAAAGAAGATAATTCTTTTGGAAATACAGGAGGAGAAAAGCAGAGCGCAGAATGAACTGAATAACTAGAACCAAGAGTATTAGATTTCAACATTCAATTACTGACTAGACAACAAAACTCCTAACAATAATTAAAAGAAAAAATGTTTAATTAAAGATTATACAGTAGTAAGCAAAACTGTTGTTTTCATCCAAGTGATTCAAAGTCTTGACAATTCCATGAACATAATAGTAAACAAATGAAACAAACATGAATACCATTTTGCTCTTAGTAACTGGCACACGATTTTTGGTAAGTCAATTGACGCCAACACTATCATGAAGGAAGCAACGGGGCCAGACACTTTTGGTAAATGTGCAACTGATTATTCTTTCTGAAAATTTCCCAGCACAACTGAATAAAAATTTATAATACCCTAGAATTCTAGTAACACAACCACAGAACTATTTACAGTAGGAAAAGCTAGAAATGACACAAAATAAAAAAAGAATTTGGAGGAGCTGATACGAAGGGCTCAAGCGGAGAACAAATGTTTTGAGAATGATTATGACAACAAATGTACAAATGTGCTTGACACAATGGACGTATGTGTGGATTGTCATAAGAGTGATACGATCCCCAATACAATGATTTTTTTTTTAATTGTGATACTTCCACGTGAAGTAATACCATGTATTTACTAGAAATATTTTTGAAGAATATTTAATAGGAAAATGCTCAGTACTTATTTTAGAAATAAGCTAAATAACCTACACACAATATAACAATCATATTTAAGAATTCTTTATGTATTAAAAAAATAAAGGAAATGTATTCAAATGTTAATAAGACTGTACATGATAGAAAAGTAGTTTGAGTTGGTTTTTTTTTTTTCAGTAGTTCTTTTTCCACTTTCTTTACATTGTTTCATACTTTTAGATGTTTCCTACATTAATCTTTGATTTGAAACTACATTATTTTTTAAAAGACAAAGACTATCTTAGTGTATTTTTACATTCTTGGTATGTTATGGCGATGGTGTTTTATAAACAATTATTTCCTGTTATCGTCCTTTCAAAATGTCAACAAAATAATTCCCCGTAGGCTTAAGTTCTTAATGAAGACATCTCTTAGTAGATAAATTAACATTTTTCACATTGTAAGGAATAATTCTATCCGTCTCAGCTTCTCAGAGATGTGCATGAAGTTATCTTTAACTCAAAACTTAATTGTTCTTGCCCATTTTAATAAAATTATCAGTAATACCAAATAATGCTTTTACATTTGCATAAACAGAAATTCAAAGATATTTATAAACAAACATATAAAGACAAGGTGACTTCTTAGGTCATTTAATTAAAACTTAGAGAAGTATAGTAAATTTTACTCATATCATGGACTATCTCATAGCAACTTACCTGTTAGTGGAGCTGCATGAAACGTTTGTGATCCTTGATAGCCATCAGGCACCGAGTCTGCTCCATAATTCTCTGTGGGCCAACGATGAGGGGATGCTGAGTTACTGCTACTTAGTTTCAATGCCTGCATTTCTTTCTATTGGGAAAAAAAAAAAAGACATTTCATGCACTTTATTGTTTGGGTCATCTTAAAATCTTACACTTAAGTACTTGATAATACTTTTGAATAGATTCTATTTTTCAATGTGATCTGGTTTTAATAACTGATTTAATAACTGGCTGATTTTAATAACATGATCCTCAGTTTATTAAAAACTCAATTATCTGTGCAGATTCTTCCATTTCTTAATACCACCATCTAATTCAGAGGTTCTCAACTTGTGGGTCGCAATCCCTTTGGGTGTCGAATGACCCTTTTACAGGGATCACCCGATTCATAACAGTAGCAAAATTACAGTTATGAAATAGTGGTTGTGGGGGGACACCACAACATGAGGAACTATATGAAAGGGTCGTGGCACTAGGAAGGTTGAGAACCACTGATATAATTAATTCTCTCTGTAACTCTAACCTATTATTAGTAGATAACTTCCTCAACGGAATTCATTCCATCTTACACTTGCCTAGATTAATGCTTCTTAAGTTCAGCTCTTATCAAGACATACCCTTGCTCAAAATACTTAAAAAAAACAAACCCTCTGACACTGAACTGATTCCAACTCGGAGTTACCCTAGGATTCTCAAAACTGTGAATCTCTATTGAAGCAAGCAGGCAGCCTAACGTTCTCCCATAAAGTGACTGGAGGGTTTTGAACTGCCGACCTTGCAGTTAACAGCTCACTAAAACCACAGTGCCACCATATATTTAACATTCTCAGACACTCACAGTTCTTAGCACTATTAGCTTAAACAGCCTTCACGTTTTTCCTTTTAAAATCCATCTGTGCTACTTAGACCTCTAAGACAAAAAAGACCTGCCAATGCCGTTTCCAAAGCTACAAATCTTTAAGAAAGCAGACGGCCACATCTTTTGTAGAATGGCTAGTGGGCCTGAACTACCAAGCTTTGAAATAGTAGCCAAGAACTGTGCCACATAGGTAAGGTGACCAGACATCCCACATTTGGTGGGGCAGTCCCGATTTTTAACAATTTGTCCCACGTCCCACGGCATCTTTTAAAAGTTCTGATTTTTTTTAAAGACTGCACGACAAGCTAGGGTATACGGTTTTCGGCTGCCATATGGCTATTTCGCCAGAATATGAGTTTTATCAATGGTGTCCCGCTTTACCAATGTTAAAATCTGGTCACCTTACACATAGGGTACTACTATTAGACATTACAAATTATCTCCCTATCCTAGAATCATCACTTTCCATTTATCAATGTTTGAAGTAATTATAATTAATCTTTCAAAATGAATGCTTTCAAATGCTAACTCTAACCAAAATGGTGAAAGAACAACAAGTACTATTTCCTTGGAATTTATTACAAATATATGTCCTAGGCACAAGTTATTACTTCCAATACATTGTTAGATAAATAATTTTAACTCAAATCTTAAGAAGGGAGTGGGGTGAGGTAGGACGGGACTAAGAAATGATATCATTTAATTCAAACAAGGCAGGTCTCATTCCAAAAATGTTTTTAGACCACCACCATGTTGTTTAGACAAAATGGTTGACACAGAACCTTCTAGTTTAGCTAGGGAGCCCTGGTGGCCCACTGGGTTAGCCTGGGATTGCTAACTGCAAGGTCAGCAGTTTGAAACCACCTTCTCAGGAGACTGGAGGGGGGGAGGCTTTCTACTCCTGTAATGAGGTACAGTCTCTGAAGCCCTCTAACACAGCTCTACCTTGTCCTATTGGGCAACTATGAGATAGCTCTGATTCAGTGGCAGTGAATTTTTGGTTTTGAGTATAGCTATTTGGCTAGCTACTTCCTCAGCTACTATATAAAGACATAAACGGCAACCTCTGAGAACCCAACTACAAGACCCTACACAATGTTCCTTACAAAACGGGTATTCATCAAGAAGCCTTTTCGCTTTCCAAGGAAATCCGTGTTTCACACAAGAGGTAAAAAAAAAGTATCAGATGTTCCAGTATCGGACCAAGCATCCAATCTAGCACACCGGTTTTCTTCTTCTAGGGGTGTCTGCCAATAATAAGGTTTCCTAAAATTCTGATGTTCACAAATGTCTCCATTTTCAGTCCATTTCCAAACTAAAACTTTTTCCCACACACCCATCCACTGTGCTTTGTCCACATGTTGAACACGCATAAAAGAAATGAGTGGAGCAATTAAAAATTTTACTGGTCACTATTAGTATCTAATCAATATATGTACAGTAAAAGTTGAAGACAATTAGTTACTCCGATTCTCTCGCCTGATAAAAAGAAAACCCTCACTTGATAAAAGAAAAACCATACAGAAAGATAAAGTACAACTGATCCAAATCTCATTAGGTAGTGGGGAGTCAGTCCTAGAGCCAAGTTTTTCAGATTCTACTACATTTCCACAAAAATTGATTTGAGGTACCTGAAAGATACCAGAGGCCAAAACTGAATGTAATGTAAGAGGTCATGAACTTATAAAATCTTTGCATAAATTAAAAACTGTGTTCCCCTACAAACCTATTTTAAGTCTCACACAGTTTATTGTACTGTAAAACCTGGTAGTGTGGCAGCACACTTCAAAACCACTATGGTCTGGCTTCAAACACCTTCCATGTTGGTTTGTCCCATCAAGTCCACTGCAACTCATGATGACGCGTACAGATATGGTTTAACTCTTAAAGTTTCTTAGTTCTTGCCAAAAGTAAGATCCAAAAATTAAAGTCCCTTTACCCTACAAGTTAAAATTGTTTCCTTACTCAGTTAAGAGTTTAATATAAAAGTATTTTGAGAGACTTTTTTGAGGTTTAGACCATTTTTTTCATTCCTATCAAGCTGACCTTCAGAATGAACTCACAGGCCAAGATAAGATTAATAATTTAGAAGTTAGTTCAAGTCTATCACCTGAGAACGTCCCCTATGCCAGGAAGCACCTATATTTAGGACAAACTGTCCCTATCTTTGAAGGATTTCCATCTTCCTATCTTGTGGGGTAGTCAAACACATCATTTTAAAAAATGTATTAAATGTATGCAAAAGCGAAGTATGATTCTACAGAAGCATGGCAAGTAGGCATTTTGCCAGCTTTAGAAAGAAGTACAGACATGGTTGGACACTAAATCTTAGAATAATAGAGGCACAGTTTAGAAAACTAAGTGATTTACCTTAATAGCTTCTACTTGTTGGCAGATCATTTTCAGCAGAGAATTTTGATCTTCTGCCCATCGAGGTGGTGTTTTAGGAGAATACTATAAATATAACAGCAGCAGCAACAAAAAAAATAATTAGGACATCTAAATCAAGAAAGTTCACAATGGAATAATTCAAAATGAAGTAATTCCTTCCTACTTACTTTATAACTTTTATTAGGTGACAGAGAATACTTGGTGGGAGATGGTGTAGAATGTTTTATTTCTGAATCAGCATTTCTCAAAGAACCGTTTTTATAAAGAGGACCTCCTTCACTATAGTCTTCAAGTTCTTGCATGACTGAATTAAGCAGCTCCTTTACAGACTCCAGAGGCACAGGTAACTAAACACAAAAGGTATTAACCAAGGTTTTAGGTTCCCAAACATCAAAGTCAGAATTCTGAAATTACTATTTCTTCTTACCAATTTATTTAAATTTTACTCACTTTTGTACAGCAAGCACCTTACACGTTATTTTTGTTACTTTTTCCCCACTGTGCGACTAGCTTCAGTGCCCGAAGCCCTGAAGGGCTACAGTTTGCTCTGGCTTGGGACACTGTGAGAAGCCCATAGGAACAAGCCTGCCATCCATAAATCCAAACCCATGCCTCACCTTACACTTTAAATTATACACATGAAACTGTTTTGTAATCATCACATTCTGCAGACTAGTCTTGACTGTAACATCCATGCTATTATTTCTCTTAGTCATTGGTAATAGGGGATTATTAACTTGGGAAGTTATTCTGAGCGAACAAATTAATTAGTGATGTTTTCTAATTGATTGTGAATAAAAAATAGATGCCAGACTGCACTATGCAAAATAAATTCAAATCCAAAAACAGCAACAACAACTAGTAAACAAGATACTTAGAAACAGCAACACCGATTAGTAAACAAGTTACTTAGAAGGCTTCACCTAACTGAAATTAACACCATGACGACATTCTCAAACTAATGACGGCTGCAAGTAAGACAGTCAATAGTGAGAGTGATAGAAGCATGTGATGTTATCAGCAACAATGTTCAATTTTAGGAAAATATTTAAATGACAAAGAATTAGTCTTTATGTTGCAATACTTGCATTGATTACATTGCCAAGATAACAAAAGTAATGTGGTCCAATGTAAGAAACCATCTACAATTCCCCAAGGAGTACTTGCATAAGAAATACACACCTAGAGTCTCAGATTTTAAAATGACACAGCAAGATAATGTCAAATATTTACACACCAAAAACATACATCCCAAGCATTATTGACAAAATGTCACTGAACATTTTTGAAAATGTCGAAATAGAAATTCAAGACAAAAGTACTTATTACTCAATTATGAATAACACAAAAATACAAACAAAAATCTGCAACTTACTTTCTTAATCACTGCTGGATTTGAGTCACTATCATCTAAGATTTTTATCAGATAGTCCCTGGATTTTCTCAAATAATTTTTGCATTCTTCTTGTTCTTCAAGAGAAAGGGAATCATTTTCAATGTCTTCTGATTTCCTGTGAAAAATCTACACAAAGAGAGCCTTTATAAATAAATTAGATTTTTACAACAGCAAAACTTTTACTTGAGGTGCCACACCTACTTACCAGTGCAAGATGCCAGTAAGAAACAACATTTTTTACAGATTCAAATGTAGTCATAGCATCTTCTATATTTCCGTTAATTGCATCCAATATAGCAAATGCTATTTGTGCTGCTTCTTCGTGTTCACCAATTTCAGACACCTAAAGAGATTTGGGTCATTTTGGAAATTATTTTCCAAAGATTTTAGATGATTTAATGAGATTAATGTTATCTTTTCTTATCATATTTGCAAAAGCTAGGAATTCAGTTAACAAAACCACATTAAATATCCAGGCAATTAATTGAAGCAGTCAGTATCACTACTTCTTGATTTATAATCTACAAACCATTATCTCTTTTTAATATACGCAATAATTCTCTCTTACCTGTATGTCTGCACTATGAAAATGTTTGAACAGAGGATCTGTGGGTTCAGGAACACTGGTCTTCTTCTTGATTGTCTTCAAAAATGGTAATATCTTCTTCCAATAATAAACACTTCTGCCTATGTATTCCCGTTGATCATAAAACGAATTAAGTTCACTGCCCTGAAATACAAAATTGAAACTTAAGCCCAAGGAACAAAAATCATCGGATATAAAACATTTATAAACAGTCATAATTGATTAAACTATCAAGTTAGGGAAATAAGATGAGACAGTCCCCGATCTTAGCAGTCCCAAATCATCTCACAGGAAGTCCAGCTAATACAATTAACAAAAGAAAAGGAAGAGAAAGGTATACAGAAAAGGAAAAAAATAAAACTATCCTTCTTTGGGGGTATGACTACTGAAAATCCTAAAGAACCAGCAAGAAAACTTTCTGCAACTCAAAATAAGTGATTGCTATCAAGGGTGTAGGAATCCTGCTGGTATGGTGGCAACTAAAGATACCATGGCTTGGGTCAGGCATACCTCATTTCTCAGAGTAACTCCCTTGCTTTTCAATACTCTTAAAGAGATCTTGTGCAACTTACCTTTTGATCTCCTGACTGCTGCTCCCATTTACATTGACATCTCCAAAATAAAATATTTAGGTATAAACTATAAAACTACTAAGATAAAGAAATATAAATGGGTTGATAGTCCATTATTCATGGACAGAAAGTTATTAAGATGCCAATTTCTCACACTTCATCTATAGAACCATCTCAATTTCCAACAGAATTCCATCAGCTGATTAGCAGATATCAACACAGTAATTCTAACACAATACAGAAGCAGAGTTGAAAGATTAACACCACAAGGCGATCAAGATATTGTGATAATGACAAAGTAATTGACAAGTGGAAGATGGGTACAGAAGAATCTAGAAATAACTTTATAAATTTCACAACTATAAACTCAAAGCTGATCACAGACCTATATATAAAATGTAAAACTAAATGATTTCTAGAACCTAGGTAATCTTAGGTTTAACAACGACCTTTTTCTTGTTTTTAATTAAAAGATCATTTTATTGGGGACTCTTACAACTCATTACACCGATTGCATCAGGCATGTGTGTACATATGTTTCCTTCATTCATTTCTAGACATTTACTTTTTATTGAGCCCTTGGTTAACAGCTTTTTATTTCACTCCCACCCACCCCCACCCTCATACCCCCTTGACAGATTGTAATTGTTATTTTCATATTTTCCATTGACTGCTATCTCCCTTCCCTCGTGTTTTCTGCTGTTCTTCCCCTTGAAGAAGGGTGCATGGTTATGTGTCGATCATTGCAATCGGTTCCCCCTTTCTCTCTTCCACTCCGCCCCTTCTTCCTACCCTTCTGGTATCACTATTCCCACTCCTGTTCCTAGATTTCTTGTGTTGTGAGCCCCATCTCTTCTCTATACCTGTGTACGTGCTCCAGTCTAGTCTGAACAATGACCTTTCTGAGTGCCTGATGTTGGCGGTCCAGTCAATGGACGATGAGAAGTTATTACAGTGAACCCTCGCCACTTCGCGCTTCGACTTCCGCGGCTTCACTCTATCGCAGTTTTTGCTAACAGCGCATGCTCTGTCATTACTGCCACTGATTGGCTCATACTGTACACGCTTCTGTCTGCATCGCTACGTATCGGAGCTACGTATCAGATGCATTTTTGCTTTTGTACAGTGTACTGTAATTGTTTGCGATTTTTAAGAAATTTTATCTAAGCCCTATGATGGCTCCTAAACGAGCTTCTTCTTCTAAGCCTTCTGACAATAAAAATAAGCGCCAGAGGAAGATGCTCACCATTCAGGAAAAGGTAAAACTTTTGGATATGATCAAAGATGGCAAGAAAATCGTGGAGGTTGCACGCCATTTTGACTTGAATGAGTCTTCCGTTCGGTCCATCCGTAAAGAGGAAAAAAACATCCGTGCTACGGCTACTTTCACTTTCAACAAGGAAGCAAAGCGCATCGTGACAGGTCGTAATACGTTCATAGTAAAAACGGAGTCTGTCCTAGCCGTTTGGATCATTGTAACGTCCGAAATGTTTTACTGTATTTTCCCTTTTTCGTTTAATAAATTGGGTAATACGAGTGTAATGGTGACAAAAGGGTGTTTTTTCATGTCCTCTATGCTCTAACTACGAAAATATTTGATTTACAAATAAGGAATCCTACTTCGCGGAATTTCATTTATCACGGTAGGGTCTAGAACCGATTAACCGCGATAAACGAGGGTTCACTGTATTTCTCTTCTCTTATGTGCCATATCAAAAGCATAATTTACAAAAGAAAATACTGATAAGTTGGACAGCAGTAAAATAAAAAACTTCTGTTCTGTGAACGACACTATATTAAGAAAAAGAAAAGACTGGGAGAAAATATTTGAAAATCAACACATAATGGCCTTGTATACAAATGATATAAGGAACTCTTTTAACAATAAGAAAACAACCTAATTACAAAATGGACAAAAGCTCTGAAAAGGCATTTCATCAAAGACATACAGATAGCAGTTACACTGAGATTTCATGGACAGTGAAACCTCTGCTGTCGAATTCGATTTGTTCCAACTTCATATTCAAACACCATAAAGTTGGAGAACTAAACGCTTTCCCATAATAATGGAAAACCAAACAATTGGTTCTGGGATGCAAAAATTACACAGAAAATTTCCTTTTTCCAGGATTACAAATCACTACGGAGGTTTTTAGCCTTCTCGAATATCAGTCTCAGATGCACTGTCACCATCAAGTTTCTGATTTATCCACGTTACAGTAACTTTTCAACCTCTTCGATGGTCTGGGTTTTGTTTCAAAGTTAATGATTTCACACCTTTCACTACATTAGCTTCTTACTCAAATTTCACAATGATTTCTTTAACTCTACTGTGGTTCTCCTTTTTCTCTCTTAACACCTTTACTGCTGGTATGATTTTCTTTGGAGTCACGGTTATGATATTATAAGTGCATAATGAGCAAAAAAAGTACAATGGTGAATGTTTGAATGCACTAACATAACGTAAGTAGTCTGAGAGGTGAGACAACGCAAGACTCACTCTTGGTCCACACAGGTATCCCCTCCCCCCCACCCCCCCAAGAATGATTTTCTTGACTATTGAGCAAAGCTATGAACACCGAGCATATATTTTTTTAACTTTGATGTTTGCGTAGTGGAAAGTTCAAGGTTGGAGCTGTTCAACAGCAAAGTATCATCACTCTATTACCTATTAGGGTGGCTAAGATGTAAATGTTCATTTACAAACATACCAAAAATGACATGTAACTAAAATACCCTTCAGTGAACAGATAAAGCAAACCGGAAGTAAAACCACACAATGGACTTCTATTTAGTGAAAAATGTCAAGCCATGAAAAAACATGGAGGACCCTTAGCAATGTACAGTACTAAATATAGTCAAAGAAGCCAAATTTAAAAAGATATATAATGTATGATTTGTAACTACATGACATTCAGAGAAAGACAATAGTAACTGCTAGCAGTGAACACAGAAGTTACTATGTGCTGGGCACCGTGTTAAAGTGCGTATACACTTTTGTGGCAAGACAGAAAATTGAATTTCACCTAGGATGATCTGAGCCACTGTTTTCATGACTGAAAAACATTCCATTAAAAGTTTATTATTTTCGAAATTAAAGTAATTCTTTATACAAATGTTTACACTTTTAATAAACTCACCGTTTTCTGAAGACATTTTGCCCAGTATATAAGCAGAGCAGGCTGAAGGCCATGTTTCTCCTGAGCCCTTAGGGTATTTATTTCACGCTGGACTAGAAGTCGCAATTTTGCTGAGGTGCCAGGTCTGAAAAAGTTTTAAGCAAACTGCTTTGCAAACGCATATCATCACTTAAATATTTATTAACCATCAGATAATAATTTAGTTAAATTTCTTATAAAACCTAGGCAGGCAATTGCTAAAAGAATGTATTTGTTTTACTACTTACATTGCTTTTCTGTGAATCAGATTACAAACTGCATCCCACCAAGATTTTTGTCTTTCTGTACACAGCTGTTTGCAAACAGGAAGAGGTAAACACAATGGCTGATAGAAATTATAGTGAGAATTACATTTCTCTTTTAGCTGTAAGTGGCTGGTATATATTACTCCCAGAAGAAACACCTGAAAAAACGAATTTAAGTTAGAAAAAAACTAAATAAACTTTAAACATATTTAATTTGCTTAAAATATATGCTCACCTCAAGATCTAAAATACATATTGATTCAGGTGCATTTGTTTCGAGTCTTGAGGTTTCCTGGGGCAAATGATGAAAAAGCTGTTTTAGCCATTTTCTGATTGCTGGTGAGGAGGGCAGTGAATTCCACTGTAAGCCAAGCCAAGTAAGGTGCTGCAGACTCCCATTGTGTGCTCGAATGGCACCTGAAGTAAAAGAAAACAGCAGTCTTGGGGGCGTTTTTAGGAAAACTGTTTTTATCATTAGTTTTCCCATAAAAAGCCACTAACTCGCATTAAACATTATCTAAAGTTTATAACTGTCCTTCTGAGGAAATTCTATAAGCACATTTTCATACTTTCATTAAATTCATCACACTTCATACACAAAAAGTTTAATAAAAAGTTACATTGGAGAGAGAAGGGGTTGGAAAGGGGGAACCAATTACAAGAATCTACATATGGCCTCCTCCCTGGGGAATGGACAACAGAAAAGTGGTTGAGAGGAGAGGCCAGAGAGTGCAAGATATGACAAAATAATAATAATTTGTAAATTATCGAGGGTTCATGAGGGAGGGGGAAACAGGGAGGGAGAGGGGAAAATAAGGAGCTGATACCAAGGGCTCACGTGGAAAGCAAATGTTTTGAAAATGTTGATAGCAACAAATGTACAAATGTGCTTGACACAATGGATGGATGTACGGATTGTGGTTAGAGTTGTACGAGCCTCCAATAAAATGATTTTTTTTATATAAAAAACAAATAATAAAATAAAATTCAGTCTTGAAATATTAAAAAAAAATTACACTGGAGAAAGCTCACCTAAGAAACAAAGAGACACATTAAAACCAAAAAACCAATTGCCTTCGAGTCAATTCCAACTCAGAGAGACCTTAGAGAACAAAGGGAAAGTGCCCTCTAAGAAGTCCAAGGCTATAAATCTTTATCTGAGCTCGTCATCTCATCTTTCTCCAGTGAAACAAGTCTGAGTGCCAACCACTGACCTAGAAAACCAAAAAAGGGGGGCACTAAGAGGTCAAATATAAAATCTTCAAAACAATGGATTTTCCCCTTCAGTAAAAAAATAATTAACATAATGGGATCCAAAACCCAAATCACTGCCAGCAAGTTGGTTCCAACTCACAACCGTCTTCTAAAGGGTTGCTGAGGCTGTAAATATTTACGGAGTCAGCCTCATCTTTGTCCGGTGGGTCAGTTAGTGGGTTTAAACGATCAACTTTGCAAACAGCAGCCCAATGCGTATCCAACAGCTTCACAAAGGCCACATTAATTTATTGGATTAGATAACTTCTTCCACAAGAAATTCAATACTGAAAACAAAAAGGTGTAATTTTCTCAAAATACAGCAATTTTCAAAAGACTGAAAATTACTCATCTCCTTTGTTTCAGTAATATTCTTTTTAAGTTCTGTGAGAATAATATTGAATGCAGACAGTTTATAAGTGTTTTCATCACAATATTATTTGCAATAGTAAAATTTTTAAAAATGGATGCCTTCAAATGGAAAATGTTAAGAAAATCATGGCTAATCTGCAGATTATACAGCTCTGAAAGTGATATTTACAAAGAGTCTTTATAAACACAATGGAACACTGAATTACACTTGCAGAAGTTACTGAACTGGAGGTTTTGTTGTATATGTATTTGCCACAATTGAAAAAGAAAATTACACAAATAACAATGAGTCAAGGAAGAAAATGTTCTAAAACTGATTGTGGTACTAACTGTACAACTCTTCTGGATATGAGTGAACTATTAAATTGTGTGATGTGTGAAGTACCAATAAAACAGTTTTAAAAACACACACAAAATTTTACATTTTGAAAAAAATAAACACTATGGAAAAGCAAAAATAAAGACGACAAATTACCCTACCCCCCAAAATAAAAATTCTGAAAGGAATAAAGGAAATGATCTTTTTCTGGATAATGAAGTCATGGGAAATTCATTCTTTTTAAATTTTGCTGTCCTCTTCAGATAAAAAAAATTACGACGTGGTTTTCTTGGGTTTTTTCTTACCAACATCATATCTAGCCAATTCGTCAGGCTCCGGGGCTCGCACATCAATGTCTGCGATATCATCACTACCAAGGAAAGAGCTGTCCTTAGCTGACTGGCTGGAGAACAGAGCATCATATAAAGCAGACTGCCCACTCTTGTTGGCAAAGGACTCCACGACCTCTTTCAAGAAATCTTGCTTTCCATGACTTAAGTTTAGCAGCATGTGCCCTGAAAAAGATTGTATTTATTATTATATCCCCATCATTTTGAAAATAGATTGTTCTTACTCACATCTCTCACTAGCTTCATTAATCACCCTAAAGAGGAAGTAACATGATTACCTTCTACCTAACCCACCAACCACCACACACACACACACACACACACACACACACACACACACACAGATTCCTTATGTTGAAAACGGACATTGATAACTTCGTAGTTCTTGTATCTGTTAGAGAAAATAAGAGAATGCATGTGAAGAATGTCAGAATCTTTACATTTCAGATGGAGAAGTGCAGGATTTACGTGCCCACAGGAAAGCAAAGTCAAGATCTAATTCCTCTGGACAAATATATTAATTTATAAATACGAGTGATCGGATTCATGGCTTTTTAGAAATAATTTACTTACAGGACTCACTCCCAAATATTCTGATTCCACAGGTACGGAGTTAAGAATTTATTTTAAAAACAAAGTATAAATGAAGTACTGGTATATGCCACAGCATGGATGAACTTGACATTATTGTACAAAGTAAGAGAAACCAATCACCAAAAGATCACATCATGTAGGATTCTATGAAATAAAAAACTGTTCTATCGAGTCATTTTCCACTGAGAGCAATTCTACAGGACAGAGTAGAACTGTCCCACTGGGTTCCCAGAGTTGTCTTTACAGAAGCTGACTGCCACAACTTTCTCCCATGGAGCAGCTGGTTGAGTTTGAATGCTGACCGCCATCAGCAGCTAAATGCTCTAACTGCTGCAACACCAGGAATCCTCATTAATATGGAGTGTCCAGAATAGGCAAATTCATAGAAGCAGAAAGTACGTTAAAGTAGGTTAAGGATGGGGAAGACTGAGGAGGCACTTGAATGACCACTAATGACTACATAATTTACTTATTGGGTGATAATGTTCTTAAATGTATTGTAAATATGCTACAAATCACTGCATCATATACTTTAAATGAATGGACTGTATAGTGTGTGTATGTCCATAAAGTTTTAAAAATAACAAGGATACTCCTGTGATTGCTGTGCTCAGTAAGGTTAGGTGTCTTACTGAGCTTGCAGACACACTGGAATGTCCAGATAAGTTAAGGAGGGCAGGGGGCAGCGCTCCAGTGAAGTTTACTAGGAAGGCGGAGTACATCCAGATATCTTTGCTACAGAATAAAGAGGTATTTGGAGGGGGGGTGGGGGGGGGATGGAAATCACTTCAAGGGCTGAAAGTCGAATTCCCACAACCAGTATGACTCTGTTAAGACAGAGGAGCAATATAAACATCTTGAGTCCTTAGACCAAGGCCTAGCTAAAGACCAAAGTTTAAAGTAACTTTGATACAGTATTTGATCTTTTTTTGTACAAAAGTTCCTTCAACTTCATATTAACACTGCTCCTTACAAAACTATTACGTACTTCAGTCACTGCTTGATTCACTGGCAGTAGCTACACCAATCTCTTTAAGTTATTTCCTAGTAAAATTACAAATACATAACAGACTATAGATAGGGTCTACCCAAACAGACAAAACTGCAAATAAATCTACAAACTTCAAAATAAAATGTGTGGGGATATCATCTTTATTCCTCCCTATGCTGTCAGTTCCTCAAGAGATATATATCTGTATATTCTTCCATCTTTATATGCCACCCATAGCATTGCTCAACAAGCAGCTGACGCTAATTTGTTGGTAAATCAAAAAACGTATTAAGTTTAGGGCAAGCGTGTAAGGCATCATCAGAACAAAAAATCTTACCATAGTGAATGATGGGGGGAGTGCGGAGTGGAGATCCAAAGCCCATTAGTAGGCCACTGGAG
>NW_022111368.1:15230830-15265815 GCF_000313985.2 Echinops telfairi
TTAAAAAAGAAAAAAGGAAAAAAAAAGGTTTAGAGCAAGCTTTGAAATATCCAGGATGGAGGGTCAAGCAGCTGCCTATCAATGAACAAATAATATCAAATATTTGTTCCCTATAAAGGAGATACTTCCTTTTCCTATCCATTGGATTTAATATTACAAAGATTAAACAATAGACTTATCTGCTGGATAGATGAAGGTTTGAAGTTTCCTAGCAGAAAAAGCTTCCCTTTTGCTTCTGAAAACTGACTAGATAGAAATGAGTATTTTAGTATTATTACCTGATTGGCTGAGACGATCATAGGCCATCATTTCCAATAGACTTTGTCCAGCTTCTCCTTTTATTAGTTTAATCTTTGGTCTTGGAACCTGATAATTTTAGAATAAAAACCTTAATTCAGTAAAACTCATTTTCTAGTAGTAAAATGATCCTTCCTACTATACTCACTTTTTTGAAAATATCAATCAATAGTTAAAATGAGCTGGAAAACAATGCAAAAAAAAAAAACTAGGCGCCAAGGAATTTGCTAAGAAATCTATGAAAGATGCTTAAAGAGAACATTTCTGAGAAACTACTTTCTACTGACATCACATTCGACTTACACTTAGAGAAAGAGAAGTTAAAGAACTTTTCTATCTGTATTAATAGAGCAACGAAAGAGGGTAGTCATACTTTACTGATCAAATCATACTTGAAAATGTCACAAAAAGCACTCCAAACCATTTCCCCTGAAAAACTACTGCAATAGGAAACAAATAGATATGACAGCTGCCATAAGATACTAAGAAAATTTTCTCATATAAAAAGGTTTAAACATTTTTAATAGCACCGAAAGAAAAAGGGAGCTCAATGGTTAGAAAAGTCAAGAAATATTCACACCACATAAGAATCCAATGATCTAAAGATACAAAGGGCTTCACTAAAAACTAGTGACTATCCATCACTGAAAATGTTCAACAGGCAACAATCACTTATTGGAGGTGGTGGACAGAGTATCTAACTCTTAAATTTCTAAATGACTTTCTTAATTGCTGATAGGGATGTTAATTTGGTATAATCTCTATGATTTTAAGAAATTTGGCAATAGTTCTAAAAAATTGTAATGCGTATATGAAAGTTCATCTTGTAATTCTTTCAGGAATTCATTCTACTCATACATTTTCATGTTAAATGACACATATATTTCTGAATTATTGAAAAACTATGATACATCCATACAATGGGATAATATTCAACCATCAAACCAAACTGAAATGGAAATATCTCCAAGATATAGTTCATAAAAATAAAGCAAAGTAAACATAATTTTCAGAAT
This sequence comes from Echinops telfairi, assembly GCF_000313985.2. Lineage (NCBI taxonomy): Eukaryota > Metazoa > Chordata > Mammalia > Afrosoricida > Tenrecidae > Echinops > Echinops telfairi. Next base: position 15,232,144 of record NW_022111368.1, read on the forward strand.
GTTTGCTATCTGAATTTCTTTAAAGGTGGGAGAGCATGTACACATACATATCTTTGTATATTTTGTGGCATATGCACACAACATTTCTTGAAGAACTCATAAGAAACAAATACCAGTTCCTCCAGGAAAGAGGGGTTAACTATGAAACAGAGATAGCAAGGTACTCACAATAAATCCTTTTGTGCCTCTAAAATTTTAAACCTTATGGATAAAATCGCCTTTCCTACAATAGTAACTTTTCAAAATAAGGATCATCTTTACGAACCTAAAAGTTCTGGCTTTGGGATTTTAGAATGTATCCTTTTGACCTGTTTTTTCAGCCATAAGTTTCCTAAACATGCTGTTGAACTCTTTCATAAATAAATGCTGAAGCGCTCACAAAAACGTGGAGTGAAACATAATTCTTTTGACAATTCATTTATTTAATCACTTACAAATTGTTCAGTAGCTGACATCTTGCGGCTAGTTAATTAGTTATGAATCCATTCAATCAAATTATCAAGTCACCATTTCCACGTTAACTCAAAAGTTTCTATCTAGCTAAAAATGCAAGTCCTACTAAGCAGAACTTTGAACAAGAATAGGAAGTTAGCCGGATGACTCTCGATAGACCCTTAATGCAGCTCTCAATCTCATTTTTACACTTGTCATTTTGATAATAAAGCTCTAAAATAAACTATTAGAAAATTCAACTAGGAGGTTCCCACTCTACATCTGGTTCAATGGAAATACCAGGGAATTTCAAAAAATTGGTGGAACCAAAATCCTTATCTTTTTACTTTTTTTATTAAATAAATTTATTCTATTGGGGGCTTTTACATATATTATAACAAACCATATGCCCATTATCTCAAGCAGACATGTACAATTATTGGTATCAATAATTTCTCAACATTATCTTTCTTCTTAAGCCCTTTGATATCAGTTTTTCCCCTTCCTCCCCCACTCTGCCACCCCACGAATCCTTATCATGTAGTTATTATTTATACATGTCTTACACTACCCTGTCCGTCCCTTCACCTACTGTCCTGGCATTCTTCCCGAGGGCTTTACTCTGCTGTCACTGCCATCCATTCCCGTACCCTCCCCTCCGCGCCCTTCTCCTCCTGGAATCGTTGCTGTTGCTGAAAGGGGTCGTCTTTTCTGAATTCCACATATCGAAAGCTCTCGTCTGTGCTATTGTCTGTATACCGGTCTAGTGGGAATTGTGAGACTGGACAATTATCATAATAGTGGGGGGAGGAAGGATTCAAGAACTGGAGGGGTGTTGTGTATTTCATCTGCGCAAAACTGCACCCTGGATACATTTTCTCCTCCGAGCAGCCCTTCTGAGCACGGACATCCAATTGTCCACAGATGGGCTCTGGGTCTCTAGCTTGATCCATTCTCCATCATCTTGATGTGGCTGTTTTATTTTTGGAATTCTGTTGTCTGTTCAAGTTCTTAACTTTAAATTCCATTTTTTTCATGTAATTTTTGAAGCCTCCTTGTATGTGGTAGTTTAAAGACAAAGAGACTGAGAAGATATCTATGTTACAATAAAAACAGTATTCTGCAGGAAGTAAAGTATACTTTATGTGAGATTAAAAAGTGTGTTTTTAATTTAGTAGAGAAAGGATTTAAGGAGACTTCAAAAAAGTTCTTGGAAAGATGGAATTAAAAGATAGTGAATTTTTCCACAAGCTTGTTGAAGGTCCTTAATATACTATGTTATATATTGTGATTATTCCATGCTAAGCTTGTTTTTAAAATACATCTATATAAAACAATTAACCTAATAAAATGTTTGCTAATCACATTCTCCTATCATAGTCTACATAAGCACTCTCCAGATTGTACCTATTAATTATGGTTTTTATCCAAGTTAAGGATATCTTTTAAAATAAAATTTCATGCAATTTTACTTCAATTCATTATTATATTGTCCTAAAATTAGCAACACTAAATAGATGAAAATTCTTGAAATTCTTCTTCAAATAAGCCTACCTACCAACAAAAATGCATCAAAGTACTCAGTTTACCATGCTTATCAGAATTGTATAAATCCTGGTTTGTTTGCTTGTTTTGCCTGTCAAGCTATTTTAACTTTAACTGTCCAAGTTTATGGTCATGTGTGCACTACATTAATAGTGGAAAGCTTCATGTGAAACACAACAAAGTCTCAATAAAATGCCATTCATACAAAAACAACTAGAAAAGGCTTACTTGAAATGCTATGAGATAGCAAAGTGCAGCCAGCTCAGAGAGTGCTCGCCACTGTACATCACTGTGCTGGCCCATCTTCAAAAGCAGAGAACCGGCATGCATGTAGAAGTGTCCTTTCATTTCTAAGAAAGTCGCTGAGAGTTCATCATTTCCACCCACCAAAGATTTCAGAGACTGAAGAGCGCCATCAAAACTGGAATATTAAAATAGTAAACAAGTAGTTCATACCTATACAGCTATAAATAATCAGTTTCATTATTTAACTCAAAATGAAAATAAGGGAGTATTTACTTTTCACTAATGTATTCACACTAATAATCCTTATCCTTGGTTTCTTAAGTCACAAACGATCTAGACAATTAGGAACTAAATATCCCGGGTACTTCCCTATAACCCCTGTGAAGGAAGTCTCACTTCACATGTTATTGGGAGCCCTCCAAGAAACACAAATGAAGGACACAAATCAAAGATTATTGACCACATGTTGTTTCCTATTAAACCAGGATAAAGTTGGGAAACGAAATTATTTCCTAATTCCTTCTTAATTATATGGTTTCATTACTTAATTCACAGTTGGAATTTCTCAAGTTAAGCATGCGAATTTCATATTAAAAGAACAAAACTAATATACCTGAGTTATCAACATTGCAATTGCCAATTATATATATATAACTAGTTAAATAAGTTGTATTTCTCATTACTATGTGTAATTTATATAAGTAATGAGTATTTCTACATACTCATTATTCCTAATGGACTTCACACACTTCAATTATTTAAAACCCAAACAAAACTCTTATTAGAATTGTGCAACATGGTTTTTACAATAAAAAAAACTAAGTGTAATGGTTAAGGTTATATGTCAATTTGTGTAGACCATGATACTAAATAAGTAACTACCCCATTCTGCGAACTGCTGTGAGCAGTCAATCAGTTAAGGTGGTTTTCTTGGGGGCAGGTCTGCAGTCAATGTATGTGGGCAGTCTGGCAAAGCTCACTCTCTCCTGACCCTGCATCCATCGTGTCAACTCCTGACCTCTGTTTCTTAAAATGTGAACCAGCAACCTAATGCATGACCTGTTGATTTGGGTCCATGGGCTCCTATAACCACAAGTCAGGAGGGTCCACAGATTTTGCCAATTTGCAAAACTGCAAAATTTATTTTCTTGAAATAAATCTGTATCTATTCCTGTGTCTTGTATATGTATGGATGTGTCCTGAAGACATCACGCTTGGTAAAGTACAAGAGCAGCAGCAAAAACAAAAAAAAAAGGTGAATCCTTTAACAAGATGTACTGAAAAAGTGGCTGCAACAATGGGCTCTGCGGTAACACTTGTGCGGATGGCACAGGACCAAACTATGCTTCCTTCCGATGTACTTAGCGTCGCTGACTTGCAACCAACTCAACACACCTAACAGCCTATGTTTTTAATATATGAGTGTACTTCACTATTTCTGTTTCTCTAAAGAACCTCACATTACACATTTGGTACCAGAAGTAGTGTGCTGCTCTAAAAACTACAATGGGACGTTTGGGATTAATGAGTAGTTAGAGGCTAGAAAATTTTTAAAGTGCCTAATAGTAAAGCTAAGATTGTCTTGGAGAGACTGCTGGTAGAACTGTCAATGTCAAAGGCAATTCTGGTGAGGGCTCAGAAGGATGTGAGGAGCACTAAGAGAAAGACTCTTATTATCCTAGAGAATATATATGGTACCAGCAACAAAATGTGGATGTAAAATGTGCTTCTGGTGAAGCTGTAAAAGAAAATAATGAATATGACTGGCCACTGGAGTAGGTGATGCTTTTTATGCCAAGACAATTAACTTGTCAGAGGTATGTTCAAATAATTGTTTGATTGAAGGCAGAACTTGCAAGTGAAGACCCTGGAAATCTAGCTGAGACTTCTAAGCAAGATCATAAAGAAGTCAAGTAGTTCCTCCTTGCCCTAGTAAAATGCAAGAGGAAGGAGATGGACTTCTAAATGAACTGTCCAAAAGAAAAACAAAACTTCAAAGAAGGAACAGAACTACTACCTCTTGAAATTCTCCAAGTAGAAAAGAAGCAAAGGAGAATTTGCAGAGAACTCAAGAAGAAAGACACAGAGGGAGGGCTTGCTTTACCTGATTTTTAGCGCATATTATACGGCCACAATGGTCAAAACCGCATGGTAATGGTATGATGACAAGATACTCAGACCAATGGAAAGGAACTGAAACCCCAGAAATAAAATCATCAGCATACAGACAACTGATCTTTGATAAGGTTCCAAAAAATATCCAATGGGAAGCAGATGCCATCTTCAACAAGTGGTACTGGAAAACATGGGTTATCTACCTGCAGAAAAATGAAGCAAGACCCTTATCTCACTCCATGCACAAGAATAAACTCAAGGTGGATCGCAGACCTTGAGGCAAAACCCCAAATTATTAGGGACATCAATGTAGGAATTGGGACAAACCTGAGAACTTTAGCCCAGGGAATACATAGGTTATCAGAAATAGGGGAGGACACAAATACAGAGGAGTCACAAATTGACAAGTGGGATATACTGAAGATAAAACACCTGTGTACATCAAAAGAATTCACCAAGAGAATAATAAGCGAGAGGTCACGGAATGGGAAAACATCTTTAGCAATGATACATCAGACTAAAGGCTTATTACTATAATCTACAGTACTCTGCTAGCTTCCAAAAACGAAAAAAACTAATTGCCCACTAAGGAGGTGGGCAAAGGACCAGAACAAAAGTTTCACATGGGCAGAAGCCTGAATGGCCAATAAACATATGAGAAAATTTCCTGACCATTAGCCATAAGAGAAATGCAAATTAGAACTATGAGATACCACCTAACACCCTCAAAGATAGCTCAATTCAAAAAACCAGAAAATAACATGTGTTGGAGGGGCTGTAGGGAGGTAGGAATTCTCGTCCACTACTGGTGAACCTGTAGGTATGTAGAGCCATTATGGAAATCGATTTGGCAATATCTAAAACAGATGAAAATCGAGCTACCATGTGACCCAGCGATCCCCAGAAACCACGGCCAGACATCTGTGCTCCAATGTTCATCATGGCACAGTTCACAATTGCAAGGAGTTAGAAACAACCCAAATTTCCATCAACGGATGAATGGATTGAAAAACTGTGGTACGGGAGGGAGGGGAAAAAATGAGGAACTGATGCCAGGGGCTTAGATGGAGAGTAAATGTTTTGAGAATGATGGGGGCAATGAATGTACAAATGTGCTTTACACAATTGATATATGTATGGATTGTGGTAAGAGTTGTATGAGCCCCTAATAAAATGATTAAAAATAAAAAATAGGGAAAAAACTGTGGTACATACATACAATGGAGTACATACATCCCTAAAAAGCAATGATGAACACACGAAGCACATCGCCACATGGGAATAACTGGAGGAAATTATGCTAAGCAAAGTAAGCCAAGCACAAAGGACAAGTACAAGAGTCCGCTGAGATAAGCTTAAAAATGCAAAATGGGCATAGGGGGAAAGCTACTATATACATACATTCCTGGGGTAAGGTCTAGGTACTATGGCAGGGGCCAATCCCAATCCAGGGTCACATATGGCAAAGAGGGGAGGGAGGAACATGGGGAGGGGGGAACAGGGCACTAACCCACCCAAGAGAAGGGTGTTGTTTATAGGAGAGGGAGAGAGGGACCAGACTTCTACCCGGTATGTGAATGCAACAATGCAGCACGAAGCAGGGAACCAATGGAGAGGTCTGCAGCGGCCAGCCCCAATCCCAATTACATGGACAACCCCCTTCCCCTGTCAGAAGAATGCACTACAAAGGACAGCACTGAAGCTACAGCTAGGGAGAGGGTGGGTCTGATCAGAGCACACATGAGCAAACAAAGAGGGAAAGAGAGTGGAACACATCCTGGCCCACCAAGCCCACGCCAAGGGCGTGCAAGAAAGCAGCAAGGGGAGCAAAGCAATGAAGTCCCTGGGGAATACCAAAGATAGACTTTGGGACCACGGCATGGCACCCCATCAGGCTGGACTGGAAAACACTCCTAAAGGTCAAAAAGCAGAACTGGAACTATTTACAGGCATTTTTGTTGTTGTTGTTGATTTTTGTTGTTGTTTGGGGTTTTTTGTTTTCTTTTGTTGTTTTGTTTTGCTCTGCCTTGTTTTGTGCTTATTATTGTCTCTGTATGTCTATTTAGATAAGATAGGCAAGATAAACAATTGGAGGAGAAAATGAGGGACCGATGGCTGCAGGTGAGGGGAGGTGGGGGACAACATAGGAGAGGGGAGGCGGGAAAGGAAGTGGGTTTTAACAAACCCAGGGAAAAGAGAACACCAAGTGATCTAAAATCAATGGTGAGGAGAGCATAAGGATGCCTGGTAGGGCTTGATTAAGGGCAACATACCGAGAGGAATTAATGAAACCGGAATGAAGGACAAACAGGATAGTGGGACAAGATGAAAGTAAAAGGAAATAGAGGAAAGAATCAGAGGCAAAGGGCATTTCTAGAGATCTAAATACAGGCATGTACGTATATAAATATATTTATATATGACAGGGAAATAGAACTATGTACATGTTGAGTATCAAGGTAGCAGACGGACGTTGGGCCTCTACTCAAGTATTCCCTCAACGTGAGAACAGTTTGTTCTAATAACCTGGCATTCCATGGTGTTCACCTTTGTGACATGATTGCTAAAGACAAAATGGATGCATAGCAAATATTGTGTAGAAAGTCAATGGTGCCCGGCTATCAAAAGATATAGCATCTGGGGTCTTAAAGGCTTGAAGACAAGCAAGCGGCCACCTAGCTGAGAAGCAACAAAATCCACCTGGAAGAAACACACCAGCCTGTGTAATCATGAGGTGTCAATGAGATTAGGTATCAGGCATCAAAGACCCAGAACAAAAAATCTTAAAAGCCCCATCTGTAGACAACTGGACATCCCCTTATAGAAGGGTCATAAGAAAGAGAGGAACAGCCAGGGTACAATGTAGCAACGATGAAACATACAACTTTCCTCTAGTTCTTTAATGCTTCCTCCCCCCTACTATCCTGATCCCAATTCTAACTTATATATCCAGGTAGACCAGAGCATGTACATGCATACAGTTAAGAGCTGGAAACACAGAGAATCCAGAACAGATAAACCCCTCAGGACCAATAGAGAGTAACAATACCAGGAAGGTAAGGGGAAGGTGGGGGAAAAGAGGAGGAAACGGATCACAATGATCTACATATAACCCCCTCCCGGGGAAATCAACAACAGAAAAGTGGGTGAATGGAGACATCGGTCAGTGTAAGACATGAAAAGAATTAAAATTTATAAATTATCAAGAGGGAGGGAGGGAAGGTGGGAGGAGGGAAAAATGAAGAGCTGCTACCAAGGGCTCACGTAGAAAGAAAATGTTTTGAAAATAATGATAACAAATGTACAAATGTGCTTGACGCAATGGATGGATGGATTTATTGTGATAAGAGCGGTATGAGGCCCAAATAAAATTATTTTTTTAAAAACAGGCAAAGAAGCTACATCTGCTGTGCATCAAGAAAAGGACCACTCCTGAAGCAGCTCACAGATCAGTAAACCTAATAGAGGGAACATGTCTCATTTTCAGAGTGGGGCTATGTACAGTTTCCTGGAGCTCAAAAGGGGAGTACAGTGCCTACATTTCAAAGATCTTTGCCAACAGGGTTCCAGAATGTGGGGCTGCCATTAAAGCATGCCAGGGTAAGGATACCACCCAAAGCTGAAGGGGTGGTAAAAATGGGGCCTGTGGGAATAAGGGAACCACTAAGATGGCTAGAGAAATGGGCCACCTAAAGTTGAAGCAGCAAGTTGTAAAATCACAGAGGGCTTTAAAAAGTAAAGCTGAACCCCAGAAAAAGGAAGCCTGCATTTAAGAATCCAGAGGGTATGGCCAACACACAGAGCCTGGAGGGTGAGGCTACTGCCTAGATGGTCGCAGAAAACAGGGTTATTTTCAAGTCTTGAGAGATAATATAACTGTATTTTGGACTTGCTCATCCCTTTTTTCTTCCAATTTCTCCCACTTGCAATGAAAATATCTACCTTGTGCCCTTCCACCATTGTAGTCTGGAAGCAGGTAACTTGTTTTCCAGATTTCAGAGGTTCAAACATAAATTTACCCCACAGAATGGAATAAGCTAGCTTTATCCACATTTGATTTACATGAATCAAAGATGAGACTTTCTACTACTTACTAAGACTTTGATGTGATGGAGTAAATGTGTTCTCTATGTGGCAAGGATATAAATACTGGGAGGAGGACAAAAGATGAAATGTTATCTGTTGAATTGTATACCCCAAAAGGGTTGGTATGTTAATGAGACATGACCAGAACAGGGTTCCTCTTAAATCTATCTCTTGATATACAAATAAGAGATTTAACAAGCAAGAGGGGCAGAAATGGAGCAAGATGCCAGGCCACATAAGCCATTATCCACATAGAGAAGAAGCCTTCCCCTAGACCCTACATAATAAACTCACACTTCTAGCCTCCTGAACGTTGAAAAAATACGTTTCTATAATGGTAACACTATTTCTTCTATCAGTTACACAGAATTAAGTCTGAGGACTCTAGAGTTCCCAAAGACCCTTTCAATGGTCTGCATAGTAAGACACAGCAGGTATTTGTCACTCTTGTTTTCTGACTTGTATACAGTGTAGCTTTACAGAAGCTCCATGACATGAAAATTCTTTAACAGATTGAAAACAGAATAGATGAGAATCCAGCTGTGTTCTATTAAGCCACACACTAAGGCACTGGCCAAACTACAAAAATAATGCCATTCTTCTCCTTTTTTTGTATTTTACACAAAAAAAAAGCAAATGCTGTTACCATATAAAGGCCATCATATTAAATAAATATGTCAATGTTTTAATTTCTAATATGGTAAATACTGATAGATATAACTCATAAATTATCTTTGGGGTTCCCAAAGGTTATATATAAATGGATCCTATGACCAAAAAACCTGAGTAAGAGTCATACAAAATAAAATACCGTATTTTAAAATAATCTAAAATTTTAAGTTAGCTATAGAATCTCTACTCAAGCTATAGAATTCACTCAACTCCATCACTAGCATGAAAGCTGCCACAGATAATCTGTAAACAAAATGACTAGGCTCCGTTCCAGGGAAAATTTGATGTACATAATCAAGCAGTGGATCATTATTGGCCCACAAGCTCTAGTCAACCTCTGCTCAAATGATCTAACAGAAATCTGATTTTTTTATTCATTCAACTGAATATATTTTAATAAAAGAGTCAGTGGCCCTCAGTGCCAAAGTTTAGGAAAACCACGGATGTGATAGCATCAAAAAGTTACTGAAAAAAAATTTTTAAATGGTACTTTTTTCAAACTTTTTAAAGCTCCCTCATATTATGTATTTGCATTCTCTTGTTTCTCATTTTAAAAAGTGTTTTCTGAAATCCTAGTGATGCTAACTGCTTATACAAGTACAACTGAACCTGTCAATCCATCTGATAACAGATGAATTTTATTGTCATACTACATTAGGGTGTTTTCAACTATTTACTTTTAGAAATTAAACTTAGATTGGCAGTAAGAATATTCATAATACAGATAAATTTTAATCAAGCCTAAATTATGAAGAGTTCTGTGAAAATCAAAGTCATACCAACTAATTTAATCCTATAAAATAAAAAAAGAACAAGATTCCTTCCAAATTGTTTACCATATTAAATATAAACCTCCTAAGAACATTAAAAAAAATGATGGGATATATTTAGACTAATATACTGAATTACTATAAAAATAACCTCTATTGTTTATACAAAAAAATACTCTTTAAGAAAATAAAGCCAACATACTTTTCCAACAGTTCTCTACATTCCTGCACATCCCTAGCGCAAAGTGTAAGAAATGTAAGGTTAGCATAAGCCAGAAGAAAGTCTCTATTGGTTGCTCTCCAGTCATTTTTATCAGTGTCCAAACACTGTAAAGAGTCCAGGTAGTCCTATTTTGTAAAAGAAAAAAAAACATTACATTACAAAACTTTATCAAATTCTTACAAGTGTACTGTCTTCTGTCTATAATTCATTTGTCCATTTCCGTAACATTGACAAGAGCCCTGGTGGCACACTAAGTTACCAGTGGGGCTGCTAATCCTAAGTCAGCAGTTTCACTCCACCAGTGCTCTGTGGAAGAAAAATGAGTTACCTTAAAGCCTTGGAAACCCACGGGAAATTCTACTCTGTCGTACAGGGTCACTGTGAGTCGAAAATGATTCAACAGCTGTTGAGTTTGGGGTGCTACATATACTATAAGTTTTATTAAATCATATTGGTTTTTACACCAGTATCATAAATAAAAATGCCCCCCAAAAGTTTATATTTGTCTTATTTATCGCTATATCCTGCCCATGTAAATTGAAATATTCATAAAAATTCCTCTAATTGCTTTCTATAACTGAAAGAATTTTAAGTCTTAGAGGGAGATGCTTACTTACAAAAAGTTGCATGCATAGTTTATTCAGAATTGTAGATTCAACAGCTTTTACCTACCGTAAGGGTCTGCACGACACATGAATTCCATTCTAAACTTGAACGTAAAGCTATGTTTTTTCCTGCCTCATGGCAATGGGCCACAGCATCCTTCCATCTGTTATTTGACCGATACAGTTCTACTAGCCGAATATTCACATAGACATCATCAGGTCTTGCATAAAGTTCTGACTGAATCAAGTCAAAAAGTTTATTCCATCCATCTTCACCTTTACAATCTAAAAGCTGCTCCTATTATTTAACAAAAAGAAAAAAGCCTTTAGAGCATAGGTTCCCAAATTTTTTGGCCTACTGTTCCCTTTTCAGGGGGGGAAAAATTTACTCAGCCACTCCCCTGGCAATGAAAAACGTTTGCATTATAGCCCATAACCCAGGATAAAGTGTAGGTATTTGCTTTTACAGCTCCCCTGGATCCTTTCAGTAACCCCCTCCTGGGGGTGGGGCGCTATAACCCATTTTGGGAAACACTGATTTAAAGAAACACTTGTGTCATTTTAAACATACAATGATTGTCACTATGTCTAGCCCGAGGATGTTGCCACCACAAGGATCCTACCTATCACAGTAAGCCCCTCGGACATCTGTTTCCAGCTCATGTCTGCCTCAGGATATTACCAGGACTAAAACCATATATAACAGTACACCCATGTCTTCATTAGAAGCCTAGACCACCCCAGTCCACCCTTGTAACACGTCATCATCCTCAAGCTGCTCTGTTATCTCCCTAAACTTGACTCTCCACTTCTCCATCATCCTCTAACCCCCATCTTGGAGTGTCTACTACTCAGGAATAAAAAGAATAAACCAGTGATACATACAATCTCAAGACATGCTGAATTTAAAAAAAAAAATCAAAGCATCTATCTTAAAAGGTCACATACTATATCTTTACAACATGTAACATTCTCAAAATGATCAAAGTATAAATGAAAAAACAAATTAGTGGTTGTCAGGGGCTGGCGAGAGTGGGGAAGAAGAGCTTGAATATGACTTTAAAAGGGGAAGCCTGATGGAGAGCTATCATAATAGAAAACTTCTGCATCATGATCTATGATATAAAATTACACACAATGTACTGCAACTCCTGGTTTTAATATTATACTATAATACTTCAGATATAACCATTGGGGAAGACTGGAAGAATGTTACAAAAAACTTATCTATACCATATTACTTTTGCAACTTCCTGTGAATCTGTAATTATTTCAAAATAAGGTGTTTATAAAACAATTATTTTTCTGTTGTTGAGAAAATACACAGCAAAAGCACACCCCAATGCAAATGTCTCCAAGTATAATTCTCACTGATACCGACTACATTCTTCAAATTGTGCAACCAGTCTCACCCTCTTTTTCTGGATGGTCCTCCCACCATTAACATAAGCCCACTGCTCCCTAATGCTCCTGTCTAGTCCTTTTGAGTTGCCGTTGTTGATGTGATTCCACGTAGATAGATCTTGAAGAAACACATTACTCAAGGCAGACATTCTTTACTAGTTTTCGACTGTTTAGTTTTAAGAAGACTTCAGGGGTTATTTTTGTCTTAGGGGTTCATCTGGCCATTATGGCTCCAGGAAATCTGGATTCCATTTGAATTTGAAATAGTTCTGCATTTCACCATTGTGATCAGGATTCTACTTTAGGATCTTTGATCAAAATATTCAGTAATGGTAGCTGGGTACCACCAATTTTTCCGGTCTCGTGGCAACAGAGCCAGTTGTTGACAGAGGCAATTGGCCACACATTCTCATTCCACATACCCCTACTATTCCTGATTCTTATTCTTTTACTTCAGGAAAACAGTGACCAATTGTGCTTTGGATAGCAGCTTTCAAGCTTTGAAGAATCCAAGCATGATACAATGGAGATACTAAATGCATAACTAGGTCAGTCAATCAACAGGGATGCCCCCAATGAAACCATGACATTAAATCTGCAAACCAAGGACCCAAATCCCATGAGGTTTTGGTTGTACAAAGTAGAAATTTTAATTACCATTTCATTTAGGGTACCATTATAAAACATTAACTGTGGGTAGCAGGTACTATACTCAGAAAGTGGTTAAAAGAAAAAAAATTTTTAATTTAGTACTAATTGGGAGTTAATACATTTATCATTCCATAGTTCAATTTTTTTAATTATTAAAGAAAAATTTAAGGGAACTACAATGGCTTAAAGTTTAAAACTAAAAATTATTGAAACTTTAAATATTAAAAATGTGTGTTGTTTTCACTAACTGCTGTTATAATAGGTATTGTTTTGTTCTGTTTTTACCTTTAGTTTATAAATCGCAGGACTTCCCGGGAAAAGTTTAGCTGCTCTTTCAACCCAATACTTTGTTCTTCCATCAGTAACAGCATTTTTACAAAGCAATTCTGCAATCTTCAGCACAAGATCTTTTTGTGTTGGGTTTAATTCCACTGATCGCTGATATCGGAAAAAATTAAAGAAAAAAATTTTAATCCTAAAGTGTATACACTCAAGAGTTTAAAAAAATCATCACTGCATTATTAGATGATACTATATCAATGGTTCTTAAAATTAAAGCGTCTTGAAATTTTCTAGTGATGAATCAAAAAAAAAAATTTGTTTTTAAGAGGTGAATGCCAAAAAAGCACCACCATACACAGAGACTATAAACATTTCTGACCATACAATATTCAAAATTTATGAAGTGTCAAATTAATCTTATTTAACAAGTGCTAATTTTCCAATAATAAATTATAGTGTAGTGAAGGCAAATAATACATTTATCTACTTAAAGTGTGTCACTAAATAGCCTGTTTTCCTAACATTCAAAAACATAAATACAAAAAATTACTTTGAACATATGTACTTAACTATACGAAGACTTTTTTTTCAGGGGCGAGCGCAAATGCAATCCCCCACTACCACAAATTATGCAGTCGAGTTTCCCACATTTGGGGAAATCGCAGGGGTCAGCACATCCGGAGTGCAATGGATAAGCCTTGCCCTGGGAAAACCACCTTCGTGATCATGGTATCTCCCCTGCCAGGTAAGTATACGAAGATACTATTTTAATCCTACCTTATAACATTCAACAGCTTTGTCAATGTTTTCTTCTACTTCATAAAGAAGACCTAGAAATCTGTGAGCTTTCGGATCCCTCTCTTGCACATTAATATATGTACATATGTATCTGTTTTAAAAAGAACACAAAATAACCTTTAAATTATATTTACGACTACTTAAATGGCAATGGACCAAAGAAACCACTGATTTATATTATTACACTAATTATTAGTTACCCCATTTACACAGACACATGAAGCTAACTCAAAATTATCCATTGAAAAATGAATACTACTTAAAAACACACATGCAGTTCATAACATTCTTCTTTTAACATTAGACATTACATTTATCAAATGGTTCTTCCAATAAGAAATGAACACTTTAGTCACTTTTTCGGTCTGATCAAATTTTGGTAAAGCACTACAGAGGTTTGTGTAAAAATTAGAAAATGATTATAATTAAAAGTTTTAATGTTATAATAACAAAAATACTAAAGAATTAATTTCCTGAATAACAAGATAATTTATGTACTTTTTAAACAATAAAAGAATTCTAATAGTACTATATTCAGCTAAAATTGAACAGGAAAAAAAAGAAGAAAAATCACTGCTAAATGCAGCTACTTTCCCATTTCTCAAAATCACTTGACAAAAATAAGCAAACACCCTCCAGGCTCAGTGACAGCTATCATAGGAAAAATTAGACAAAAGCCCAAGACTGGGGAAAAACCTCACATCATTAGCAGCAAGGAGTTATTAGCAGGCCCAGTGTTGCTAGTTATATAAAGATGTCCCCATTTGCCTTTCCTATCAGTATTTGTTTTCCCAACAGTGATGCACCTCGTCATTTGCCTCCCTCCAAATTCTGTTATCAGTCACCGTTAAGTCAGGAAATCAGACTATATGACATTTCCTAATGATCAAAGCCTGAGAATGGTACCTCCTAAACCCACCAAAGACCTTTTACACAAGCTACCTTTTAGTCCAATAATCACAGTTAACTTTTACATCCACTGCTATTTTCTGGGTGATTGAAAAACCAGATATCTAAGCAGGAAGAAACTAAAACATAAGTACGGTTCTCTTCTTCTAATATAGGGCAATTCTTAAAAAAGCTGTTTTAAGTCAAAACAATTCATTTCCTATACTAGGTGTAATAATCAACAGGCCTGCAAAAAATAATCATTTTGGATTAATTTTTAACATTATGAGAGTCATTAAAAATCCATTTTCTGGAATATACTTAGAAACAACTAATAAAGAATATATTTTTATCTATTTCAAAGAGCACACGGCATTTATTTTAGAAAATAAAACTATATTTACCATTTGGTACTTACTTTTTAGCAAGATCATATTCTTTAGCTTCATAGTACAGCTTCGCAAAGTAGAATCCTTTCATTGACTTCTTAAAAAAAAAACAAACAACTTTTGAAACATTTTGAATCTATTTTCAAAAGGACAAGTGTCCAAGAAAGAATAATGCCAAATAATTTACATTCTATAAATTTCCCAAGATGTATTTTAATTGCCTGTCAAAATATTAAGCATATTATTCTGTTATTTTTTATTCATTTTCTTGTTTTTATTATTGCCATAATTTTTTTTTTCAGAAAACAGAAAGCTATCCGAAGCAATAAGCTTTACAAACCACTTTCATTTGGACCACTATCACTTTATAGATAACAGAAATCAGATTTTCCAAGGGAGAGGTATACCAGAAATGTCTCTGATACCACAAGTAAGCTTTTACAAGACAAATTAAGAAATTCCCTGTTCCAGACAGTGTTCTTTAATTTCATACTCAATAGATTTAACAAAACAGAAATAAAAATTCAATTCTTCACGTACTACACCAAGTGTATGCCCTGGCTCTTCAATTCCAAACTCAAAAAGTCAGAAAACTGTGACACACCACCAGATTATATCCATGTGATAAGATCACACAGCCATCCAAAAAAAAAAAGATCACAAAGCCATCAAAAGATTTTTTTTTAATTATCTTATTTTTAAAGCCTTCACAAAAACACAGGGGGGAGCACTGTTTCAAATTAAACATTTTTTGTGTAGATAAATATAAAAAAATGTAGATTACTTCTGAATTACATCATACTTTACATCCTTTAAAGAGATATTACCCTTCAAATTTTCTATATTAAACTTCGATTACTTCTGTATTAACCATAACAAGATAATAACATGTAATTTCTGCCTAGTGTATTCAATGTTGAAATAAATTCGATGTATGTTAAATTGTAGAATTAACTATGATTCTCTTTAAATAGCAGAGAGTAAAGAACTATTTTACACAAAGTAATTTGGGGTTTGGTTCCAAAGAGACAAACCTTGAGATTTCCTAAATAGTTGAGGCACTGCTAATTCTCTTGAGATTTCCTAAATAGTTGAGGCACTGCTAATTCTCTTAAGAAGGCCTACTGGGCGGGGAGGAGATGAGCCAGTCAGGGTGCGATGTAACAATGATGAGAAATACAACCTTCCTCTAGTTCCTAAAGGTTTCCTCCCCGCTCCCACTACCATGACTCGAATTCTATCTTGCAAGACTGGCTAGACCAGAGGATGTACACTGGTACAGATAGGAACTGAAAATACAGGGAATCCAGGATGGATGAGCCCTATAGGACCAGTGGTGTGAGTGGCAAAACAGGGAGGGTAAAGGGAGAATGGGTAGGAAAGAGGGAACCGATTACATGGAACTGTGTGTGACCTCCTCCCTGGGGGACAGACAACCGAAAAGTGGATGAAGGGAGAAGTCGGACAGGGCAAGATATGACAAAATACCCATTTATAAACTATCAAGGGCTCATGCGGGAGGGGGAAGCAGGGAGGGAGGGGAAAAATGAGGACCTAATGTCGGGGGTTTAAATGGAGAGAAAATGTTTTGAGAAATGATGTACAAATACGCTTTACACAATTGATGTGTGTATGGATTGGGATAACAGTT
Organism: Echinops telfairi; assembly: GCF_000313985.2. Lineage (NCBI taxonomy): Eukaryota > Metazoa > Chordata > Mammalia > Afrosoricida > Tenrecidae > Echinops > Echinops telfairi. Next base: position 15,248,901 of record NW_022111368.1, read on the forward strand.
GTATGAGCCCCTAATAAAATGTTTAAAAAAAAATAAAAATACATTTAGCTATTTGACAAAAAAAAAAAAAAAAGAAGAAGGCCTACTGCCTATGCCCTGAATCCCTAAAAGCAGTTCTAATCCGTCCTACAGTCGTTGAGTTGCTTGGAATCGACCCTAAGGCAGTGGATTTGGTTTGGCTTGACTGATAAAACCAAACGCTTCATCTAACTAGTGACACACATGAAGGTAAGATTATCCTTGTCCTACTCAGACCAGTCAGCGGGATGGCCTTGAGAGAATCCTGAGAAAGACCCTGTGGGGTTGGCTCCCATCCGACACAGTAGAAAGACCAGCACCATCCATGAGCTGGAAGCCCTCTGTGCTACCACTTCCTTCACACTGTGAGCTGGGTCAAAAGCCAGGTAAAAGGCAGGGGGTTAGAGCAGTACACCAAACAAAAAGGTGTATACTGAGATCAGAGAAGACGGAAAACTCCGTGGGGTAAAAGGGAAACTGTTCCTTTATCTCCATTTTAAAATACCTAGTTTTATTCAACTATAATTAACATAGCATGCAAATCAATAGTTCACTTATAGCAAGAACGGTGCGCCATCACTACCACGATCAACTGAGGAACGTTTTCTTCCTTCTTGTACCCACTGGTCTAGTTATCTCAATGTTCAGTGCAAACACAGGCTCTGAAAGCGAGGTCTCTCTATCCTGCTGACCTTTTGGGTTTTACAGAAGAGGTCAGAACCGCTGCCATCTGATCATTGACTTTTGGTATCCAACTATGCCAAGACTTTGCTTTTTTTATGTCAGCTCTTCGAATGCTTAAAAAACAAAGCCAATGTTATAGTCCAGGGGTCCTCAAACTTTTTAAACGGGGCCAGTTCACTGTCCCTCAGACCCATTGGAGGGCTGGACTATAGTTTTAAAAAGAACTGTGAAAAAAAAAAGAACTATGAACAAATTCCTATGCACAGTGCACACATCTTATTTTGAAGTAAAAAAACAAACGGGGCAAAAATACCCGGCCGGCCAGATAAATGTCCTCAGCGAGCCGCTTGTGGCCCCCGGGCTGTAGTTTGAGGATGCCTGCTCTAGCCAATCACAACCCAGTGACCCTTGAGTTTGCTTCTGACACAAAATCTTTATAGGATCAGAGTCTCATCTTTCTCATATAGGGTTGTTGGTACCGTATGCTTGAACTGACAGCCTTGCAGTTCAGTTAGCAGCCTACTGCTTATTCCACAGGTCCTCCCACTTATCCTTATGAAGTAGAATTCATTAATCATCATTTTGTCACAAATAAAAAACATGAGGTGGTTTTAAACCTTCAGGAGACAGGTGAATTTTACTCTGATGATGAGGGGTTGGTCCCATGGTATTTCTACTTAGTAAAAGAGCCCCAATGGCCTGGTGGTTACACCCTAAGCTGCAAAGTGCCAGGCTCCACAGTTCAAAACCACCACTGGAGAAAGAAGAGGCTTTCTACTCCTGTAAAGAGTTACAGTCTTGGAAACCCAGTGGAGCAGTTCTACTCTGTGCTATCGGGTCACTATGTGTCAGAAATCAACTGAGGGTTTTTTGAGTGAGTCATGTTTTAGTTTAGCCTGTAGTTCTTAAACAAGACCCCTAGTGGCACAGTGGGTAACAAGTTGGGCTGCTAACCATAAGATCAGTAGTTTGCAACCACCAACTGTCCACAGGAGGAAAATGAGGCATTCTACTTTGGTAAAGAGTTACAATCTAGGAAACCCACAGGGGCAGTTCTACCCTGTCCTGTTCTGACTATGAGTTAGAATTGATTCAATGACAGGGAGTCTGATTTTGAGAGAGAAACCACAAGTTCAGACATTTGGTGTGTGCACGTAGCTGAGGAAATAATGAATCAAAGCTTCAGCAGGACTCTGATTGAACACTTTTATGAATTCCCCCCTAGACAGCAGCATGGTAGCAATTTTAAGGTGGTTGAAGATTATCTGCTCCTATGGCCTTCAGTAACTGAACTATCTAAGTAGGCCTCCTCTTCATTATTTTATCACCAAATCCTATTTCCTTCATTGTATTTGAGTTGCAAGTATGTACATTATTTTTAATTTGTCTATTCCTTACAAGAATATGTAAAAACTCATGTAGCTTTAATTATTTCTTTATAAATTTCAAAAATTCTCTAAAAATCTGCCATATGGAAATTAGTTCAAAGAACATAAAGATCACCTTTTTATGACCAAATTCTCCTCCACAGTAATCTCTCTCCTTCTCTACTTCTGAAAGTCTATCAATTTACTAATAAGTGTATGTGTCTAAATCAGAGTATATATGCATCAGACTAATCTTTTCATTTTTTTGATCTTTGCTAATTCAGTAGGGTAGATAAATCTGACATTTCTCAAACTACTAAAACGATTCTTAAATTTACACATGAAAAACACGTGTAGTATAGCTTCTCCTGCTGATATATTTCAGTCATTCCCAACTTTAATTTGAGATGGAGAATAGAATGTCAGATAGGAGTTTGGGAGTTTTCTGAAAACAGTCTGCCTAGGTTGTCATTTGTCTATGAATAACGTGTGAAACAAGATTTGGAGTTCTGTGCAGCAAAAAATAATTTTTTCTTTTTTACTTTTAAATTTAAATTTACTTTGGTAACCACTGTGGACTAAACCCCAAATTTTAATTTTTACAACCATTAATTGCTCAGGTGACATCTATCCAATAATCCATTTTTCTCCTATACCACATAAGAATTTCACTTACAATATTTTAATAAACCCTTTTCTACTACACAAAGAAATTGTCTAGTGCTTGTCACAGCAAATAAAAGTTTATTCTTTTTAATGACAAAATACATGGTCATGGCTAACCAACGTTTTCTTTTAAATGACGCAAATGTATGAAGTAGACTATAGTTTTTAATACAGTGATACCTGAGTTCGTTCCAGTCGTGTTTGAACAGCGAAAAATTCAAGAACGGAACATATTTTTCACATAAGAAATAATGGAAAACCAAATTATTGTTTCAGAAGCCCAAAAATTACACCTATAAACTCATTTCCCAGGACCTTAACACCAAGTTAACAGCCCTTGGTTGAAGAAATACCCCAAAATATCTAGACAGAATACAGTACATTAAAAATCAAAACACAATACAGTTTAAAAATGTTACAATATTTTACACAAAGTGCAAGGGAAAAGCACAATGACAAATATTTTACCGCACTAACACAAGCACTATCTATGTTGTCAAGTCAGATTTTTGGTTGACTACCGAGTAGTTACAAACACAGAGATTTTTTTCAAATTGTACTGTTCAAGTAGTGGAAAGTTTGAATCTGGAGCAATGTGAGATATCACCTGTATATATTTTCTGCTCTTACAATGCACTACTACTATTAGGCAGCGAGTGTTGCTGAACAACTTTTAAAGAGCTTGACAAAGGGATGAAGGAACCCCCCGGTCAGAAAGGTCTGGTTCCTGTGCCCTTGCCTGGCCTTTCTTCCAAGCTTGCCTGAGCTCAGTCCTGGCAGAGGCTACAGCACTTTACAAGCCTTCCTTCTTCTAGCGCATGGACTGTGCAGGGGCTGTACTTAGTGGGACCTTCCCTTCCTTCACTTGTCATATCCCCTATTGGAGCATTTCAGCCATTTGCTACCTCAATTCTTCCTGTTAGAGAGAGGCTTGGGCAACCAGCCAGGTCCAGGAAGGGGCATGGGTACCTGTGCCTTCAGAGATTTGTCCAAAACCACCTACGTTGTCTAGTCCCCCCTGCGTTTCCATGCCCCCACACCCTTGGCCATTCCACCAACCTGGAATAGGGGACAGCACCCCAGGGCTGGTGCCAATAGAATAAGAAGCCCACCAACACTTCCCCCCCAAGAGCCCCTTTAGGATCAGTAATGGAAAGTGCTGGAGCCCCTGCTTTCTGTGCCCTAAGTAGGGATTGAAAGGAGGGAATGACAATATAAAAGTGACTTAGAATGTAGACGTTTGTAAATAGTGTAATCCATAATTTTGAAACCGAATCTGATCTCTACAGAGATGGCTTTTTAAAAATTCCTTATTGTGTAAGCTGTGTGCTTCCAGAGCAACAGTTCTCAACCTGTGGGTCTCAACCCTGACTCCCAACAGTAGCCAATTTTCAGTCGTGAAGTAGCAATGAAAATAATTTTATAGTTGGGGGGATCAGCACAACATGAGAAACTATATTAAAGGGTCACGGCATTAGGAAGGTTCAGAACTTCTGCTCTAGATCATAGGTTCCCAAACTTACTTGGCCTACCACCCCCTTTTCAGGAAAAAGAAAAGAAAGTGCCCCTCTGGCACTTTGGCAACAAAGGCCCCTCTGGCAACAAAAGGCTCTTGTAGTACAGCTCTAAGCCAGGATGCAGTGTACACATGCTTCTCAGGCCTTCCTGGGTCACCCCAGTGCTCTCCATGGGGGCGGGGAAGGGCACTAACACCCACTTTGGTAAACACTGGTTTATACACTTCTAAAGGCAACATTTCCCTCTCTCTAATCCTTCCCCAAAACAATTCTGTACTTTCTTTATTTACATAACATCAAAACAGTAGTTTGATATCCCGGAGAGAATCAATCATGTTCCCTTCCTTGTTGAGTTTTGGAAGCAAAAGGATATCTGAACAGTGCACTATCAGGTCTACTAGATGAATGGGGTAAGGATTCCCAACAGTCCTTGCCATTCTTGAATAACAAGACAATGTCAGAATGGAAAAAACTTGTCAGTACTGCACCTCTCCTGGCCTTTTTCTCACCAATGCTGATTTCCATTTTCACAAAACTTCTACATAATGATCCCCTGTATCCCAATGTCCTTCAAGAAAATCTGTCAAGACTTACCCCATGGAAATCTCAAAACTAGTGTCAGCATAACGCTCAGAGCTGATGTTTTTGGCATGAATTTAACTCTCCCAGGAGCTCTTTGGAAGGTGCTATCTTGACTGAGCCTTTTTGGGGGGCGAAGGAGGGGTGCAGTTTGGCTTTATTTGTCTTTGAAGTCCTAAATCAACATTCCCTCTAATAATTACACACTTCTGACAAGTTTAGGCTATACAACTAAGCTCTACGAATCATCTGTGTCATCTTTTTCTTATCAAGGGTTTTTAAGTGAAGAGTTTTAGGTTCTACTTTTTATTTTGGGGGGAGCTTTTTTTTTTTAACAGCAGCCTAAGAGACTAAGAGGAGCCCTGGTGGCCTAGTGGGTTACACATTGTGCTTCTAACCACAAGGTCAGCAGCTAGAAACTAAAGGCCTCTCACCAGAGAAAGATGAGGCTTTCTACGTCCATAAAGAACTACAGCCTCTGAAATGTACAGGGGCAATTCTACCCTGTCCCACATGCGTCTACATCAAAGAGAACTTGTCTGCAACCATCTCCTATTTACAGAGATATTTTTAAACACATTTTGTTTAGAATGAACCTGTGCATGTATATGAGCTGTAACCCTAGTAACAATACATTTTTACTTAACCTAGTATATTTTCATTGCTGTTGCTGCATGCCATTGAATCAATTTTTGATTCATAGCAACCCATGTGATATAATACAACTGTCCTATTAGGTTTCCTAAGCTACAATTTTTCAAGACTCTTCCAAGTGACAGTATTTTTGTCTATAAATCTTAACAAGATAGATGCTAAAACTCTAAAGACCTACAAGCATCTTAAACTTCATTCAGTACTCTTGACAACCAAAGCCCATTGCCTTCGAGTTGGTTTGGATTCATGCAACACTACAAGACAGAGTAACATTAATCCTAAGGCAGTGGTTCTCAACCTGTGGGTCGCGACCCCTTTGAGGGGGTCCAATAGTTCTTAATCTTCAGGGAGTCAATGTTCTCTCCCTAAGAACAACAACAAAGAGTTTTATTAACCAACGGGATATAGAAAACCTTAAAATGTTACTGCTCCAGACTCTGACACCAGTCTATTTTTTTTATTATGTCAACAGTTCAAAACTATAACCAGATGTAGATGCCTACTCCTGAGAAATAATAAAGTTATAGAACTCTGCTGCTCTTAAAAAAACTAACCTGTATCTCTAATTTCTCCATGTCTCGGTATAAGCCTGGAATATGGGGGGAAAGAAGGCTGGGAAAGATACAACTATGTGGCTATTACTTACTATCATGATAGCCCTAGAATTTTCCTTTTTTTAAAAAAAATTCCTTCTATTTCTTTAAATAGATCCTCTTTGTTCTCATAGGCTCTTGTCCCCCCCCCATCTTGAATAATTGTTCTTTTCATATCAACAAAAATTGCAACTAACATTTATTTAGGGTTTATTATGCTATCAGGAAGGAGTCCAAGTAGGACTGTAGGATAAACAGTGAGCTGTGAGGTCAATGGTTCAAATCCACCACTATGTGAAAAAGACTGTGCTTCAAGGAAGATCTGCAGTCTAGGAAATATATAGCTATATATATCTAGTTGAATTGGAATCAATGTCATAGCAGTGGGTTTGGTTTTGTTATTGGGAGGAACTAGAGAAGACTATGGAACTTGGTCGAGGATCAGTGATAAATGAGGAAGAAACTCAACAAGACCAACTCACACAATAGCAAAACACTCAATGAAGGGACTGACACAGTGGCTACAACTAAAGACTCCAACATAGGAAGGATGATGAGGATGATGCAGGACCAGCCAGTGTTTCATTCTGCTGTGTACAGAGCCGCTATGAGTAGAAACCGAAAGGATGACAACATACACCAGAGGAAGAAGTCCTGGTAGCACCATGGTTGAAGCGCTCAGCTGCTAAACAAAAAGCGAGCTGTTACAATCAAATGCTCCTTTGGAGAAAGATGTGGCAGTCTGCTCCCTTAAAAACTATAGTCTTGGAAATCCTGAGGTAGCTCTACTCCGTCCTTTGGGGAGCTGTAAGTCTCAAACAACCCCATGGCACGTAACAGGTGCCAAGCATTGTCTTAAACGTTTAACAAAATCATCCCATCTAATCCTATCAAGGTTACAAGCCTATCTGACTAGTGAGAAGAGTTTAACTTGCCCAATTCCAAAACTTGAAAGAGCAGTGATTCCACCTCTGGCAAACCAACTTCAGATACTGTGCAGACCCAAACTTAATAGCTTTTTCCTAACCTTCCACATTCAAAGTTCTGTTGAACTTAAAAGATACGGTTTATCTCAAAAGAGGGAAAATATCTTAACTTCTAAACCATGGTAATAATCGGTAAAGAAACCTGGAGTCCTTTTTTTTTTTAAAGCAAATTAAAGTCGCTTTCAAAGAGTGAATATAAAGGGGCAGAAACTTTACTAGCACGTTGTCAACTACACCTCAAGACGGGGAATACCCCTTGTCATTTGGGCTATGTGTTAAAGCAGATGGAACTGTAGAAGCCACTGCTGCGGTCAGTTGAATGCCTGTTGGAAAGGCCCCATAGAATCAATTCCAACTCACAGGGCGGGACCCTATGTACGACAGAGCGAAACAATGATCCCTCCGGCACCATCCTCAAAGCCGTTCCTGTATTTGAACCCACTGTTAATCCATTTTGTTGAAGGACTTTCTCCTTTTCGCTGGCCCTCTACTTTCCCAAGAAGGATGTCCCCTCCAGGGACTGCCAGGGTAAAAGCCCTTCTCTGGCTGTCTGTTATGGCTAGGTTCCACCAACTTCCACGACTGAGAGGTGCCCCCTCGGCCGCAGTAAGGAAACTGTCCTGGAGACTCAGCAAAGAATCCCGCCGGTGGCACCGGGAAGGCAATGGAAGGCGAAGACAGGCGCCAAAACCCGGGGACAGCAGCTGACGCTAAAGGCGCGGCGCTTAGCGGCCAAGGAAATTCAGACCAGGGTGGGCCCTCCGGTGAGAAAGAGGAAGCGCTGGCGCCAACGGCTGGCGGCCGAGGCCCCACGCCGTCCCGGGTCCTCCGCCCCTCCGGGACGCGCGCCCCCCTGTCCCCCGGCCGCACAGCAGGCTCGCGAGCGCCACGCAGCCCACGGGACCGCGCGATCGGACCGGCGACCAACGGAACGCACTACCGAGTGCAGGCAGGCCTGAAGCCGCTAGGCCGGCGCCAGGACCCGGCCGCGGACCCGAGCAGGGCCAGAAGCCAACCGCTCCTCCCAGGCCTACTAACCTCTCGGGGCGACGGGGCGGACCCCTGCACCGAGGCGATGTACCGCTCCACGTCAGCCTTGCTGCGCCTCATTGCGCCTCGCCTTGGCTCCCGCTACGGTGGGGGCCGCAGCGACCGGCTATCTCCGGGAACGAAGCGCCCAAAAGCCCGTGACGCAGCGTCGTCGCCGGCTCAAGAGCGACTGAACGTACGTGCGTGCGTATTGCGTCGGCACTGTGCGCCACTCGGGCCCCCTCTGCTCGTCTGACCCGGCGGACTTCCGGTCTCGCTCCAAGTCCATCCGCCCACCGTGCTGGACGGAGTCCCAGCGGTTACAGCTGTTAGCAGTTTGCTGCGCTCCTTCCGGTGCTAATTTAGGCTTTCGGCGCGGTGCGTCAGCGCTCCCGCAAGATGAGACGGGGGGGAAAACGATTCCATACCACGAGTGAGCAAGACATTGGGTTCTTAAAACTTGTGGTCGTAGGTTCTTAATTATTACTACACAATGTGTGTCGCGATGGACTCGATTGTCGTGGGTTTCGTTTGATGGAGAGAAGAAGCAATCTTAGGCCATTTTTGATCATTTGGGACAACCGTTGTGGAGGCAAGTTGTTACATATATATGATGCATATGCATGCACAACAAATCGTATTATATAAAAGGATATATCGTTAGATATTTTAATGCATAATTAAAATATAGGTCACATACTATTTTGGATGATCACAGTCTGAATACAGATGGATTTGGAGATTATATATGAGAGGGTTTCAAAAAATTCTATTTAAAATCCTTTACCCTCAAATTTTTTAAGCCCTCCCTTGGAGATTGAATTTTAAAATCTTCCTTTAAAACAGTACTTAGAAAACGTTTTCTTTTTTTTTTTTTTTTTTTTTGAGTTGCAGGTGTGTTTACTGCTCTAGCATCCCCATCCAGTCTGCGGGTCCCCCAAGCAGCTGGAAGAAGGGTGGGAGCGGTGGGGATGTGGGGTCGATACTGCGAGCTCTAACTGGTGCCCCATTTGGGCTGAATGGCAACTCGGGACCTGAGACAGCGATAGAAATGGGTCCGAGGTCAAGGTGAGGCAGCCCTTAAGGGTGGGCCCGTCCGTGCGTCCAAGGGCAACGCAGTCGTCTCAGGAGCTATGTGGCTTCTTGGTGTCCAAGTCCTTCTTAATGTCTTCAAGTTTCTTGGATAGGTTTGGTATGTCATAGTTCTGAGCCAGATACATCCCAACGATGTTGCCAAACGTAAATCCAAGCAGGAACTGGAGCATGATGTCAGCGGAGGCGGCGAGCAGGCAACGCGGGGGACTAGAAAACGTTTTCAATGGTAAAGATGTTCTCAGGTTTAAAATGACTTTTTTGTTTAGGGTTGGGTCTTAAGTGGGAAAATATTAAATAGAATCGGTAAAAATTTTAAACGGGAATTCTAGCAAACATTTCGAGAAGAAAAATACCAATCTTATATAAACTATTATACAGTATACAAATGGACAGTATACTACCAAATTCATTTCATGAAGCAACTATAACTCTGATACCTAACCCAGGCAAACACATCACCAAAATTGAAAATTGCAAATCAATATCTCTGATGAATATAGATGTCAAGATTTTCAATAAAATACTAGCTATTATAATTCAACTGAATATCAAAAATGTAATTAAAATCAAGTGGAATTCATACCAATATGCAAGGATGGTTTAATATTAGAAAAATATTGTAATCCTCTCATAACAAAGAGCCATATGATAATATCAGTTGATGGAGAAAAGGCATTTGGTGAAATTCAACATCCTCTCCTGATAAAACACTCAACGTAATAAAAGCCATATATGTGAAACCAATAGCCTGCATCTCACTGATGATGCTGATGTTTTCATATATGTATTTGCCATCTATATACTTTGAACTGATTAACTTTATTTTTAAATCTCTTCTTTGTTTTCTGCTAAGTTTTGAGAATACTTTTTATATTCTTATTAGATGTGCTTAATCAGATTTATAATCTGAAAATATTTTCTATCATTCTATAGTTTGTTTTTCATTCCCTAAAAATTGCACAGAGCAAGCACGTTGAAGTTTTACAAAGTAAAATTTTAACACCAAGACATGAATGCAACCTACTGGCATGAAGCAGGGAACCAATCCCAACTACGTGGACACCCCTACCCCCACCCCGAAGAATTCATTTCAGAGGATAGCACTGAAGCTACAGCTCAGGGAGAGGAACATGTCTATCAGAGCACACAGGAGCAAACGAAGAGGGAAGGAGAGAGTGTGGAACACATCCTGGCCCACGAAGCCCCGAGGATAAGCCCCGAGGACGATATTCCCACTCAGATCATAGGACCGGCCCCACCATGAGACACAACTTCCCTCACTGACTCATAGTGCTTTGAGGGACAACACTGGAGGCACATTGCATGAAGTGTGCCCAACCTGACCCTACCACACTGGGGCAAAATGCTAAGGAAGGGCAGCAAGGGGAGCAAAGCAATGAAGTCCCCAGGGAATACCAAAGGTAGACTTGGGGGCCAGGGTGTGGCACCCCATCAGACTTGACCAGAAAACACTCCTAAAGGTCAACAAACAGACCTTGAACTATTTATAGGCTTTTCTTTTTTTCAGTGTTTTTTTGTTGTTGTTTTGTTGCTTTGTTTTGCTCAGTTTTGTTTTTGTGCTTATTATTGTCTCTGCATGCCTATCTAGACAAGATTGGTAGGATAAACAATCCAGGGGAGAAAACAATGAGACCAAAGGTTGGCTGGGGGGTGGGGTGGGGGCACATTGGAGAGGGGAGGGGGAGAAATGAGCAGATATCAAGGACTCAAATAGGAAATGTTAAAAAAAATAATATGTTTTGAAAATGATGTTGGCAACATATGTTCAAATGTGCTTGACATGATAGATGTATGGATTGTGATACGAGCTGTACAAGCCCCGAATAAAATGATTAAAAAATAAATAAAAATGAAAAATGTAAATTCTTATAAAGCTTATAAACTTTTTAAAAATGAATTATGCTTTTGGTATAATGTCTAAGAGCTCTTTACCTATAGTAAGACAATTTTTTCCTAAAAGTTTTACAGTCCAACAGTTTACATTTACATCTGGGGTTCTTTAATTTTTTATTAAGTGAAAAGTGTAGCCAAGACTCTTTTTTGTTTCTGCATGTCCAGTTGTTCCATCATTACTTGTTCAAAAGAATTATCTTTACTCCATTAAACTTCTTCTGTGACAAACAGAACCAGGAAGAGAGCGTATGCGGACAAATTCTCTAAGTTCACACTGAAGGGATCTGAGAGGCCGGTAGAGGGAGACCTTCACTTTTGTAGGTTAGGGATGTGTTCCAGCCACATTCTCCTAAGTAAAAGTTATTCCCCATGATGATTTCCTCCCCACCCACCTCCCATCCCCGTAATAATCTTAATGTGCTTACAAGTACGTGGTTGGTATCACATAAACTTGAAGGTTAACTGCTTGAAGGCTACATGCTGCAAGGTTGTCTGCCATTGACAGCAATTAGACTTTATTGTCTGTCCATAGATTATTTCCCTGCAGAAGACCTCAGAGACGCCCAAGGTCAAGCTAGCTAAGGGATGACCAAGGTCAGGCTGCCATCTTGATTCTAGGATCCTCCCATCTTGTTACCTATGTACCTTCCTGTCACATGTATGCCTCTAGTACCTCCCCTTCCTATTGCGTGTATACCCCTAGTTTCATCCCTCTCATGTTACGTGCATGCCTCTAAACAACCCATTCCTGTTATGTATATGCTTACTGTGGCTTGCATTGCTTTATCTCATGACTCTTTACCCCTCAATTACACAACTGCTCCTTAACACCAATCCAGATGTGGGGCTAGACCTCACATTTTTCACGTAATTTTATTTGTAAAGTTTGGGCCATTACTCTATTTTTCCCTAACACACACACACAACAGCATTACAAAAAAGCTTGAAGTAGCGTATGAGACATAGACAGGAAGTGAGCATAAGCAGTAAGGAAAATGGTGCTAATAGACTTGCTCAGTAAAGGACTGGCACCACCAACCTTCAATTTGTGAAAGCCACAATATCTGTGAAGCAAAAGACAATCAAACAAGGTATGGCTATTTTTGCTTTCACAGACAGTCTACCTGACTAGGTCAGCCTAAATGTTCCAACTCACCTGTGCTCTTGTGGTGCCAAGGTCAGCTCAGGTTCCAACGCCTTCACAGTTCTGTCCCAGCTGCTCGCCCCGGGGAGTGGCCAGTCTGACACTTGGGTAGTGACTTGGCCGTTCACTTCCTAGAGTCCCTGGTCTCAGTAGAATGGAGCCCATGCCTATGCACCCCGGGGTGAAACATGGGGTTGCTTTCTTAGCTCTTCTTTCAGGATTTTCCAGGCTACCTTCTTGTCCTGGATTATTTTTTAAAAACGTCCAATCAGAAGATTGGGGTTTTATTTTACCTATGCTGCCATGCACATCCATAATTATAATCCACTGTCACACTAAACAGCTGGAGGGCAGTATTGCAGCAAATGGCAACAGGCAAATGGCAAAACACTGTTTTGGCTCGCAAATGAAGAGAAATGTCTGAACTACTGATCTTGGGGCTAGCAGCTCAACATATAACCCACTACACTGAGCTGGTTAGAATAATGAAGCAGAGTTTAACTAATATAATTCCCTTGACATTTTTGAATTGAAAATATTTCAAAGATATTAAAATATAAAATATTTAACAAAAAATAGTAAAACAAAATCACAAATGATGAAAGAAAGGAAACCATGAAGAGGAAATTTCTCCTATGACTTCCACCAAAAAAAAAAAGGAAGAAAATTTGCAGAAAATGGTGTGATATAAATGTAAAGAAAATGAAAACACATACAGATGATCAACTAACAGGAATCAGGACACAACCTGAAAAGCAATGGGAAAATCAATATGGAATCTTAAGTTATTTAAAAAGCAAAAAAAATTACTGGAACTGAAAAATAAAGCAACTGAATTACAAAATCAGGGTGGATTTCTCTCAGAAATTTTAGAGGCTAGAAAACAATTGAGCAACATATATTGAAATACTGAACAAATCAACTTCCAACTAATAATATTTGCCCAATAAAGTTGTCATTCACATATTAGGGAGAAATCAAGGCATCCCCAAATCAACAGAATCTCTGGGAAGTTTACATTATCTGACCAGCCCTGCAAGTATTAACTCAAGAGAGTTCTCTAAGTGGAAAAGCAAAATCATTATACAATACAAGGATCCCAAACTCACTGATATCAAGTTGATGCCAACTTTTAGTGACCCTCTAGATTACTAGTGCCCCTGTTAAGTGTCGAAGAATGTAACAGTTCACAAGAATATAATGCCTGTCATTCTCCAAGGAGTGGTGGTTTCAAACTACTAACCTTGTGGCATGCAGCTCAATGAGTTACCACTATGTCACCAGGTTTCCTCTACTAGGATCTACACATGGGAAAACATATGAAGAGAGAGCTCTCCAAAATATGCAACAACACAAGCAATCATGTGGACCAAGTATTTTAGTATTTTCAGGAAATAGTAATTTAATTTCACAAGCAATATATCAATTTCATATGAACTAAGTTAATCCAACAAGAAAAAACAATTATATATATATGCATTTAATCTCAATGGTTGGAGAGACATTAAAGGAAAATTGAATTATATGAAAATAGAAGCTTATAACTCCATAATAATAGTTGGGGACTGTGGTAATTACATAATCTGGTGTCAATTTGAGACTTGAGGTTAAATGGGGTGGAGTTTAGCCTGTCAATTAGGTCGCAGCTTGATGACCTCATTTGGAGGCACTAAGGAGATAAATAGCTTGCTGGAGCTGGGACACACACTCACTCCCTGTGAGACATTCCTGCGGACAAGACACATGGAGCTACAGTAGAGCCCAGAAGCTGAAGGAGCTACATGGATACCCCTGCTAGCGCTGAGATTCTTCCACCACTACTGGATCCACAAGACTTTCCACCCACTGGCCTATGATCTTCCTGCATTCGGCATTATGGCATGTATTGAGTGAGTCTAAAGAGGAATTTATAGACCGGTATCAGACATATGGGCTAATGTCGGACTTATGGACTTGATTTGGTCTGGGCTGTGATGTTTTCTCAATATATAATTGCTCTTTAATATAAAGCTCTTTCTTATACACATATATGTTTCTCTGAATTTAACCCAGACTAACACAGTGAGGGAATTTCTGGAAGCAAACTGAATAAATGAGAATGAGCAAATGAATGAGAATCAGTCATTCATATAGGAAGCACAGAGGACACCAATTCGACTAAACCCCAGGAAGAACTCACCAAGGCACATAATAGTTAAATTATCCAACTTCAAGGAAAAAGAGAAAATTTTAAGACCAGCAAGAGAAAAATATGTGGACTCATACAATGGTGCTCAGGTAACAATATGTTCAAACCTAACTGTAGATACCATGCAGAGGAGAAGAGAGTGGAATAACATCTTATGAAAGCCTCAAGAAAAAAACACCAACAAGAGAATCTGCTACCCTGCCAACGTATCTATTAAGATAGACAGTGAGGCAAGAGTCTTCCCAGACAGGAAAAACCAAAGAATACGCCATAAGACACCCAAACCTGCAGAAAATCCTTGCCAACTGAGGTCAGAAGACCAACATCCACCAAAAAAAAGCAGGCGACTGCCATATACCACAACTCCATTCAGAAGTCAACATGCCAAAAACAATTACCAAGATAACATTGGCGCAGAGGGAAAAGAAGGCAAAAATGAAGCCCCCATGTAAACACAGCACACTGATATGAAGGGACATAGGAAAACACCAACACAAAAGGTATGAACTCAGCAATGAACTCTCCAATTAAAAACGAAAGTTAGCAGACTGGCTCAGAAAACATAACCCATCAATCAGTTGCCTGCAAGAAACACATTTTAAGCACGCAGACAAAAATAGACTACGAATATAAGTTTGGCAGAAAATATACCAGGCAAACAGCAACTTTAAAAAAGCAAGGTTGCCCTTACAGAAGGATAGTGGGGAGGAGATGAGCCAGTCAGGGTGCAGTATAGCAACGATGAAACATACAACCTTCCTCTAGTTCTGTAATGCTTCCTCTCCACCCTTCCACCACCACCCCACTATCATGACCCCAATTCTACCTTACAAATCTGGTTAGACCAGAGCATGTACCCGAGTACAGATAAGAGCTGGAAACACAGGGAATCCCTTCAGGACCAGTGGTGTGAGTGGCGATACTGAGAGGGTAGAGGGAGGGTGGGTTGGAAAGGGGGAACTGATTACAAGGACCTACATGTGACCTCCTCCCTGGGGGATGGACAACAGAAAAGTGGGTGAAGGGAGACGTCGGACAGTGAAAGATATGACAAAATAATAATTTATAAATTATCAAGGGTGCATGAGGGAAGGGGGAGGGGGGAGGGAGGGGAAAAAGTGAGGAGCTGATGCCAGGGGCTTAGGTGGAGAGCAAATTTTTTGAGAATGATGAGGGCAATGAATGTACAAATGTGCTTTACACAATTGTTGTATGTATGGATTGTGATAAGCGTTGTATGAGCCCCTAATAAACCGATTAATAATTAGTTAATTAATTTTAAAAAATTAATTCTTTTCAAGTGCGCATGACTCATTTTTGAAAATAGACCACATCCCGGGACACAAGTAGAGCCTGAATAAATTAAAAAACGTAGAACTCACTCAGACATCCCTCTCAGACCAGCATGACTTAAAGCAGGCGGTCAACAAAAGGACAAACAGAAAAGCAAGGGCAAACAACTGGAAGATGAATAATGATCTTCTGAGACACGAATTAGTATTGGCCACACAGCATTGACAGACCGCTGGCAAACCTAAACAAAGAAAGGCAGGAACAAACATCAATAGTCACAATGAGGGATGAAACCAGGGAAATCACAACAGAGCCCAATGAGATTAAAAGGATAATCACAAAGAACTACAAAGGTCTGTATTCTAATGAATTCAACAACATGGAAGGCATGGACAAGTACTTGGAAAAACAATCCTTCCTTAGATTATCCCAGATAGAGGTCATGAACCTCAACAGACCCATAACAGAAGAAGAAACACATATTTTTATCAAGAAACTATCAATGAGAAAAGCTCCCAGACCAGAAGGCTTCATAGGAGAATTCTACCAAGCATTCAGGGAAGAGCTGACACCGATTATTCCAGAGCATAGAAAAAGATGGCACACTCCCAAATTATGAAGCCAGTGTAACTTTTATACCCAAAAGAGCAAGGATCTCACAGTAATAGAGAACTACAGACCGATATCTCTAATGGACATAGAGGCAGAAATCCTTAACAAAATAATGGCCAATATACAAAAGTATATAAAACATATCATCCATCATGATCAGGTGGGATTTATTCCAGAGATGCAAGGATGGTTTAACATCTGAAAGTCCATCAATATTATTCGCCATATTGTTAAGAAAAGGGATAAGAATCACGTGATAATATCGATAGATGCAGAGAAAGCATTTGACAACATCCAACACCCATTACTAATTAATATTTTCAAGAAGATAAGAAATGAAAGGGAAGTTCCTCAAGTTAATACAAGCTAATTATGAAAAGCCAACAACAAACATCACAGTCAATGGAGAAAAGAGAAAAACAATCTCACTTAAAAAGGGGACCAGACAAGGATGCCTCTTGTTCTCACTTCTATTCAACATCATATTGGAGGTCCTAGCTAACAGGATAAGCCAGCAGAAGGACAGTAAAGGTATCCATCTTGGAGAGGAAGAGGTGAAAAAGATTCTATACATTG
>NW_022111368.1:15266423-15271964 GCF_000313985.2 Echinops telfairi
AAAACCCAGAAATAAAACCATCAGCATATAGACAACTGATCTTCGACACAGGCCCCAAAGGCATGAAGTGGGAGGTGGAAGCCATCTTTAACAAGTGGTGCTAAAAACAATGGATATCCACCTGTACAAAAATAAAACACCCTTACCTCACCCCATGCACAAGAACAAACTCCACGTGGATCACAGACCTAGAAGTAGAACCTCAAACTATCAGGATCATCAATGAAGGAATCAAGACAAACCTAAAATCCTTGGCACAGGGAATACATAGGCAAACTGTAATAGAGAAGGATACATGCACAGATGAAGCTGAAATCAACAAATGCGTTACACTAAGGATAAAACACCTGTATGCGTCGAAAGACTTCACCAAGAGTGTAACAAGAGAATCCACAAACTAGGAGAAGATTTTTAGCAATGACACAACAGACAAAGGGCTTAATACTAAAATATACAATACCCTCCTAGCCTGGAAAAAAGAAGAAAACCATTAACACCCTGAGGAAGTGAGCAAAAGATCTGAACAGAAGTTTCACTAGGGAGGAGACCTGAATGACTAATAAACGTATGAGAAAATGGCCCCCAATAATTAGCCATCAAAGAAATGCAAATTAAAATAACTATGAGATACCACCTAACCACTCTTGAGGAGAGCCCAAATCAGAAAATCAGAGAGCAACAAATGTTGGAGAGGATGTGGTGAGATAGGAACTCTCCCCCAATGCTAGTGGTCGTGTAGATACGTGCAGCCTCTGTGGAAAGCCATCAGGAGATATTTAAAGAGAATGGAAATTGTGTTACCTTATGAACCAGCAATCCCTCTACTGGGCATATACCCAGAAGAGGTAAGAAATAGACCACGATCAGTCATCTGGGCGCCAATGTTTATTGCAGCACAATTCACAATCACAATGCATTGTAAACAACCTAAATTTCCAGCGCTAAACAAATGGATTAGAAAACTCTGGCACATAGACACAATGGAGTACTACACATTACTAAAAATCACTGATGATCACATGAAGCACATCATCTCATGGGAAGAAATGAAGGAAATTATGCTCAGCAAAGTTAGCCATTCACAAAAGGACAAGTACAACGTGAGCCCACTGAGGTAAGTGTAATCAGCACAGTTGGTATAGAAGAAAAGCCACTTAGCTCACACTTTACTGGTTGAGGTACAGGCAATCAGAGGGGACAGACCAAACCCAAAGATGTTCATGTCATTGCAACAGAAAAACGGGGGAAGCGGGAGTGGAAGGAAAGGGGGGAAAAATAGGAAGACAATGGCACTGGGGGAGTAAAACACTAATCCACCCAGGGGGAGGATATAGTATATGTCTCCACAGAAATGGGAGTGTAAGTGCATACCCCACCCTGGCACGCCAAACCTCGAGGGCGACGTAACCACACTGAACAACTCATGAACAGAGAGGTCTACAGGGCTGGCCCCACCAGGGCCAAACACCACCACCCCCCTCACCCCCTGCAGAAGTATTTGCTACAGAGGGCAACACTAAACCTACAGGTTGGGGAGATAGCTATGCCCATACCCCTGCCCTACAGAATCAAATTAAGGATAAAGAGAGAGCGAGGACTAGACCCCATACTGGCACACCAAGCCCTGAAGATGATGTCCCTTCCAGGAACTGCTAAGGCACAGAAAGGACTGTAGGGCTGACAGCAGCTCAAGGCATGATGTCCCCCAGCTGGAGCATAGCGCCACAGAGGACAATACTTGGGACACACGGTCGCGAGTGAATCCAGTCTGACTACCCTCCACAGTGAGATGAACTAAGAAGGGAACATAACAGATCAACAGTGGGAGCAAAGCAAAGTCACAAAGCCCTGAGGAGGTCCCAAAACAGACTTCAGACTAGCAGAGCAATTCCTGGAACCCCCAGGACCAATGGGGAGAGAGTCATAAAGGTCAACAGACAGACCTGGAATTATGTGTGTTTTCGGTGGTTTCTTTGCTAGTGTTTTTTTCTTCTCTCCCCCCCCTTTCTATTCAATCTTTTGTTTTGTCTCTGTTATTGTTGTTTTGGCTACCTATATAAAATAGGCATGGAAAGCAGGCCCAAGGTCTTGTGGGGAGGTGGAGGTAGGGGAAAGGAGTGGTAAGCAAACAATGCCATAGACAGGGGAACAACTAGGGAATTAAAAACAACAGCCAGGAGGACATTGAGATCCCGGTTGTGTTGGAGCACCAGCAATCTAGCTGAGAGGAATTACTAAGAGGCAGAAGAAGGGTGAGCATGATGGTGGGGAAGATAAAAGGAAACAGAGGAAAGATCTAGGAAGCAAAGCTATGGATGCACTGAAGAAGTGGATGGACTTTGGGCCGCTGCTCAAGCCCTCCCTCAAGGCAAGAACACTTTGCTCTAACAACCTGGCATTCTGTGATGCTCACCCTCCCAACGCGATCACTGCAGACAAAATGGGTGCATAAGCAAATTGAAGAAAGCTGATTGTGCCTAGGTATCAAATGATATAGTGTCCGGGGTCTTAAAGGCTTGAAGGTAAAGAAGCAGCCATCTAGCAGAGAAGGAACAAACCCAGATGGAAGAAGCACACCAGCCTGTGCGATCATGAGGTGTCAACAGAATCAGGTAATGGGCACCAGAAGACCCAAAATAAAACAGAACAAAAAACATATCATTGAGAACGAGGGGGGTGGAACAGAGACGCCAACCCCATCTGTAAACAATAGGACATCGCTTCACAGAAGGGTCACAAGGAAAGGATGACTCAACCAGGGCACAGTATAGCACCGATGAAACACAATATTTTTCTGGTTCTTTGAGGCTTCCTCACCCCCCAATATCATGACCCCAGTGCTGCTTTTCAGTCCTGGCTATACCAGAACATGTACACTAGTATTGATAAGAGCTCACAACACATGGAATACAGGTGAGATAATGCCCTCAGGACCAATAATGAGAGAAGTGATACCATGAGGGTATGGGGAAAGTAAGGGAGGAAGGGGAACTGATGCCAATAATCAACACATAATCCCCTCCACCACCACCAAGGTGGATGAACATCAGAAACATGGGTGAAGGGAGACAGCAGTTGGTATAAGATATGAAAA
This sequence comes from Echinops telfairi, assembly GCF_000313985.2. NCBI lineage: Eukaryota > Metazoa > Chordata > Mammalia > Afrosoricida > Tenrecidae > Echinops > Echinops telfairi. The sequence goes on from NW_022111368.1 coordinate 15,269,518, forward strand.
CAATAATTTGGGGATGGACAACAGAAAGTGGGTGAAGGGAGACAATGGTCGGCATAAGAAATGAAAAAAAATTATAAATGATCAAGGGTTCAGGAGCGAGGGAGTGTGGAGAAGGGAGAATGAGCTGATACCAAGGGCTCAAGTAAAAATAAAATGTTTTGAAAATTATGATGGTAACATACATACAAATGTGCTTGACACAATGGACGTATGTATGGATTGTGAAAAGAGCTGTCAGAGCCCCCCAATAAAATGATTTTTTTTTAAAGAAAACAATAATTTATAATTTATCAAGGACTCATGTGGTAAACTGAGGGACTGGTTGAGAATGTCATGCAGCTAAATCATCCATGCTCATAATCTCGGGTCTGGAAAGCCGACGCTGGTGGGGGGAGACCCTCATGGTTATGAGCTATAAATAAACCTTAATACATATTTTCATGACTGGACACAGTCCCTCCAATAACCCCCCATAAAAGAACTGTCACAGAGGAGCTACCATACCAGATGAATCATTTCTGTGTCTGCCTATTTCACAATGTCTAAAGCTTATCTGTAGATAAAAGCAGTCAGGTTCTATAGCCAATCCCACTGTAAAATGTAGTAAACTCTGTTTTGACATCTCTTGCTGATACTGATCAGAGATAGCTACCCCTGGGGTGGGCTCAGAGGGGTTTGAGGTCCACTAGAACTAGGTCAAGACATGACTCACTTTATTGCTGGTTTATTATGTTACTGCTTTTGAATTATCACCCATCAACTATGTAATATGTCACCTGTATGACGTGCATGCCTATGAAAGATCTGTAAGCCCATTAGATATAGCCACTGGAAAATACATTCTCAGTCCTGACATGGGACGAGGAGCCCCTTCCCCTCCCTCCCCCCACCCCCCGCTGTGCGTCTTTAATATTTTCCACAATCACAAAGTCGCTCCTGAGGATCTGTTCAAGTGTTGGGGAGGAGGCAGAGGGAGAGGGTAAAAAGGGGAGCTGATACCAAGGGCTTGAATAGAAAATAAATGTTTAGAAAATGATGATGGCAACATATGTCCAAATATGCTTGACACAATTGATGTATGGAATGTTGTAAGAGCTGTAACAGCCCACAATAAAATGATTTTTTAAAAAATATGTTCTCTCTTTGCTACATCTACTGCGAGAATGAAGACCATTTTCAGCAACCAGACTGTCGACATTCCAGAGGATGTGGACGTTTCCCTGAAGGGGCGCATGGTCACCTTGAAGGGCCCCCGGGGAACCCTGCGCAGGGACTTCAATCCCATCAACGTAGAACCCAGCCTCCTCGGGAAGGAGAGGCTGCGAGTTGACAAATGGTGGGGAACTAGAAAGGAACTAGCTACCGTCCGCACTAGCTGTAGGCATGTACACAACATGATCAAGGGTGTGACGCTGGGCTTCCGATACAAGATGAGGTCTGTATGCCCACTTCCCCATCAACGTGGTTATTCAGAATGGGTCTCTTGTGGAAATCCGTAACTTCTTGGGTGAAAAATACATCTGGAGGGTTCACATGAGGACAGGTATTGCTTGTTCTGTTTCTCAAGCCCAGAAAGATGAGTTAATTTTTGAAGGGAACAACATTGAGCTTGTATCAAATTCAGCAAGCCACAACAGTTAACAAGGATATCCTAGAGTGTTTGGATGGTGTCTATGTTTCTGAAAAAGGAGAAGTTCAGCAGGCTGATGAGTAAGCTCTAAGAGGTGTCCAGCGACAGTCTAGATGGTTCCTTTAGATTTGCCTGTGATGCTTTGATCCAATCTAAGAAAGTGGTTTTTTAAAAATAAAGCTTATGTAATGAAAAAAAAAAGACTTAAAAAAAATAGCAGCCTTTAGTATGGATTACAATTTAATGTAAAGAGGACCAAAATCCTTACAATTGGACCAATAGGTAATACCATGAGAAATGGAGAAAAGAACGAAGCTGTGGATTTTGCCTTGCTCGGATCCACAATCAATGCTCATGGGAGCAGAAATGAAGAGCACAAGACGCGCTGCATTGGGAAAATGTGCCGAACCTCTTTCACTGCCCTTGAGTCGATTCTGATGCAGTGACTCCATAGGACAGGGTGGAACTGCCTTGTGGGTTTCTGAAACTAATTTTTTACGGGAGTAAAAGAGTCTTTAACAGACACATCTCTCTCCTAAGGAGAGGCTGGTCCTTTTGAACTGCTGACTTTGCAGATCATGGCCCAATGTGTAACCACTACACGACCAGGGCTCCAAGATTTCTTTAAAGTATTGAAAAGCATATTTTTGAGGACTAAGGTCCATCTGATCCAAGCCTGTGGGAACCAGCCCCACATCCAGATGGGTTCTAAGGGATGGTTGTGTAACTGAAGGGAAGAAATTAAGACAGACAAGTTTTAGGATGTTCGCCTCTGCCATGGCATCAAGAACCAGGTCCAGGTAGAGAGAGGGAATTT
>NW_022111368.1:15272064-15289543 GCF_000313985.2 Echinops telfairi
ATCCGGAGGGTTCACATGAGGACAGGTATTGCTTGTTCTGTTTCTCAAGCCCAGAAAGATGAGTTAATTTTTGAAGGGAACAACATTGAGCTTGTATCAAATTCAGCTGCTTTAATTCAGCAAGCCACAACAGTTAACAAGGATATCCAAGAGTGTTTGGATGGTGTCTATGTTTCTGAAAAAGGAACAGTTCAGCAGGCTGATGAGTAAGCTCTAAGAGGTGTCCAGCGACAGTCTAGATGGTTCCTTTAGATTTGCCTGTGATGCTTTGATCCAATCTAATAAAGCGGTTTTTAAAAAATAAAGCTTATGTAATGAAAAAAAAAAGACTTTAAAAAAATAGCAGCCTTTAGTATGGATTACAATTTAATGTAAAGAGGACCAAAATCCTTACAATTGGACTAATAGGTAATACCATGAGAAATGGAGAAAAGAATGAAGCTGTTAAGGATTTTGCCTTGCTCGGATCCACAATCAATGCTCATGGGAGCAGAAATGAAGAGCACAAGACGCGTTGCATTGGGAAAATGTGCCGAACCCCTTTCACTGCCCTTGAGTTGATTCTGATGCAGTGACTCCATAGGACAGGGTGGAACTGCCTTGTGGGTTTCTGAAACCAATTTTTTATGGGAGTAAGAGAGTCTTTAAAAGACACATCTCTCTAAGGAGAGGCTGGTCCTTTCGAACTGCTGACTTTGCAGATCATGGCCCAATGTGTAACCACTACACGACCAGGCCTCCAAGATTTCTTTAAAGTATTGAAAAGCAAGGAAGTGACTTTGAGGACTAAGGTCCATCTGATCCAAGCCTGTGGGAACCAGCCCCACATCCAGATGGGTTCTAAGGGATGGTTGTGTAACTGAAGGGAAGAAATTAAGACAGACAAGTTTTAGGATGTTCGCCTCTGCCATGGCATCAAGAACCAGGTCCAGGTAGAGAGAGGGAATTTATTCTTACATCAACCTATATATTCTTGGACATGCAAGCCATAGTAAGTACATATGTAACAGGAAGGGGTTGTATTAGAGACATACATGTAACAGGATGGGAATGAGCTAGGGGTATACACACAACAGGAAGGGAGGAGCTAGAGCACACATGTGACAGGAAGGTACATACATAACAAGATGGGTGGGCTCTAGAATTAAGATGGTGGCCTATCCTTGGTCTCTGAGCTGACTTGACATTAAATTTCCCTTAAGTCTTCTCCAGGGGAACAATCTATGATCTTTATCCAAAGGGACTGGGCCCTACTTAGGGTTAGATAATCTGATTGCTTTTTTTTTTTCTCTTTTTTTTCTGATTGCTTTTTAATGGCAGATAATCTTTAGGCAGATAGCCTTCAAGCAGTTGACCTTCAAGAGTATAGTAAGTGACCATGTGTTTGCAAACAGCACCTTCAAGTCGGCATAATTATGGGAAGGCATCGTGGGAAATACTTTTACTTTGGAGAATGTGACTGAAACGCATCTCCAACTTACAGCGTGAAGGTGTCCCTCCACAGGAGCCCTAGCCTCCCAGTGCGTGGAGAGTTTGTCCACATACACTCTCTTCACGATTCTGTTTCCCACACAAGTCATAGTATTTCCAATATGCCTCATATGCATGTGGAAGTCAGACATTGAATAAAGACCACAGCTTCTTGATGCATTTTAATTGTGCTGGAGAAGAACATTCAAAGTGTTACTATGGGCTATTAGAGGGAAAAACAAGTCTGTGTAGGAAGAATTACATCTAGAGGGCTTAGAGGGAAGGATGGAGAGAATTTATCTCAGGTCCTTTGGACATATTGTCAGGAAAGACCAGTCCCTAGAGGAGGACATTATGCTTGGTAAAGTAGAGGGCCAGCAAAAGAGGGGTAAGACTACTAAGATGGAGTGATACAGTGGCTGAAATAAGGAATCAAAAGCAACAAATGTAAGGATAGTGCAGTATTTCATTTTGTTGTGCAAGTGGTTCGAAGGGGTTGGAACTGACTGGATGTCCCCTAAGAACATTCAAGAAGAGTTGTTCAATTATAATGTGGTACCTGGTCATTTGATCTCCTCCCCCTTGACCCATTTTGGATTTGTTCTAGTTTTCAAATATTTCTTGCTTTTTTCCAGAAAGAGGTTTTTCCTCTGGTTTATTTTAATATTGTCATTAGTCTTTTCTTTCAAGAAAATATTTGCTGGATTTTGGTTTTTGTTTGTTGCACATCTATGCTTTCTAGTATATGAAGCACAGGATGGGCGGATGTATACAGACAATTGGTGTCATGGCATATCGGGGATGGGTGAGGTGATTGGAGGGAAGTGGGCACAAATAATGAATAAGGAGGGGATAGTATGTTCTAGAGCTGACTGTGGTGATATATATACAACTCTTGGTAAATATTACTCCAAAAATTAAGTTTATTGTGCCAACTAGGCCTCCATAGAACATATGGATGGAGTCTAATCAGATTGGAGGTTGATTGGATGGTGACTGAGATAAATATTCTCCATAGCTGGCATCCTTTCTCCCTAGTGATCGGACCAGTGTACAGCTGCTTGGAGCTAGTTCTTTGCCTCAACCGTGTGCTGCACTATCTGTGGGCCAAGCCAACCCATGGATCATATCTCTAGAGCTTGAGGCTCCTTTGAGACAAGGCCTGCTTTGCCACGCTGCTGACACACACGTCACTTGAGCTTGGTGTATCCTATGTGCAGCCCTTGAGTTCAGGGCCTGCTTCACTAAGCTCCTGTTTCACTAAGCTCCTGTGCTAACTGTTGTTGAGCCACCCTGCTGTCTTTTGCCTGCAGGCAGACTCTGCCTGTCTTGCCTGAGGGAAGACTCTGCTGTTTGCTTCTCTGACCTTGGACTGGCAGCTCCCATGAGTTGAAGGACTTTCAGTATATTAACTGTTCCATGAAAGTGAGTTGAACTGAGACCTCTGTACTGCTGTGTGGACTAATAAGCGGTTAAGTTCCTTCTCGCTGTACAAACCTATATATACCAGGACACTTAAGATTATATATATATGTGAGTGTGCATATACATAGATAAAGATTTTATGTGTGTGTGTGTGTGTATATATCCTGGTTTTGTTTCTCTAGAGAACCCTGCTTAACATATATGACTGAACTAAGGAAGTACATGATAAGTGATATATGTCTCAAACTATTTTGGGAAAAAATCCTGAAATTAAACAAAACAAGAGCTGATTCTAGTTCTACTCAAATTCTTCAGAAACATAGACAATGAAGAAACTCTAGGAAGCTTGCATTACTGTTGTTTTACAGTTACTGCAAAAAAACGGCAAGGGGTCAGTGTTTGACCTCAGGAGTTTGCAAGGGGTAAGAAAAATGAAACGCAAAATAATCCTAAATCAATGGTATGAGGTGGAGGTCAGACATGCTTCCACCCATTTCTCTTCTTTACCAATTCTGACGTCAACATACCTCCTCCAACACTGCTTCTGTGCTGGATAATTCATTGCCAAGACCAAACAGACATCACAGATGATACTCAAGATTGTGGAGTTCACTAGAGATATTAACAGATTACAATTCAGGGTCAGAAATGCTCAGGACACAGTTCTTCAGGCGATACCCTCCTCAGTCCTTGGTCTCTCAGCCATATTCCCTTTGCTTTCTCTCTGCCCGGGCAAATGTGTCTATGCTGATTAGGCACTGACTCTGCCAGTGAAGCCCTGTCCTAAGTGCACTCAGCGTCCGATCTGTGGGCTGGCAAATGTATGCCCTCTCACCTATTCTGTCTCATGCTCTTGATTCTGCTGCCTTTGCTTTTCGGCCACGTCTGATGTCACAGCTGTCTCCTGAATTGATAAGGTTCCGGATAGGGTGAGATTTTCCTTTTCATTTCCGAAACGCCTCCTTTTAAACATGGTAGCATGGCAAAATTAACAGTCATATTAGGATTTCATGTACCTCATTTGCATGGTCTCACTCCAAAGGGTGACAAGTACTTTATCTGCATTACTACCGTGTCATTCAAATCCCCTTGTTAGGCCACAAACACCTCATATTTTGCATAGTCCCAACCAGTAATTTGGTGGGAGTTATAAGACTATGGCTAGAAGAGCAATCTCAGGCAATTTAGTGCATTACAGTTACCTAGTGCGGCTATAACAGAAAGTTAGCTAGTGCAGCTCTAACAGAAATACTGCCAGGGAATGGCTTTAACAAACTCAATTTTCTGACAATTTAAGATGTTAAGATCAATTGTAGGGGATTAGCTGTCGTGATGGCATAGTGGCCACACAGTGGGTTGCTAACCAGGTCAGCTGCTCCTTGGAAGAAAGACAGAGATTTCTACTCACGTAAAGTTACAGTAAAACAAAACAAAACACCCCCAAGCCAATAATCAATCAATCGATCAATCAATCAATCGTGGATCTGCTTTACCCTGTGCAATAGCGTTGCTCAGTCAGAATTAGCTCAATGTCAGTGAGGTTTTTTGATTTTTAGTTTGGCAGTAGTGGAAAACTGTCAGCTCTGGTGGAAGGTGCTAGTCCTGTTTAGTTTCTGCTCCTGGTTGACCCTCCATGTCGTTTGGCCTTTCTTCCCCCAACTCGGCTTGCTAGCTTCATTGACTCTTTGAGGGACTCACTGAAGACACGGCCCACAAACCTTCTCATTAATATCACAAAGACAATTCATTCCATTCCAAAATGGCATTACAACCATAGGATTTAGAAACACAGTTTTGGGGTAATAAATGCAATCCATAATATTCCCAAACCTTTGCCATCACCCCCAAATTCATGTGTCTTGTCAGCAAGATACATTCACCTCATCACACCATCCAAAAAGTCTTTAACGCCAAGTCCAGAATTGCATCTTCTCTCTTTTAACACCCCGGCAGCGGTGGCCCCACACCTGGAGACCCAGAAGATTCTGCTTCCACACTTCTTCCAACAGTCTTGCTTCCAGTCCTGTTCTTCGAGAACAGACGCCGCTCCCTTGGTTTGCTCCCTGTCAGTAGACTTCCACGGGGTGACTGCCTTAGTTAGCTTTCATGTTCTGTCTCCTTCAGCCTCAGTTTCTTTCTTTTCTTTCTGTGGCCATTAGTTACATCAGTCACAAGTGTAACAAAAAGTGTAGCAATGTCCTTAGTGAACATTGAGACACGTGTCCTCAACTTGTACAATATAATTTTCCAAATCTTTGTATTGTTTTCATTTTGCAGAATTTATTTTTACGTTCATCTCTTACTTTTCATTTTACTATATATAAGCAAACCACGCAGCCCTGTTACTTTGCTTAGAAATTGCTCCTGCCAGAAATCCAAGTTCATCTCGTACAGAACGTTCTATCTTCTAGCAAACATTAGAACTGTAAGTCAGGTAAGTTCTTTGCCACTGCTTAATAAGCATCGTTCCTTCTCTATTCCCCAATCACATATGCATCATTTCCTCTTAAGGCTTCACTAGAAGCACAGTTACCACATACCTTTCTAGCAATACTCTAGCACCAAGACAGAAACTTTCTCTACTGCTCTTTTCGACTTCCTTTGAATCCCTCACGAGACTGCCTTTTTTTAAAAGAATCATTTTATTAGGGGCTCATACAACTCTTATCACAACCCATACACACATCAATTGTGTAAAGTGCATTTGTACATTCATTGCCCTCATCATTCTCAAAACATTTCCTCTCCACTTAAGCCCCCGGCATTAGGTCATTTTTCCCCTCCCTCCCCGCTCCCTCCTCCCTCATGAGCCCTTGATAGTTTATAAATTGTTATTTTGTCATATCTTGCCCTGTCCGACGTCTCCCTTCACCCACTTTTCTGTTGTCCGTCCCCCAGGGAGGAGGTCACACAGTTCCTTGTAATCGGTTCCCTCTTTCCTACCCACTCTCCCTTTACCCTCTCTGTTTCATCACTCACACCACTGGTCCTGTAGGGCTCATCTGCCCTGGATTCCCTGTATTTTCAGTTCCTATCTATACCAGTGTACATCCTCTGGTCTAGCCAGACTTGCAAGGTAGAATTCGCGTCATGGTAGTGGGAGCGGGGAGGAAACATTTAGGAACTAGAGAAAAGTTGTATTTTTCATCGTTGTTACATCGCACCCTGACTGGCTCATCTCCTCCCCGAGACCCTTCTGCAAGGGGATCTCCAGTGGCCTACTAATGGGCTTTGGGTTCCCACTCCGCACTCACCCCATCATTCACTATGGTAAGATTTTTTTGTTCTGATGATGCCTTATACCTGATCCCTTTGGCACCTCGTGATCACGCAGGCTGGTGTGCTTCTTCCATGTGGGCTTTGTTGCTTCTGAGCTTGATGGCTGCTTGATTACCTTCAAGCCTTTAAGACCCCAGACGCTATACTTTTGTTAGAGCAGAACCTCTCCTTCTAGGAACCCAATTTTTAGTAACCTAAGAAATACAAGTGGATGCTGTTAACAAAGAACTTGATTTTGTTTGGCTCGGGAGACTACCAGTTTGAATTCAGAGCATCGACTCCCGGAGAAGATCTTAGACTTTTGCTTCCTGACCCCTTGGAGAGTTCCAGGTGTCTTGGCTTATCTCTTAAGCACTCTCTTTCCCTCTGTTCACCTGTTTGACACCTTTTATACCTCAAAAGAGACTCAAGATATACCCCATCCTATACTTACCTCCCTAACATATGATAACTGGGATGCCAGGAAAGTGAAAACACTTTTTAATTGCATTTATATGCAATATCTAGATTAGGAGAATATGTAAGACAAATGAGATAAACAGGTTATGTTTAATAATTATGAACATTTATTAAGCACCAAGAGTACACTGCATTTGTTGCTATATAAAAACCTAATTATGGATATAGTAGCCCTGCCATTAAGCTTACAATCTAAAATGAAATAACTCAAATGGCTATTTTGGCAAATGGTTGAGGCGAGATAACATGTTATTTCTGGTGCATTGTTAGTAAGGCTTTGTGCATGACCCAAAGAATATTTTAACTATACCCAGACTTTTCCCCAAGTATATCAAATTGACTCGCTAAGAGGATGAGCACTTAGATATTAGGTCTAAAAAGAAAATAATTCTTTCAAATGGTCTTACAGGACTTCAAATAAAGAAATGCTTACTGGCAAGAGTTTTCCAGCAGCCTATGGGAGCTCTATTATCAGGAAATAGAGCGAATTTGTTTTTATTCCATTAATAACCTGCTAACTTCTACATTCTTTCCCATGCATAAGGGCTCTACTGATGTCTTTATCCTGGAAGAAAGTACTGTATCTAAAAAAACGACTCTAAAGTATTAAGGACCCAAGAAGTCAAACTTCTTTGATATAGTAATTCACATTTTAACAGAAGACCGAGTAGAGACAATAGTGGGACCTCTAGCTACAGATGCCTGACTATGTGAGATTTATGAGTAAAGCAATTGAGTTCAGTCCATGCATTATCAAGGTGATTAAGACTCTAAGTATAGCCAAAGACTTTGCTTTCTTGCTTTGTATTTCTAGTGTAGGGGTGAATTTAGCATCAAAAACCTATTCTATCCTATTTACCTAGATCCACAGTATAATACTTAATAACTATTTCCAATGTTCTCATTGCTGGTCACAGATGAGCTGGCAAAGGCACACTGAAGAAACTTGATTCTTACTGTTAGATGCAAAGACTGCTGTAAACTACTGAGCATACAGTCTTAAAACACATATTATTTTCAATCATTTCTGATCTTTGGATTCTAAAACAACACTGGAAAAATAATCTGTTTGAAAACAGAAATGGAATCTACTCGGTAAAGTGCACACATGATTTTTTTGGAAAATGCACACATATACGTACACATTTTAATGGCAGAGTGGTAGCACCCTGAGATTTCTTATGGCAGAACAACATTGCAGCCACTTTTTAAAAAACCAGAGCAATTTTCCTTGCAGGTGTCCATCTTGGTCATTTCCTTTTAAACTGGTAACGGCGGCAGCAACACTGCTTTTACGTGTTCATAAAGCCTGCACTGCCTAACAAGGTCATCCAGGGCAAACAATCCTGAAATTTCATAATACATTTTAGAATAAAGTAGCACTAATTAACTATTTTTGACCTAACATGAAGACTTTCAGCGTTCTTTTCCCAATTAAAAAATATCACTGATATCACTTGTAAAGGGGCTTCAAAAAGTTTATGGCAAAATGGAAATAAAGTAACAAAAATTTTAGTAAACTTTTTGAGGCCCCTTCACATTTATACTAAATAAAATCCACAACTAAGAGATCTAAAATAGACAACCTGAAACAGTTGTGAATCAACATCATGCTCTCTAATAAGATGACAGATACTCATTTCACTGCATTTCTATAAAACCAAACAGTTTAAATATAATCAACACTGATTATAATTAGATTTGAGTTTACAATTTTCAATCAATGCACTTGTCTTTGGTAGGTAGTGTACCAAACAGCTAGAATTCCTGATTAAAATATTTGTTTTTCTAAGGCAAGGCAAATTTGATTATGTATAAAGCATAGATATTAGCATGGGTTTAAAGGCAACGACCGATACATATACATACATTTTAAAAAGTGATGTATTCTAAACTACATAAAATTGAATCTCATGTCCTATTTTAAGTCTACATTTTTAACATTAAACTTAGATGCACATTTGCTGCAATACATTAAAAAATACTTCATTTGTCCAATATTGTAAAGTATACTGTATTTTCAAATACTAGGTATAAAATTTTTGCACAAAAATTTAAAAGGCATACTATTAATTAGCTATAACTATTGTTACGTATTTATAAAAAGGAAGTTTACAAGAAGAGCAAAATATAAAATGAAGGGTAATAATTATTGCATGTAACAAAAATGTAACAATATCAAGTAATTCTGAAAATGCTTGTTTCTTGTTTTACTAATTGCATGTCCATTTTGCAGCTATTAATTTGGTAAAAATGCTAAATTTGGGTAGGACTTATTTTTCTTAGTGTGATATTTTTGTTTTCCCTACCTTCTCCCAATAGCAGTTGGGAGTAATTTTCTTTTGACTGAAAATTTTAAATGTTTATATTGTTTTTTTTATCTGAACCATGTAAAAGCTGACTCCTTACTTTCATTTTACAAAGTTAATTTAATTTTTTGTATGTTAATTGAAATTTAATTATGATATTTTCTGTTAGCATGTTTCTAAGTTGATAATAATTAAGGCAAATTTTGATTTCAGTTATGTTTAACTATATCTGACCTTTTCCTTTTTTTATGAGAAAAAAAAAAAAAAGAAGAAAATCATTCATTTAAGTCCTCTTCAGTCTAAACTGTACTGAGATACAGCTTTAAATAAAGATAGGTAAGTCAAGCAACATTGTTGATTTCTTATCTCTGCACAGAAGGAACAAAGGAAAACCGAAGTAACTACTTCCTTCCTAAGGTCTCAGCTAGTTTCTTAAGCCTTTTCTTCAGCTCCAGTGGGAATTTCTCATAGCACTTCTTACAGACTGGCTTCATGTCAAACTCCACAAATTTATTCCTAAAGGGAAAAATTATACATTAAAAATTAGTGGCAATGTATTCAATGTAGACCTATAAACACATGAAGCAATTTTACTGAACTAAATAGTAAGTAAAATTTAGGTATGTACAGTAAATCATATTCTAAAACACCATTAGAAAACCTGAAACAATATACTTATTTAAAGTGAAGAGTCATCATTTTGAGATGTAAATGATTCTCTCTATTGGGGACAAAGTGATCTTAGGTAACAACTTAAATGAGGTAGCTTTGAGGTTCCATCTCTGCTAGTAGAAGATGATTTGCCTCTATCTCCATCAGATGATTTATATTAAATCATAAGGAGTTGCTTTGGTGGTATGATATAAAAAGTTGACAGGTAAGATATGAGAATGTTTTTTAATTGCTCCTAAAGAACACAATTCTAACCAAATTACCTAACTTCTTTGTAAAAACAAAAAACTAAAAACCACAGCAGTATACATTAACAATTTATTTGTATAACAGTTAATTTGTATATTGTATATACAATAATTTGTATATTGGAGAAAACAGCTTTTCAGATGGCTTCCAGATTACCTAAGTTGGATTTGCTATACTTTTGGAATTTTGGGTCTATAATTCTGAATTTAGTTTACACAGCTTCATAAACTGTTCATTTTCTGTGAAATTGTGTTTAGTAAACATTTGTTGAAAAAGTCTAATGGGATAGCCTGATCTAGGACAAAAATGATATAAAGTCTACTTATGTAAGTTTAGTATATTTTATATGTTAAAGTATATTAAATTTGAAGACTGTAAACCTCAAAATAATCTTAATAGAACAACGTTACAAACAGTTAATTCTGAAGGGCATATTTATGATGAAAGGAAATGGGAATTCTTTCCAGTAGAGACCTAAGACAGATGAGGTTGTCTTGACCCTGTCAAGACCGACAGGCTCAGGAACTCTGGGGAATGGTTCTACTGTGCGCTGCAGGGCTGCATTGAATGGCGCTCAGGAACTCTGGGGATGGTTCTACTGTGCGCTGCAGGGCCGCATTGAATGAAAGCTGACCGGATGGCAGTGGGCTTGGTTGGGGAGAATACTGGTAGTAATTTCAAGTGCTTCACGGAGGTGTTTGGTGTAATAACACTACTGAGTAAAAGATTTCTTCCAAAAATCTTAGACCAAAAGCTACCAAAACTGTCATTGTTTTGACAAATTACCACTGCTTTCAGAGAATCTGCTTAGTTTTAATTTTGTATTTAAATTTTAGCTCTTACTAATAGGAAACAGAAACAGTTAACAACTAAAAAAAAAAAAAGTAATCAGAACACAATGGTAACCATGTGGGGGGAAAAGAAAAATCATAATAGTAATTCAACAAAATTTCCAAGATTGAAATACTTCCTTTACAAACTGAGACGTGAAGAACTGGATTGTGACCAGCTACTGTTACTGATCACTTTGATCAAAGTTTCCTTAGAAGAATCCTCATAAAAAAGTGAGAAACGCAGGGCAGAATTTAAAATGCTCCTGCATTCCAGATTTTCTGGAACCCTGAAGGTGGAATGAATCCCTCAAATTAGTGCCCTGAGATAATCTTTACACTGGAAAATCAAAATATCTCCTGAAGTCTTTTAAAGACCAAACTTACCTAGTAAAAACTTGTCTGCCACAAGTATTATGCCCTTTAAAAAACTACATCAGCTCAGTCTGACAGCAGCCACTTGACAGACTGGGCAAGACCCTAAGGGGACAGTGAGTCCCCAGTCACTGGGTGAGCAATCGCTCAGAGAGGAGAATGAGGACGGTTGCAAAACTCGGAGAATGAAATCAAAGCCACTGAATTCTAAACACAGGAACTCTTAGACTGGCTTCTATTTTGCTGTGCATATTCTCAATAACAAATTAAATTAAAATAGAGTTTGAAGGCATCAGAGAATGAATTCATGAACTGTATGTAGTACCATACAAGCATTTTACAAAATCACATACATCAAAGAGTGTAGATACCACACTAAAGTGGACGTATTTTTTATTTTTATAAATCGTTTTATCAGGGGCTCATACAACTCTTATCACAATCCATACACACATCAATTGTGTAAAGCACATTTGTACATTCATTGCCCTCATCATTCTCAAAACATTTCCTTTCCACTTAAGCCCCCGGCATTAGGTCCTCATTTTTCCCCTCCCTTCCCGCTCCCCCCTCCCTCATGAGCCCTTGATAATTTATAAATTGTTATTTTGTCATATCTTGCCCTGTCCGACGTCTCCCTTCACCCAGTTTTCTGTTGTCCGCCTTCCAAGGAGGAGGTCACATGTAGATCCTTGTAATCAGTTCCCCCTTTCCAACCCACTCTCCCTCTACCCTCCCAGTATCGCCACTCACACCACTGATTATTTTTATTTTTTTACTAAAGAGGATTTAGTATGATACCTGGTATTTATCAATTAAATGATTTTATACAAAGAAGAGCATGTTTAAAGCTCTAGTTATCAAATAAAAATACTAAAATCAAGACTCAATTGACGTCTCCCACTAGTGTAAGCTCCTACTTAAGGGACGTTAGCATTATCTTTTCCAACTTTTACTGGTAGTTCAATTTTTTTCTTCCTTTCATTTATAACTTTAAACAATTTGTCACCATCTCCTAAGGGATTGGCGTCCTTCCTCTGACTTAAAGAAGAAGCAGAAGGACGTCTGCGCTGCGCTGTGGCGGACAAAGAACGAAAGGGAGACCCGACAGACTAGCCCTACAACGCCTGGATTTTTAATTCCAGGGGAAAACGTTTTTTGATTTTATTCTTTAGTTTCATAGTTATCAATATTTATCTTAATATATACAGCTAATTAACTGTGACGAAAACATCGTGCTCGGCGTTATAGGGTTAAGGAAAATATTGGAAGCATAATCTGATGGAAGGGTGGAACTTACTCACTTATGCAATTTTCATAATTATGCAAAAAGACCACCTCTGGAGATGACAAGGACTTGTATTTCAATCTCTGGTAGCTACAAACACATGCAAAAACCCCGGAAATAAACATGAGACAGAAAGAAGACAAACATGCCAAAGGACTAACCAAAGAAGAAAGTAGTGAAAACGATGACAGAAGGGATAGAAAAGTTTACAAACAGACTGGCTTTTTCTTTTTCTGCTTGTCTTTATCCTTTGCTTCTCTCTCCCGCTTGGCAAGCCTCCTCTTAAATTCTTCTGGCATTTTCTCATAACAGTGCTTGCAGACTGGCTTTAGATCAATTTCAACAAACTTATCCCTTTGAGTAGGATAAAGAAATAGAGGAGAGAACAGGGAATGATTAAAGGAGGTACCTGTACTTTCAGAAGGTCTGAACAGAAAGGTAACATAAGGAATTACCTAATTTCCTTTATAATAAATCCTATGTGTATTAAAAACAAAACAAGCCCCGAGTTTCCAGTCCTAGGAGTCATGCAAAACCAAAGTGCAGAACTTACTTGAGTGTTAATTTAGTGTTGCAGGTAGAACAGGCAAAACAATTCACGCACCAGGCTTTATTCAGTGCAGAAACCACTGGAGAAAGAACAAAGAGATTTGATCAGATGGAAATGCACTGGTACCAGAAGGGTTGGGGAGACTTAACATGCTTAACCCTAAAACAAAGCTAAAGCCGTTTCCATGACACCGGGAAGACATTTTCAAAAGGCTTTCTAGAAAACAGATTACATAACTGAAAAGCTATGTACTATCAATTAAGTGATATTTATTGATTCCATCAATTTTACTAATGATGTTCTTTTTTAATAATTAAAAGAGGCATAGAAACAGAACACTTAATTTATGTCTCCCATGAGTGTAAACACCTACTTAGGAAAAGTTGTCATTCTATTTTTCTTTTATTTTGTTATTTATTTATCATTATCTTTTCAACCTTTACTCATAGTTCAATTTTTCTTTTCTTTTGAATATCCTGGGAGGACTATAAATGGTATATGCCATGTCTTTTCATCCAAGGGTGTGTCTTCTCAATGCTTTGGGTGAGGGCGTGTATGTTTAGCACCTATTAGGTTACGTGGATTAGCTTTCCTGGCACAGGGCTTGCCTACCAGAGCACTTTCCGCAATGTTTCTATTGCCACTTGGCCAACAAAGAGACGTGAACAAAATGTTAAAAACCCAGTCATGGGTTATTTGCTTATCAAAGTCTTTCTTCCAAAGCTGACCATAAGAAATTACCTTCCTGGGAGGATGGAGCATTAGAACTGATTGTGATGATGTATAGACAACTCTTTTACAAAACGTTTTAACTATGGAAATGTGTGATATGTGAATATTCTATCAAGAAAAGTACTTAAAAACAAAAAGAAACCAAGCTTGACCTATAGTTAGCATTGATGAAGGAGCAAAAGGTTTTGCTTAGGGGCCATTGAGTTTATTTTAATGGTGATGGAACAATTTGAAAAGGGTTCTCAATAATGGTTGGATACAAACACAAACATGGTTGTACACCATGAAGGATAAATCAATGACACTGAAATACACATGCAGATGCTATTGAATTGGAGAATGTTTTGCTGTGTATATTTTTCCCCAAATTGAAAAAAATAACTACAGGAATAACAATGAGTACAATGAGTACAACAAAGAAGACAATGTTCTAAAGGTGATTGTGGTAAAGACTGTACAGCCACTCTTTAATATAATTGAACCATTGAATTGTATGGTATGTGGATGAAGGGCCAATAAAACTGTTAAAAAAACTACCTTCCAGGGAGGGCGGCATAGGGAGGGAGGGGGAAAAATGAGCAGGTGATATTAAGGGCTCAAGTACAAGGCAAATGTTTTGAGAATGATGATGGCAACAAATGCACATGTGTGCTTGACACAATGGATGGATGCATGGATTTTGATAGGAATTGTACGAGCCCCCAATAAAATGATTTTTAAAAATCAATTACCTTCCTCTCACATTTTCTTTTACCTGGCAACAATCTGTCCCATGCAGGGGTTGTTTCCTTTCCAGCGGCACTGAAAACTACTGCCTTCCTGAACTAGCCCTTTTGCAACTGCATAGAGGGAATGTTTCAGAAAAGTATTTCCTGAGCTCGGTGCTATCTGCTGAGAACTATAAAGCTTGCTGAAAACAGGAATGCTTAAAACGGTGCCAAGAAGTTTCCGGGAGATCTGTGTTTGCCACCATTTGCGAACACAGCTGTTTCCTCTCTGTTCTAGTTAATCAGCCCTGCCTAATAATCACAGGACATGGGCGATAAGCACTAGAAATGTCTACATAGTTGCCAGGTTTTAGTACCTACAAGGCTAAGGTTACTCTTCCTAACTTCCAAGCAGCTTAAACTGTTCCTAATAAGCACTGCCCTATGTTAAGTTCCAAGGTATCTATGTAATTCCAGGAACCAGCCATAGAAACTGGTCTCAGGTTCTGCCAGGACACAATCTGTGGGAACAGTTAAGTCAATTCCGAGCATAAGAGCCGTGGGTGGCAGAGGAGACTCCATACAGCAAACAGTCTGGGGCTTTGGTGGTAGTAACCCCAACTGGGAGTCTCAGGCGCCTTGGTGGCATAGGGGGCTGAGTGCCACAGCCTGGTTCCTGTCATAATCCATGCCTGGGAACCCTTGGTAATCATGTGAAAGAAATGCGGCATCATACGTGGTCCTGCCTTCTGGGTCAAGTCTTAGATGAAACTTGAAAACAAAGTAATGCTCGATTAGAGATGAATGTATTACCTACCAGAAATCAAGAACAAATTCAACTCTTAAGATAGGATCATCTCACTACTTTATATTAGTTGGGAAATATGCCAAAGAAAAAGAAGAGGTAACTCATTATCAGTTACCTTTTCTTTTTCTTCGGCATATTCAATCATAAGATTGAACTATGGAATGTATGCTATGTGAATGATAAGCCAGTGAAAAATTTAAAAATAATAAGATAAAAAGAAAAATCAACAATCATCAACTTTTTCCAGTTTCACATTACCCATATTTTTTTGTATTGCAATGATGTCCTATAGAATCCAGAGATACTTACCATCACCTTCAATGACACGGTTACAGTGGAAACAGACATCACCAAAGAGCTGAAATGAAAAGAAAACACGTGGACTGTAGAACATCAAACATTTCATGTAAGTTCAGTTCTTTTTCTCACTTGAAAACATATAGCGGGCTATTTAAAACCAGAATTTACCATGAGTAAAATAATAAAATTGGCCAAGCTCAATGAATAGTTTTTTCATTCTCACAGTGAAATACTTTATTTCTTATCAATTTAAAAACAAATCTATCTTGAGATTATTTTGGGAACTAAAATAGTGTTGGTGAACTATAAGCTGTTGAAAAACATAAGCACTTGAGAGTTCATGATGTTAAAAAATTAACAATACGGTACACACATATAGAATGCCAAGGGTCAAACTAAGAGCAGAGGTAATTCAAGAACCACAAAAATACTCCACAAGTAGCTCCAGCAAGATTTATTAGTGGTGCTAAATCGGGAGGAGGGCTTGATAAGGAACGGGATGATTGGCTTAGTCTTAAAATGACCGCGCACATATTGCTCATTAGTTGCAAGGGACAGAAGGAAATAGTAATGAGAGAGTGGTAATCAGATAGTATTTTGACTGGGATGAAGGACAGACAGGCAAGTGTGTGTCTCCAGATATGCATGCTGAACATAACCTCACCTACACAACACTGCAGCATGGAAAACGCACAGCCTCAATCTAATCATGACAACGATATGGTTTAAAACATGTCAAAGGTTCTGGAAATGGTCTAGTTTAAAGGTGGCTAAAGGGGCATGATTATAGATTGATCCAGTAACAGCGCAGGAAAAAATAAAAATAAAAATGCTCTAAGGACAGTACTAAGACAGGTGGAAAAGTCAGAATAACAAGAGACTACAGAATTGCATCAGTACTGATAACTGTACTACGTTATGAAAGAGCACAGGCATCCAACTTCTTAGGAGAGACACACTGAAGTACTTAGGGGTACAAGGCCATGATGCACGTGTTACATTGGATAATTTACTAGCAAGTGCTTCCGGGAAAACAAACCAACAAGTATAAAATACACATGCATGTATGCCTGTGCTTTTACGCAGAGCAGTTATATACATACAAAGGAGGAGGCAGATCTAAGTAAAATTAGAATTTAAAAATTTTATTTTGCAACTTATTTTTGAGTGAGAAATTATTCCCAAATAAAAAGTTTAGAAACAAATTCTGAAAGACCAAGGCACATTTCCTGAGAGATTTTCTTTTAAGTTAAAATATTCAGAAACTCAAATCCACAAAGCTTATCTAGGATCCGAAGGGTGCAATCAGTACCTGGTTATAGTGAGTTTCACAATACGCCAGGCCCTTCCTCTCATAATGGCGATGTCCAAGAAATGGCTTTTCACACTTGGCACAAACAAAATGCTGGAAGGAAATTGTGATAGGTCAATTCTGAACTGTAACATTTTATTTATCTAATGAAGTAAAACCCTAAAACTGAAATATTCTTAAAAAGATAAGTAGAGGCAGGCATCTCATTTGGCCACAGGTAACCCCTCTAATACTTTTGCAAACAGTCTTGATTCAGGCGTCTCTGAGTCTCTGATTGGCCAAACAAAACAGAATAGAACGGAGGGACTGTAACTGGAAATGGACCATAATACTCTCTACCTTAATTGTGACTTAGCAATATAAGTACACATCAGGTATCATTCCTGAGAGATCGTAAAAGCGAATATAAAGTCTATGTAATTTTTAACAAAATGGATTCCTTTAGAATGTTGACATTTAACCTTTAGGATATCCTAATCTCGTTAGCACACCTGGACCATGAAGGGAGGTGGAAAGATTCGATTATCTCTTCATTCTAGTTTCCCATATCTTTCTGAAGCTCCCTTGTGTATCCTTGGGTGGGTGAAACTGTTGAAGAAACTAACTGCCACCCTAAACGCTGGCAGTTCAAACCTACCAGTTGTACCTGGAAGGCAGGCCTGGCAGTTCAAACCTACCAGTTGTACCTGGAAGGCAGGCCTGGCAGTTCAAACC
>NW_022111368.1:15289643-15294508 GCF_000313985.2 Echinops telfairi
CAAACCTACCAGTTGTACCTGGAAGGCAGGCCTGGCAGTTCAAACCTACCAGTTGTACCTGGAAGGCAGGCCTGGCAGTTCAAACCTACCAGTTGAACCTGGAAGGCAGGTCTGGCAATCTGCTTCCAAAAAAGTTAGTCTTGAAGACCCTGTGGAGCTGCCCTTGTCACACGGGGACATCATACATTGGAATTGACTTGACGGCAGTTATCGATGACAACCACCCCAACACCATTGACAACTCACCTCCACATGCCACTGCTTGCCCATGGCATTCACTACTCGCCCTTCGATGGGCCGCCGACAAGCGCCACAGATGGGAACCCCCATCTTATCGTGGCACGGCAAGCAGTACAGCTCCCCTTTCAGCTCCCGGGCGTCAGCAGTCAGTTCCTTCCTGTCCACGAGAAATAAATGCAGCTGAGTAAGACTCATTACAGAAGAGTCAAACAGGCAACCAATGTGGTTGTCCCACATCTTAGAACACTGTCAGAGAAATGAAATGACTAGAACAATACCTGTTATCTTCCACCCTACCTCATTTGAGGAAATCAGAGTGACCTGAATAAATAGACTTGAGTCAGTTTCAGAGTTCTATCAAAACATTAGTCTACTAGTAACATTCAACAATAAGTCAGATACATATAATCACATCACAGTTCTATCCAGTATTTAGCAACTTAAGGCTAGCAGAGAGTAGTTACGTTGCTGAGGGCAGATCCAGTGATACTGCCATTCCGAACTGGGGAGTTCGGAAACCAGGTCCATTTGTTGTTAGGCTCTGTCCAGTAGGTTCTAACTCGTCCTGACAAATGTACAGCACAACGAAACCCTGCCAGGTTCCGGATCATCCTCACTCTGGCGGAGGCCATTGGTGCAGCCACGGGCCCCTCCATAAAAATGGCCACAGTACACGAGACCAAGGCTTGCCGTTCTTGTCTCTAAGGAACACTCTGCATGTACATCTTCCAGACGGATTTGTTTATTCTTCTAGCAGTCAATGGCATATTTAATACTCGTTACTAACATGCCAATTCCAAGGCATCGATTCTTCTGAGGTTTCCCTTCAGCTTTCACATGCGTCAGAGGTGTCTGAAAATCCCAAGGTTTGAGCCAGGCATATAGTGAATGGTAGTTACACAATTTCATGTCAAGTTGAAGAGCGAAAAAAATTGCAGGAGTAGAATTTAGTCTGTCAATCGGGTCATACCCTGATGGTGACTCCTTGTAGGTGTGGCCTTCTCATAAGTCCTCCTCTCTGACTTCCTGCACCTTCCTTCTGGCTGACCCTCCTTACTGCCAGACCCCTGGAGCACCTACCAGCCTGTGATATTCCTGAATTCTGCATCATTGCATGTGGCTGCATGAGTCTGACGAGGGACCTATGGACTAGTATCAAACTTATGGACTTGAGTTGGACTGGGATGTTTTCTCGCTATATTACTACTTGATATAAAGCTCTTTCTTACACTTACAGGAGGGTCACTGGGTTTGTTTCTCTAGGCAAGCTGGCCTGACACATGCATCTCAGTTCTAAGTGGCATATTTGCCTTTTAACAATTAAAAGAAGTCTTTTACAGCAAACTTGACTGGAGCCATAAAAACCCGCATTGCGACGTCGGACAGGGCAAGAGATGACAAAATACCAATTTATAAACTATCAAGGGCTCATAAGGGAGGAGGGAGTGGGGAGGGAGGGGAAAAATGAGGACCTAATGTCGGGGGTTTAAGTGGAGAGAAAATGTTTTGAGAATGATGCACAAATGCGCTTTACACAATTGATGTGTGTATGGATTACGTTAACAGTTGTATGAGCCCCTAATAAAATGCTTAAAAATAAATAAATTTAAAAAACCAAAACAAAAAACAAAAAAAAACCCTCATTGCAAAAACAAAAACCAACCAACCAAACCTCATCGCCATGGTGCGCTGTTGATTCAGTGACCCTACAGGACAGGGTAGAACCACCCTTCTTTCAAGGAATAGAAAGCCCCATCTTTCTCCTGGGAAGCAACTGGTCATTTCAAACTGTGGACCTTTCAGATGGCAGCCCAATGCATAACCAGGGCTCCTATTCCCTTTGGATTCTTGACTGCTTGACTGCTGCTTCCATGGGCATTGATTGTGGGTCTAAGTAAAATGAAATCCCTGCCATTTCGATCTTTTCTCCATTTATCATCACGTTGCTTAGTGGTCCAACTGTGCCCATCCTAATTTTCTTTAAGTAGTCTTTGCCTTCATCAGTAAGCCCTTTTTGTTTTGTGCAAGCATAATTGTGTCATCAGTATATCACAGATTATTAAAGTGCCTTCCTGCAATTCTTATTCTACATTCTTTTTCATATACTCCGGTTCTTGAATTATTTGTTTAGCATTTAGATTAAATGAAATGAAGAATTCAATTGGAAAGTATACCTTTTCTGATCTTAACCATGCCGGTGTTCTTTTGTTTTGTTTTAAATTATTGTTTTGGTGTAAATTAGGTGGGGGATTACTGGTTTTCCCTTTTGTTTGAACAACTGCCTCTTGGTCCAGGTCTAAGTAGTTTCTGCATGAACATTGTGTTCTGGAATTCGTATTCTTCCCAACATTATCAATAACTTGCTAGAATCCACATAGTCCAATGTCTCTACGTGGTCAACAAAATACAAGTAAGCATCTTTCTGGTACTGTCTGCTTTAAGACAAAATACATCTGAAGTCCGTAATGATATCCCCCATTTCATGTTCTGAATTGGAGTTGGATTTCTGGCAACTCTCTGTCCATGTATTACTTCAACCGTTTTAAAGTTATCTTCAGCAATAATTTCTTTGGAATGGGCAAAAATATGAATTTCTTTCAATCAGTTGATCAGGGAATTGCCTTTCAAATGTCTTGGCATAGACAAGTGAGTACTTCCAGTGTTGCATTTATTTGTTGAAATATGTGAACTGGTATTCTGAAAATTCCTATAATGCTGTTTATCACTAATGTCTTCAGGGTAGCGTAAACTTAGTTCTTAGTAAATCCATTGGTTCTTTAGCATATGGTACCTCCTAAAAGGGCTGAATGTCCATCAATTCTTTTTGTCAGTGACTCTTGTGTATTCTTTTCACTATCTCTGATGGTTCCTGTCATTCTGTCATTTAATATTTTGCCCATGGAATCATTCAATACTGCAATTTGAAGCTTTAATTTATTATTTGGTTTCTCGATAAATGCGGAAGTATCCTTTCTCTTTGTTAGGTTTTCTAACTCCAGGTCTCTGCACATTTTCTTCTCATATTTTCCTTTCTTTTCTCAAGCTACTCTCTGAGCTTGTCTGAGCTCAGTTTCCTTTTCTTCCACTAACTTTCGTTACTTTACATTCAAAAACAAGTCTTCGAGTGCCTTCTGAGATCTATTTTGTTCTTTTGTTTTTTTCTTGCCTTCTTAATGGCCATATGATTTCTTTATCATGATGTTCTTTCAGTCACAATTATTTAAATTGTCACAAGCTATTACGAATGGTTAGGTCAAGGGAAATAAAAAAATGAAACTGCTGAGATTTTTCTTTTCCAAAAGATTAAAATAAAAAACTGAAACAGAGAACAAAAACCAATTAAAAATACCCCCCAAACAAGCCCTCACTGCCCTCAGGTCAATTCTGACGCATAGCGATCCTCTAGGACTGACTGTCCTTGTGGGTTTCCAAACTGTAAGTCTTTACTGGATTAGAAAGCCTATCTTCTCCTGTGGAGAAGCTGGTGGTTTTGAACTGCTGATGTTGTAGTTGGCATCCAAATGCATAACCTATTACACTACCAGGGTTCCTCTGTAAGTGATTAAATTAGCTATTACTTTCAGTTTCCTGCACCATTAACATTTAGACAGAGACCGTCTCAGTTACCAAACAGACTCAAACTCACTGCCATTGAGTCAATTTTAAAGGACAGGGTACAACTGCCCCTGAAGGAAATAGAAAGTCCTGACTTTTTTCCAATGAGTGGCTGGTTTTTCAAAGTGCTGGTGGTTTCGAACTGCTGACTTTGTGTTTAGCAGCCTAATATGTAACCACTACATGACCAGGGCTCCTAAATTAGCCAAACATACCTGCCTACAATTCATTTGTTTTAATTAATTCTCTAAGGCGAGTGAAAAATTCAAAGAGAAAAATCCTACAGAGGGCAGGGAGGTAAGAAACTATGGTCGGTAAGGAAAAAAGCAATTCACTTAGAAGAGGTGGCTGTGTTTATAACACAAAACTATTTTCTCAAATTTTCAGCCTAGTAGGTGAAAAAAGGAGGAGCTGATACCAAGGGCTCAAGTGGAAAGAAATTGTTTTGGAAATGTTGATGGCAACATATGGACACGTGTGCTTAATACCACTGAATGATGGATTGTTATAAGATTTGTTAGAGGCCCCCAATAAAATGATTATATGAAAAAAACTTTTCAGCCTACCTTTTCTCCTACTTCCCTAATATAATTTAGCAATATGTCATATTAAATCTAAAGAATCTTTTTCCATTAAAATGTTACATGAGATGACAAATTCAAAAGTCATACCCTAGCTTTATTAGGGGTACGTAAAGACAAAACAAACAAACCTCTGTAAGATGCAAATAATGCAAAACTACATAAATAAAATTTAAGCTATTTTAAAATAAAACCTTATTATAACACCTTAATCATGATAACTATAAAATTCATGTGCATATGTGTGCATATATAAGCACACATTTTTATAGTTATTTTTCAGTTGTTATATATATGTGTGTGCATATAAATATATAAGAATCACTTTTATTCTTTCATGCTTGATACCTGATCCCTTCGACAGCTCGTGGTCACAGAGGCTGGTGTGCTTCTTCCATGTGGGCTTTGTTGATTCTGAACTAGATGGCC
>NW_022111368.1:15295770-15305872 GCF_000313985.2 Echinops telfairi
AAAAAGAATCATTTTTAAAATATTTTAAATCCTATTGGAACAACACGTTATAAAAGATAACTGAGGAAATTTTAAAATGGACTAGATAGATGTTTGATGATGTTACAGAATCAAGAATAAATTTTGAAGAAAGGTTATATCGTGATTCTAGAGGAGAATGTTCTTTTACTTTGGAGATGCACAGCAAGGGCTAGTCATGGTGTCCACACCTTGTTTTCAAACTGTTTCATTGAAGAAAAAAACAACAACCAACCAGCCAAACACTTAAAGGTATTGCGTTTATGAACATGCACACACCAAAAAAAAAAAAAAGAACATGCACACACCGAGGAGAGAAAAACAGTGCACACACACAACTGCGGCAAAATACGACACAAAAGTGCAGATTAGTTTGCTGTGCTAGAGTACCATGCTGTGCTCTGTGCAATGTAGAAATGTACACAAACATACCCGCAGTTGGCACAGTTGAAATGATCGGGGTGGTATGGGTCATTCTTAAATATCAGCGGCTGCTCGTCGATGATGGCATGGCATTTCTGGCAAATGTACTTCCCAAGGCCTCTGGCTTTCTCACGGTTATGACATGGACGGCACAGATGTCTAAACAGAGCAAAAGCCGGCTTAGAAACGTACATCTAAAATCTACGGCTTTTTCTTTCTCATGACTAAAAAGATGCATCTTTCTGTATTGCTATTAAGGAAAGAACTTGTGTTATACAAAGTGCCTGCTAAGCTTACGAAGAGCAAAATCAAGTTACTGCTTTTTACAAGAAACACTATGTAAATGTCCATCTGAGTTAGACCTTAAAATGTTATAAATATTTGCAAAAACAAAGTTATATGCACGGATTCTGGTCTGGACAATCTGATTTTTAAGCAATTCCATCTTTATTTCTACAACTGACATGGCAGCTAAGGAATGCATAGTACTAGTGCTCTATCACACAAAATTCTAGGCCCTTTCCTAGTGAGCATTATCCAAACAAACAAGAACCCACTGCCATCAAGTTGATTCTGACTCAGCAGCCAGGAGAGAGCTCCCAGGCAGGGCTTTGCAAATCTTTCCCGGACCAGCTGCCTTATCTTACTCCAGCAGAGCAGTGGTAGTTTGGACAAATGACCGCATATTTAGGAGTCCAAGCCTTGTCAGAGAGCACCGGCAAGGGCAGGTAAGCATTAAACAGATAAGCCAATATATTGCTATCTATGAGTTTCCGAACCTTAAATTCAGTTTCTTAAGAGGCCTGCCTTCCAGTGCCAGAGAGAAACAGGCATGACCTTGCCTAGTCACTTTATCCACCCACATTTGATAAGATTAAAATAACTCCTACCTCCCTGCATTCTTGACAAACCCAATATCTGCCAAAATCTCCTCACAGATGTCACAGCGGAAACATTCGGGATGCCAGCTGTTATTCATGGCTTTAATAACTCGGCCAATGATGAATTCACCTGGGGAAAAAAGCATATAAAAAAGTGTTCAGTGTGAGGCAAAAAAACCACCAGGGGAACAACATTTACACCTTTTTCTACAAACAAGGGCATTTTATATATGTACCTATTAGAGTAAGCAGGATCTATCAGATATGCAATATGTTTTTAAAAATCATCCACACCTTTGTGTGCTGCTGCTGCTGCTGCTGTGGTTTAAAAATCCCCCCTGTAACTCTATCTGTGAGTGGTATTAGAAAAAAATTCTAAATACAATTTTTGTTTTTAAACCAATTCTAAATACAGTTTTTCTTTTTAAACCTATGTACTACTAAGCTTTTCTGAATGCCTTTTGGTTTTTCCTTGTCGAGACTACTGAAATCCACAAGCACGTTTCCTCATGCCCCATGCTTCGTTTCTGCAGTCCCTGGGAACCTTCTAGGAGAGCTGTTAGCAACCAGTGATGGGCTAAAGGCCAGCAGCAAGAGCAAGTAACAAACACACCGTGACCATCAAACACCTGAAGCATCCCACGAATTGTTCTCCTATCTCTTTCCATTACAAACCCGAAAGCAAATAGGTAAAGGTTCCACGAACAGGGGAAAAGAACATTTCCAAAGATCAACTAATGTCATTCTAAAATCTCCCTGGCAGTTCCTAAATACTTTTCATACTAGAAGTTCTTAAGAATTTCTTTTTCCCAGGTATTGACCCTCTTACAGTTACTTGGACATCAGCAACAGGGGAAGGAACTGACACTGTATTTAATAAAACTCGAAAAACCAAAGACACTGCTGTGGAGTGGATTCACAGCAACCCTATGGGACGGAGTGGAGCTGCTCCTGAGGGTTCCTGAGATTGTCAGAAACTTTACTGGAGCAGAAAGTCTCCTCTTTTTCCTCTAAAGCAGCTGGTGGGTTTGAACCACCCACCTCACGGTTAGCAGCCTGACGCTTAACCCATTATGCCACCAGGGTTCCTAAACACACACACACACACACACACGCACGCACCCCTGAAATCCATGGACATCAAGTTGATACTGACTCATAGTGAGCGTATAGGACAGGGTAAAACTCCCCCAGTGAGTTTTTAAGACTAACTATTTACGAGAGTAGAAAGTCTTTCTCTCTTGGAGCAGCTAGTGGTTTTGAACTGCTGACCTTGCAGTTAGTTAGCAGCCCAGCTCATAACCATTTTTACTACTGACACGTCTAAACTGTGAAGTTATGTACTTTGAAATGGACTGCATGGCAATCAGTAGTCACACTTACCACACTGATGACAGCAAGGAGCAAAGAGCATCTGAAAGTCATGTTCACAGTACTTCCTTCCTTCAAACTGAAATAAAAAGGGTAATCAGATAAGAAATAAGCACAGGATAAATATGATCATGCTCGGAAGACCTATAGGAAAGATGGTTGGGTTTTTTTTGGGTGGTGGTGGTGTGTGTAAAGAATTCATAATTCCGCTGGGAGTTTAAAATGCAGGTCTATTTTTATAACTTTCTGTATATCTACATGTTGTCAGAGACAGATGTTGAACAAGTTGAGACAAAGATTAATATTCTTGCTCTAGAATACAGTGACTTTACTTCCAACTATGCTTGATCATTTTTTGTTCATATATATACTGTCTTTAAGAATATGAAACAAGCATTGGGCTACTGTCCACCCCAAAATATGCACCCGCACAAATCCCCATGCCATTGTAGGGAGTACATGCACATCAGCACCCTGAAACACTTGCAAGGTGGCACATGTTCCAGCGTCTATCGTCTGCCTGGCACTGTCGGTGAAAGGTGTAGTTAATAACACTAAGCAGGCCCGTCGTACATGTCCCTCTGTAGAGGTGAGGGAGAGCAGTGGTACACCAGGAGTGGGGGCCAATGATGAGTCACTAGGAGGCAGAGATTCGGAGTGGCCTGTGTGGGGAAAGCTATCAATAGCTTTGAAATAGTGTGGGACTGCAACCCACGCAGAGGACAAAGAAGTGATTCAAACGCTCAATAACACATGCTACGGATGTAACAGGTGCTATTTTACAAAGTGGTCTCATAGAGATTGTCTCGTGATCCTCCTCCAACCCTCCGATGGGTGGGTGAGGACATATGCCTAGAGAGAAGAAGCAAATTTCCTATGGTCAAAGAGAGAGTCAATTGTGAAACCCCATTTTTGCCCCTCTTAATTTGGTTGCCAGCAAATGTCCTCCCACAATATTTAGGTTGATATCCAAATTTTGTATTTTAAGTTTAAATATATATACAAGGGATACACACAGACACAAAGACACAACCAAGGTATACACACAGACACACACATTGTTTGGGCAAGGTATATTTCTAAATACACAGAGTTTAATATTAACATTTAAAATGAAACCAATAAATCCCTCTTTTCAGAGTAAACCAGTGTTTCCCAAAGTGAGTGGCACTGTCCCTTGGGGAGCAATGGAACGATGCGAGGGGGCTGCTAAGGCAGAGAGATACCTCCACCTCATCCTGTGGGATAGGCTGTTGTACTCAAGCTTTTATTGCCAAGGGGACGCTGCGGGAGCTTTTCTCTGACAAGGCAGTGGCAAGTCAATTACGTTTGGGAACCTATCTATATGATGGAATCAAAATATGATTCGATAGTGAGCAAGTTATTCTTTATAATGACCCTGGTATTCTTTAAAGTTGGAAACAGCATTTATTTCATTGTGAAATAGCTCACAGAGCTATTTATAATTTCCTTTTCCCACCGGGTTTCATCCTAGTATAAATATTTTTTTATATTTAAGCCTTTAATGGATAGATTACCTAATCATACATCTCTGAAACTAAAATGTATATGACATAAAACGTCATATTTTCTGTTTTGAAATCATACAGTTTTTCTTGTGAATTAAGCTATTACAATGATCATGATTGAACACATAATAAAAAACACATATATTGTAAATTTTTTGTTGTTATTTTCTACTTAAGAAGAAAATCTTGCCCTAAGCAGGACTGCCCTTTCCCCCCAAACATTCTTTCATGTATCCATGGATAAATATAACTCACTGCTAAAATGAGCTAAGGTTCAGAGTTAATTGTAGATCTATTTTCTATTTTGGGGCTTGTGCTGGAGGAAAAAAAATGTGCTGAGATAGAAATTAGTCACAGGAACTGTTAAAGCCATTCTCAAAAAAAAAAAAAAAAGCCATTCTCCTTTGATGCTTTGAGCTCCTTATAAGGTATGTGGTGGCTTTAAAAAGTTCAGGGGAAAATGGAATTTAAAAGATAGTGGGCTTAAAAAAAAAAAGATAGTGGGATTTTCCCACCAACTGTTTTGAAGCTCCCACGTATATGCTTAAAAAACAGTATTTAATGATCAAATTCTGTTTTTAATGATATATCCATTATTAACTTTGACAATTGCAGTGTAGATTTAGCTCTATTGATGTTATCTATCATATTTTACCTGGCAAAGCCAGTCTACACAGTCACACCAATAAAATCAGATTGGTTGTTTTTTTTTTTGGCCACAAGGTTTACTTCATTGTTAAAGACAAATGAATGAGATCTAATATAATTAATGTACTCATTTTAAGTTATAAATAGATGTTAATGAATCAGTATGCTGTTACGCAATCCTCAATTTGTAATAATACTTTTAAAGCTGTACTTGAATGTTAAACTATGTTATGAAGTGAGATACAGTCCTTCTGTTTAGCATGAGCAGTACCCAAAGAAGAAATCAGGTATAAAAACTCAAAAGGAATGACAAAATAACAATTTATAAATTATCAAGGGCACATGGGGGAGGGGAGGAGCGGGGAGGGAGGGGAAAAATGAGGACCTGGTGCCAGGGGCTTGAGTGGAGAGGAAATGTTTTGAGAATGATGAGGGCAATGAATGTACAAATGCGCTTTACACAATTGATGTGTGTATGGATTGTGATAAGAGTTGTATGAGCCCCTAATAAAATGATTAAAAGAAAAAAACCTCAAAGGAATAATTTCATTTCATTAGAAATATCAACTCGTACTCTGTATTTAACATATGAAGATGAATGCTGCTTAAAAACTAGTCCAGTAGTTAGTGTATATGCACCCACCCCTCAGTGGCATGATTTGGTTCCATAGACCCAGTCATGATGTAAAAATTAGTGTAATGTGAAAGTTGGGAACCCCTGTTGTCTTTGGTGTCCCCCAAGCCCAAGTCACTCAGCATGGGCTGGGTGCCTCTGACACATTTCGAAATGCATGCGGTGAGGTGGTCTCCCTTCCCCCCAGCACTGCGGTACTCGTGGGAGTTAGTGGTGGTGATGGTTGACAGTTGCTTGCCACCTACTGCTTCCTGTCCTAGGCAGGGACCTTGTCTGCTCCTCCTACTCCCGTGGTCCTCTTTCTGCTCCCCTTTGGCTCCACTGACCTCCCCGGCACCTTAGGGCCCTCGCCTTGACTCCCCCTGCCCATTGATGACCTTGTGTCATCACGCTGTCACCCTGGGCCAGACTGAACTAACGCAGGGGAAAAGGGTGGAGGGTGGTTGGTCTCTGTCCCTTTTGAGGCCTGATCATCTCTGAGGTATATCACAGGGCCTCTGGTGTATCCTTAGAGGTGCCCCAGGAGGGTGCACTGGTCCCATCCTCAGCCCCATGTGGAGCCCAGACAGTCTGGGAATTTTCCCAAGTCCTCCTCCCAGGTACCTGGACAGGCCCTGTTTCCCTGTGATCAGGAGGGAAAGGCCTGGCCACGCTGCTTGACAGCATTTTCAAAGTCCCCACACAAACATGGTCCAGCCAAGTGGGCACACAACTTTAAACATCACAGTCAGCATTACTCTCGGCTCCCACTTCAATGTCCATTACTGCCAGATGGATGTCATTAATGTATAAAATAGTCTGATAGTAAATTTTTACTATTGTCATAAATGCAAAATGTCCAATGACAGGGCAGTTGGAAAGTGAGCAGTAGGCGTATATTGTATTAAACAGGAGATAAAATGTTAAAATAAACATTATAAAAAATAAATTAGGATTGACTTTAATTTGAATAAATCTTTGAAGATATGATTTAAAATAGGTCATATCATAGGGGTTAAGATCCCTAACTGTGGATTTAGACCACCAGAATTCAAATGCTGAGTCAGTTGCTACCTGGTGGTATGACCTTTGGCAAGTTGTTTACCTTCTCAATGCCATATTGAGAAGAATCACTGACTTATGCATTGTTTATTCTAACACATGACACATTCTCACCACAGTCATCATTTCTCAGCAAGCCTCTCTGCATGGCAGGAGTCTCCCTTTTAGGCTATGAGTTTACTTTGCAAACAGGAGATAAAAAAGGCACAACTCTGCAAGGCAAGCCATCACAGCTACTCCCACCTGTACCGGATAGCTGAATGCAGGACCTGTAAGAGACCTCCTAAAGGCAGGCTTCACCCTCCCCATGAGAGTACATCAGGAACAGAAAGACTGGAAAGCCCATTGGGATTAAAGAGCCTGCTTAACTATTGTACTTGGCACCCTGGAGCCATGCCTTATGTTAAGAGATGGTATTCCTTTCTTGTAAAGTGGGGAACACAAGTGCTACTGTGACAATAAAAGTATTACCAGACAAATTTATTTTAGGGAGAAAAAAATGGATCCAGAAACTGACTCCTCTAAAACTGGAATAGGATAATTTGATATTGATGACTTTGAAATAGCGTATATCCCAGGATACACTTACAGTATTTGGACTCTTGCTGTAACTCCAAATTGGGGAACTCCTCTGCTGTAATGCTAGGGTTGCTGTTGTTAGGTGCCACAAGTGAGCTCTGACTCACAACAGAACAAAACACTGCCCAGACCCGGTGTGAGCCTCACAATGCTATGTTTGAGCCCACAGCTGCTGCCTCTGGGTCAAGACGTCTCATGGAGGGTCTTCCTCCTTTTTGCAGCCTCTCTTCTTTAACAAACATGATGTCCTTTTCCAGGTTCTGGGTAACTGTCCAAAGCATGCAAAGACCAAGTCTCTCCAGCCTCACTCCTAATGAGCATTCCAGCTGTCCTTCTTTGAAGACAGGTTTATTTGCTCTTCTGGCACTCCACGGTATTTTCGGTATTCGTCTGTGGTCTTCCTGACTCTCTGCCTAACCTTGCCGCGTGAATGATGTGATTGGAAATACCTGAGCTTGGGTCAAGCACACTTCAGTCTTCAAAGAGGCATCCTTGCTTTTTAATACTCTAAACAAGTCTGGTGTAGCGGATCTATCCAATGCAAAATTGTGTTTAATTTATTTGACTGTAACAGTTGTCTGTTTTCTGCAACGTGTAGAAATTATCAGCGATGTATGGCTTGATTTCTGAGCTTGGAGAAAAATCAGAAATGGAACCAAAGTAGAATTTTGAGATATACTTTTGGAAAAAAATAGAAATGATAAATTTGACAGACTCAAACTCCCATGATTTCTTACCAGGTAATTACACATTTCCAAACTCATTTATAGCCCTACTCATTAGGATAGTGGTGCACATCCCCTCCTGTCAGAACGGATTGATAACGAAGGAAACAGTACGTTTATTGACTTTTAACAATTTTACTGACATGCAATTCACATGTCGTACGTTTCAACAGTTCAATCACATTCATAGGAGTTGTGCAACCATCATTACAATCAATTTCGGGATCTTTCTTCTTCCATGTAC
Organism: Echinops telfairi; assembly: GCF_000313985.2. NCBI lineage: Eukaryota > Metazoa > Chordata > Mammalia > Afrosoricida > Tenrecidae > Echinops > Echinops telfairi. The sequence continues at coordinate 15,303,864 of NW_022111368.1, forward strand.
TCATTGTTGTTAGCTCCCCATTTCCTGCCAGCCTCCCCTGTCATGCCCCTTAGAATCTATTGTTCCAGTTGTTATTTCTACAGGTTTACCTAATCTGGGTTTCATATACAGAAAATCTTACAAAACTAAAACAGAACACAAACAAATGGCCCGATAACAATGGCCCAATTGGGGGTGAGGAGAAACTCAATAACAAAGCAGAAAATATTAAAACCTGGAGCAATTGTACACTAGGTTAAAAGAAGGAGATCATGACAAGGTGCCACATTTTGACCTAACTACAACTGGTGCCACCCACCCTACAATGTATCCTGTCTGGTAACAGAGTCTTTCCCATATTTGGTTCATAGTCACAGGAAATTCACCAGAGGCTTGGGATCACAGGGGGTGCTGAAAATGGGTTTGGGGCTTTGACTATCATCTGTGAACTTCTGTAACGTGGATGTTCAAAATTTAAGCCCTAATACTATTCCCTCCTCCAGAGTTGGATTTTATTATTTACCATCCCTGGATCACACAGGTAAATCAAATTCTTTAAAAACCTAGGGTGCTACCACCTGCAAGTATCAGGAGTTGTTCATTGAGGGAACAGATGAACTCAAAGCAAGAGAAGTTGCTTTTGTTTTAGTTTTAGACTTCTATGAAGAGTGCCTCCAGCGAGATAGAAAGAAAACTCCAGCATTAAAAATAGAGCTGATATCTTATTTTAAGTCAAGCAAGTAACATCATGATAAATGGAGAAAAGGTTGAAGTTGTCAAGGATTTTGTCTTACTTGGACCTGCAATCAATGCTCGTAGACGCACCAGCCAGGAGCCCAAAAGACATATTGCATTAGGTAATCTGCTGCACAAGACCTCATAAGAATAATGAAGAGCAAGGATGTTACTTTGAGGACTAAGTGCACCTGACCCAAGCCATGGTATTCTCCAGTGCATTACATGCATGTGAAAGTTGGACCCTGAATAAGGAAGGCCACACCACAGCCCTCCCCTCCCCTCCCTTCCTCACTTCAGAGGACAGCACTGAAACTACCGCTCAGGGAGAGGCACACTTCTGATCAGAGCACACAGGAGCAAATGAAGAGGGAAGGAGAGAGAGTGGAACACATCCTAGCCCATCAAGCCCCTAGGACGATATTCCTGCTCATAGCAGCCAATGCATAGAGAGGACCACAGAGCTGGCCCCACCATAAGACACGATGTTCCTCACTGACTCATAGCACTCCGAGGGGCAACACTGGAGGCACAGTGCGGGAATTGGGCCACATCAGACCCCACCACACTGGGGCAAAAGGCTATGGGCGTGCAATAGAGCAGCAAGGGGAGCAAAGCAATGAAGCTTCTGGGGAATGCCAAAAATAGACTTTGGGGCCGCAGCATGGCACCCCATCAAGCCCCTAGGACGATATTCCTGCTCATAGCAGCCAATGCATAGAGAGGACCACAGAGCTGGCCCCACCATAAGACACGACGTTCCTCACTGACTCATAGCACTCCGAGGGGCAACACTGGAGGCACAGTGCGGGAATTGGGCCACATCAGACCCCACCACACTGGGGCAAAATGCTATGGGCGTGCAATAGAGCAGCAAGGGGAGCAAAGCAATGAAGCCCCTGGAGAATGCCAAAAATAGACTTTGGGGCCACAGCATGGCACCCCATCAGGCTGGACTGGAAAACACTCCTAAAAGTCAACAAACAGACCTGGAACTATTTATAGCCCCCCACCCCCACCCCCCCGTATTTTTTGTCATTGGTTTTTGTTTTCTTTTGCTGTTGGGTTTTACTCTGTCTTGTTTTTGTGCTTAGTATTGTCTCTGCATGTCTATGTAGATAAGATATGCAGGATAAACAATCTGGAGGAGAAAATAACGAGTCCAGTGGTTTCAGGGGGACATGGGTGAGGGAGAGGTGGGGGAACAGAAGTGGGTGTTAACAAATCCAAGGAGAAGGGAACAACAAGTGATCTAAAAATCAATGGTCAGGAGGGTATAGGATGCCTGGTAGGGC
>NW_022111368.1:15306915-15309134 GCF_000313985.2 Echinops telfairi
GGCAAGGAGCAAGACTCGTCTCATACACCGTCAGGGGAGAACAGTCTCTGGAGAAGGACATTGTGCTTGGTCAAGTGGAAAGGCAGTAAAAAAGAAGGCCCTCGGTGAGATGGATTGACACAGCGGCTGCAACAATGGGTTCAGGAATAGGAACAATTGGGAGGATGGCACAGGGTCACAGTAGGTTGGAGCCGACCCTACGGCATCTAACAACAAGTACACATTTTGAACATCTTCGCTTGCTGATTGTGCTAGGTAAGGGGAAAATCCTACCTTAGCTGCCAATTGTGTGGTAACCATCAGCATAAATCCAAACTCTCAAACACGGGGGTTGATCCAGTCAGTGCTCAACCTTGCCACTCTTCTGTTTTCATTGCCAGCTCCCCAATTCCTCTCAAAACTGGCCCAGAGCTACCAGTTAAACGGACACTGCCCTCCAGGACCGTTGCAAATACAGCAAGCACTTCTCTGACCCTAGCCACCTGGAGCTGGGTCCAAGCTCCGCAGCCTCCAGCTAAATATCTCAACCTGTCTCCCCAATCTTCTGCTCTGACGGCCACAGATTTGGGGCTGGTTTTGCATTATCGTTGCAGGATTGCAGCCACAAGGCTCTAGAGGTCCCCATGATATCCTGCTGCCTCCTTGGGTTTGATAAGTCAATGAAATGACTGAATGAATTCACAAAGCTTATACAAGAGTTAACCAAAAAGTATTGCTACTACGGTTTCAATCTATACATGCATTGGGTTTATTCCAAACAAAACTGGTTTAAACATGCCTCTTATCAGGGGATGTCTGCAAACAAGTTCTATCAGTAATAGACCTGTGTTAGTCTCATTAGGGTGACTTAACAAATCTAATCAAAACCATGGTTCCCCAAAAGATGTACTGGACGAGTTCAATCAATTCAAGGCAAAGAAGTTGGATTAGAAGATTAGGGTGACTAGAGTTTGGCATTCCAAAGAGGCACTCCTGACACATTTACTCAAAGGATCCAGGGTAATTCTGGGGCTTAGTCTAAAGGAGGCTTGTAAACCTGTAAGTTGCACTGATGAAAAAAAGGCCAGGACATTACACTGAAAGAAAAAAAAAATCCCCATCCTAACAATGAACCTGCTTCATCCTTAGAGGGCAACAAGGGCTGTTTTGTTGTCTCATAAGAATTTCGCTGGGGGTCTGAGGGGCCGGCCCCAATCCCAACTAGGTGGACACCTGCCCCTGCCCCCAGAAAAGTTTATTTCAGAGGACAGCACTGAATCTGCAGCTCTGGGAGAGGGACATGTCTGATCAGAGCACACAGGAGCAAATGAAGGGGGAAGAAGAGAGAGTGGAGCACATCCTGGCCCACCAACCCTTGAGGACGATACTCCCGTTCAGAGCAGCCAACCCAGAGAAGACCATATGGCCGGCCCCACTATGAGACACGACATCCCTCACTGACCCATAGACCTACAGGGGACAACACTGGAGACACAGTGTGGGAACTGCACCCGATCTGATCCTACCACACCGAGGCAAAACACTAAGGGCGTGGAACAGAACAGCAAGGTGAACGGAGCAACGAAGTCCCCAGAGAATACCAGAAATAGAGTTTGGGGCTAGAGCTTGGTGCCCCAACAGATTCGACTGGAAAACATGCCTAAAGTCCAACAAACAGTCCTTGAACTAACTACAAGCTTTTCTTTCTTGTTGTTGTGTTTTGTTCTTTTTTTTTTTGTGTCATTGGCTTGTTCTTGCTGTTGTTGTTTTGTTTTATTTTGTTGCTTGGTTTTGCTCTGTCTTGTTTCTGTGCATGTTATTATCTCCGCAGGTCTGTCTCAATAAGATAGGCTAGATGAGCAATCTGGAGGAGAAAACAACGGGACCGACAGTTCCAAGGAGACACGGGAGAGGGGAAGGTGGAGGGGAAATGTACCGTTGGTAACAAACCCAGGGACAAGGGAACAACAAGTGACCCAAATCAGTGGTTAGGACGGTGTAGGAGGCCTGGTAGGGTGTGACCAAGTGTAATGTAACCGAGATGAATTACTGTAACCCAAATGAAGGCTGAGCATGATAGTTGGACAAGAGGAAAGTAAAAAGAAATAGAGGAAAGAGCTAGGAAGTAAACGGTATTTATAGAGGTCTAAATACAGGCATGAACATATGTAAATATATTTATAGATGAGGATGTGGAAATAGATTTATGTACATATATTTATAGGTTTAGTATTAAGGTA
>NW_022111368.1:15310833-15313013 GCF_000313985.2 Echinops telfairi
ATGGATGGATGGATGGATGGATGGATGGATGGTGATAAGAGCAGTAAGAGCCCCCAGTAAAATGAATAAGAAAAAAAGAATTTCATTGGGGAAGTTAACCCTGTTCCATCTACAGCTCTGCTCCTGCCCCTTCAGACATTTTACTTATTCCCCAAATTGGAACAATGAAAAGGAACATGATGTGAGTCCCCCAAGGATACCAAAACGGCCCCGAGGCCATGGTAAATATCAAAGAGTGATTCATCTTCCTTAGGGAAGGTTCCAAAAAAACCAAACTCATGGCCATCAAATTGATTCTAACTCATAGGGCCCTATTATATCTCAGGGGAGAACTGTCCCTATAGATTTTCGAGACTGTCTAACTCTTGATAGCAGTAGAAAGCCGCATCTTTCTCCCAGAAATCCACTGGTGGTTTCAAACTGCTGACCTTGAGGTTAGCAGTGCAATGCATAACCATTACACCATCAGGACTCCTGGGGAAGGTTAGAGAGATGGGAACTCCACCTTCAGACCTGGATAGATCTAGATGGAGAACATGCTGAGAAGTAATAGCGTCCCATTTTTTAGTTAATAAAGATTTTTATGACTTTGTAGCGATATTTTTTTACTCATCCTTCTACTTACAATAGATGATACAAATGAAGAAACACACAGAGTACAGCCTGTGAGAGTTCTCAAGAGGAAGCTTTCCTGTGCTTAAAAGACATGCTACCCTCTTGAGAGCAGATCTTCCTACCAACTTGGAAACCCTTGCCATCCAGGAAGTTCTCCTCAGCCCTGCACCCAAGGGTCTGTATTGCTTTCACTGCCTGGTCTGTGCCCTATCCGTTAGCCTCAAGTGTGGTCTGGCTTAAAAGGTCAAATATTTTCTGCAAGGAGATCCCACATCTTGCAAGGATTTGAACTGGTTTGCCATAAATTGCTTTGAAACAGCTGACTCAGCAGATAACTCATCAAATGGGAACATTTCCCCCCAGCCAGTCTTCCACTCGTAGGCTCCAGCCTTCCTGAGTCATCAGGATGCAGCCCTAGAGGAAATGAGTGAAGGCATCTCTGTACTTTATTGTAAGACTAAATCACTCATCATAAATGAGTCTTTTCCTGTTATGCGTTTTGTGAGAGGCGAAAAAAGGATACATTTGGGAAATCCAAGCTAAGAAGGAGGAAACAAATCTGAAGCATGTTGTCAACAAAGAGCTCGAGCCCTCAATGTGCTCAGGCTGAAAGCTACCAACTCCTAAGTTGTTGGCTTGGTCCATCCTCTAACTTGTAGAACTTTGAAATTCTATCATTCTGTAACCATTGGTCATCACTAATAGTTACAGAATGATATAACTTCTAAGTTGTTGGTTTGGTTTGGTTTTTTAAAAACCAAACCTACTGCCATCAAGTCTATTTCAATGCAGCAGGTAAATTTCACTTCTTGTCCCTATTAACAACCAGTCCATATTACTGTGAGGTTTTCATATCTACTTTCAATAACTTGATTGGTGTTAGTTTAGTATCATCCACTGTACTGTCACATCCTTCATGGGTAAGTCTATCATTCTACTTCTAGGCTACATCCTGGTATTTGCTGTCTGGGATTATTGTAAATATTGTAAAAATATCCAACAGCAACACCGCCTGCAACAACCCATAGAGCAGCGACTAGGAAGTTCTGTGCATCACAAATATGACAGAACATGTGCTAAGCTAAATAAATCAATGGTACGAGGAGAAAATCAATGGTGATGACAGAATAGAGAGAGTTGACTTAGGATAGGGCATGTAAGTGGATAATCCTTCTCTTCAAGCAAAAAGACCACAGAGTAAAGATTCTGCAAACTGTTACATTAGTTTAGTACATGGAACAAGTTTTCATTTTTATGCCGATGAAAACTGTTTTGGTGTAGGAAGCACATGCGAAAACAAGCCAGGAAAGGAAACAGACCTGTTGCCATCAAGTTGATCGAGACTCCAAGCAACCCCGTGGGATACAGCAGCACAGGGTCTGCAAGGCTGTGCTCTTTACAGAAGCAGACTGCCACTACTTTCTCCTGGGTAGTTAGCAGCCAAGCACTTAAGCTCTGCACAACTAGGCCTCCTTGAACAAGTCACAGGGTGTGCTATTGCTACCCATCTGTGATAGGTAGGTCTCCTGGCCTGCCAACATGGCCAATGAACACATGTGGGATTA
>NW_022111368.1:15313663-15315730 GCF_000313985.2 Echinops telfairi
AAGATATAGTCAGTCACGCCAGAAAATTTAGAAAACAAACTTTTCATTCCACAATAATGTAAGGTCTACAGTAGAATTAAAGATGCAATAGAGTTCCCACATGCACATTACCAAACTGCCCCTGGTGTTCCCATCGTACACCAGGGGGTGGCACACTTTTGCTGTAACAGGCTAGAGCACAATCCAGGTGCTGTGGGTCATATGGACTCTGTACTTACAACTCAGTTTGCCCTGTGAGCTGTAAGGCAGTCATAGGCAATATGCAAACAAACAAACATTGCTGTGTGTCCATAAACGTTTTGTTAATGAACACTGAAAACCAAATACTATATAATTGTCATAGTTTTATAAAACAATGTTACAAAAGAGCCATCTTCTTTGAGTTTTCCTCCAACGATTTAAAAATACAAATCATTCGTAGTTTACTGTTCAAAAACAGGTGGCAGCTTGAAATTGGCCTTTGGCCAATTTCTCAACTTTCATCTTACATGTTGTAGGAATCTAGAAGTTCAACAGGGCATCAGATCTATGGAGGGGCTTTCTCTCTGTGTTCGCTCTGGGGAAGGTCCTTGGCTCCTTTCAACATACATTTATTAAAACTAGTTAATTTACATTGACAAAATACTCTTCACTGAATGACAGGCTCGACAAATTTCCCTAGTTTGTGGGATCAAGAGATATCAAATTAATTAGAACAGCCCCTGTACCTAACAAAATTAAAGTTGGATGGGAAGATAAACGTATAAATGAACAGCTGTAATAAAACATGATAAATGATCTCTATCTTGGAAGCATAGAGAAAGTGCTGTATGAATAAACACATTTAGGCAGGCAGGATTAGGTGGAACATACCACTAAGGGCATCTTGCCGTAAGAAACACCTTACGTACACTAGTCCATATTGGTGACAGGCGTTACAGAGCAGAATTAGTAAATTCTATCTGACATTCCTCATTGGTAATGCATTACGATCTTTTAAATTTTATTTTATTAAAAAATTTTTTTGCATTACCCAAACCCACTTCCACTGAGTCGATTGCAAATCATTGTGACACCATATAAGTTTCCCAGACTGTACATCTGTACAAGGTCGGGCAGTCTCATCTTTCTCCTGTGGAGTCTGTGAGCAGCATAATCAATCCACAGTGCCCTGAGGCTCTGTCTCAGTTTCTAAAGTACATAATCTAGTCAGATTCAAGTTCACCTAGAGCAGTGGTTCTCAACCTTCCTAATGCCGCGACCCTTTAATACAGTTCCTCATGTTGTGGTGAACCCCAACCATCAAATTGTTTTCATTGTTACTTTGTAACTACTTTTACTACTGCTATGAATTGGGTGAGCCCTGTGAAAGGGTCATTCGACCCCTCAAAGGGGTTGCGACCCACAGGTTAAGAACCGCTGACCTAGGTCAAGGCATCAATAAGTGTAGTCAACTCGGTGGCCCCTTCATCACACTTAAGAACTACAGAGAGGAATACCTCTGCTCAATTCGCTTATCTCCAGACACAGGTCCTAGTGCTCAGGTAGAAAAACAATGGTCTAATTCTAGGGCTGGCCTCTGTAGCCAAAGAGGAAGAATGTCAAGGCTGTGTGACTCAAAGTCCGGAAGTTTCACAGTAAAAGTAAATCACATTTTCAAGGAGGAAGTGAATGCAGAGAATCCACTTCACGGTTAGTCTGCCGGTGACAAGAAAGCCTAGACACAGTGTAAAAAAATAAGAGAAGAATGATGTGCTTGTTTTTTCCTCCGCAGTTAAAAAAGAAAAGTTTTATTGCAATATTAAGTAGGGCTTTACATTTCAGATCATCAACTTTTGAGTCAACAGTTAAGCTACTAATCAAACTCCTCAAGAGTTTGCCCCTCGAATGACAAGTTATCCAAAATCGGTGGCAAGAAGACCTGGTAGGGCTTGAACAAGGGCAATGTAACTGAGAGAAATTACTGAAATCAAAATGAAGGCTGAGCATGATAGTGGGACAAGAGCAAAGTAAAAGGAAATAGAGGCAAGAACTAGGAGGCAAAGGGCATTTATAGAGGTTTAAATGCAGGCATGTACATATGTAAAT
>NW_022111368.1:15316538-15329323 GCF_000313985.2 Echinops telfairi
AAAATAATAATAATTTATAAATTATCAAGGGTTCATGATGGAGGGGGGGTAAGGAGGGAGGGAAAAAATGAGGAGCTGATAGCGAGGGCTTAAGTAGAAACTAAGTTTTGAGAATGATGATGGCAACAAACGTACAAACGGGCCTGGCACAATGGATGGATGGATGGTGATAAGAGTTGTACGAGCCCCCAATAAAATGATTTAAAAAAAAGAGTTTACCCTTTCTCCAAGCCTTGGTTTCTCTTCTCCCTCTCATGAACCCCACCTTCCACTGCACCCATGTTAACACCTGTCAACCATCCAGCCTGCGGCTTCATCTTTCCTCCCTTGCCCTGCTAACGTGAAAGTCTGCGCCCCTTGGTATGAAAGTCTTTTCGTTGTGTTTTCTTTCCCCCTATAACAAGTCCATCTGTGCCATGAAGTGTTTCATGGCTTCACCATCATTTTTTAGTGATGCATGGTATTCCATTTTTAAACGTAAGACAAAAGCAAGAAAAATGGCACAGAGTGGAAAAGATACATCTACTATTACAATCAAGACGGAAGCCCATCAGTCCTGTCTCAAACGGAAAACAACCTTGATTTGTTTGCAAGTGTCTTTTCTGGAAAATAACTGATTATTGGTATTTTAGTTATCTAGGAGACCTGTGGAAAAATGGACTTAAAAGAAATGAACTGATTGTGGTGATGACTGTACTGAACCTGATGTGACTGAACTATTTGATTGTACGATATCTGAATGACATGCCCCAAAACTGTTGAAAAATAGAAAAGAAAAGGGAATTTTTTTTCATGAACATTTTGAGGCCACCTTGTAATCTACAAGTAGGTGGTTTTAAAATACATTTTTACTCTTCTGAACTTAAGAGGCTAAAGTCCAAATTGAGGGCAGTGGTTCTAGGGGAAGGTTCTCTTTGACTCTGGACAAGTTCCTGTCTTCGTTCAACATCCGTGGGCCCAACATTTTCTAAGAGGCTCACAGTGCAAGGACCCAACCGACACACTTTTTTCTCGGTGGTCCTCAATCTCTGGTCATGAAAAAAAATTTTTTTCTTTCATATCTCAAGAAAGACTGACCCAAGATACAACCTAACTCTATAGAGTGTAACCTGCACATCGATATATAAAACCTAAGTGTCCCTGAGTCAATTTTAACTCACAGTGACTCTAAAAGACAGGGTAGAACTGCCCTTGCGAGTTTCTGAGACTACAGATCTTGACAGGAGTAAAAAGCCTCATCTTTCTCCTAAGGAGCAATTGGTGGTTTCGAACTGCTGGCCTCTCAGGTAGCAGCCCAATAAATAACCGCTACGCCACCAGGACTTCTCACATGCAGAGATTAGGATTTACAACACAGAGGTTAAGTGCATCGGATTACAAAAAGAGGGTTACTGTGCAACACTGGAATCCTGGGCTAGTGAAGTTGGTAACTATTTCTGGGGGGCACAATTCAGTCCATAACACAGGGCATAACTGAGAAAGGCCTTGATACCTTTTCCTCTAGTATTACTCAACTAAAAGGAAGAGTCTCAGTCTCCTATGCAGTTCAAGAATCCCTGGCTTGGAAAAAGAGTTTTAATGGTAAATGTTGTGGCTAAAAAGAAATCTCCCCGAAGGCTTAAAAGGGTGTAGAGCTAGAGCAGTAGCTCATTATTCAATGACATCTGGGTAGCGTCTTTTGGAATACTGTGAAACAAATCCAGACAAGCAAAGGGCAGAATGTCTCGGGTGGAGGAGAACAAGGATGAGTCATGCTTTATTCTGTTCTATTCAAGGCGGTACCAGAGCCTTCCCCTCTCACTCAGCATAAATGGCTTTGCAGATTACAGAACCCAAATATGGAACAATGAGCTTCTGCTGTGGTCATGCTCATTAATGGAGAGAGTGTAACAACGTCATTAATTCCTGGCGACAGGGCAGTGACGGACAAAGAGAATGGTCAAGGGCTGGCACTCCAGGTTGGTCTCAGAGGGAAGAGCGGGCAGGGAAACAGGAACTCTGTTTAGAACAACAGGACTCCAGTTCTCACTTGCTCCTTTAGAATCTGTCCCGAGATCCTATGTTTCCATTGGCCACAATCATCCATTAAAAAAAAATCATGATCTTACATTTGACAAGGCTATACATGGGGAAAGGATACTGTTTACAGGTATTAGGGGACAAACCTAGATTCTAAGCCTATTCATGTCCCAAGCCAACTATGTTATCCAGGACATTTCGATCTTTCTGGGTCTCAAGAAAAAGCGAACAAACAAAAACGAGTGGGTGTAAGGAGGTGAGTTACAACCTATGGACTAATGCTTCTTCTGAAGCCAGCTTCCAATGATTCTTTGAATGTGCTTTCGAAGTCACTGTTCTTTCTGCAGTCCAGGCAGCCTTCACTGTGGCCGATTCTTACAGTATTTCACCTCGACTCCACCGAAGCAGGTCTGCAGTCTCTAACTCCACCACCATCACGACTGCAAGAAGTTGTCCCAGCTCCTTAGGCCTTCCTTTTCTTCCTAACAACCCCAGACCACATCCTCTAGGTGCTGCCCTTTATTGTCAGCCTGAGCTCCACCCACTATCCCAGCCAGGACATCACCATTTACACCCCCACCCCCACCCCCACCCCCAGCTTCTCTTCCCCTCCTCTTCCCTCCAGCTGGAGGACACTGGAGCTCTCCTGCCACTTCCCACCCCTCAACTGTCTGCCACTTGTCCTTCGCATCCAAAAAGGCACCACCCTTGACAAAGAGTGGGACCACGCAAGAGAGAGCAAAAAGAAAAGAGAAAAAGAACTTCTGATCCTATTCCCAACGTTTTTGTTCTATGAAACGAGTGTCATCTGGCACATAGTAAGACCTCAATGCCAGTGAATATAATAGCATTCCCTAAGCAAACTCTGAAAGCCCTTATTTTTGTTAAACACACACACACACACACACACGCACACGCACACAGCACTTCTGCTCTGCCTTTCTTGTGGCCACAATGGGTTAAACTGCTTGTCTGGGGCCCAGCCCAGCCAGACTTCACAGCCCTGTGTGGCATTGTTTCTATAGGAAAATGTCTGAGTGCCAAACAAATGACTTGCTAAATGACCTTTAAAAACTACCTTTCCTTCCTCAGAAAGCACTTCTAAACTTGGGAAATTAAAAAGTCTGGTAGACAAAAGAAACCAAAGAGCAGCCACCTATGGCTGTACCACAGTTGTACATAATACATGATCTTATCGAGAATTGTATCTAAATAGCATTCATATGCAGTTATGTAAAGATTTAAGTTGTTCATCATCGAATTGATTTTTCTTTTCTTTTTAAAAATTATTTCTGCTTTCTTTCTTTTTTTAATCACTTTATTAGGGGCTCATACAACTCTTATCACAATCCATACATACATCAATTGTGTAAAGGACATTTGTACATTCATTGCCCTCATCATTCTCAATAACATTTGCTCTTCACCTAAGCCCCTGGCATCAGCTCCTCATTTTGCCCTTCTCTCCCCACGAATTGATTTTTCACACAAGAGCACACACCACTCTGATTTTTCATTTACACTATGGGTTCAACCTCTCCAGTCCACACCCCCACCTCCACCCCACCCATGTTCCTAATTCTCATGCTTATCTGAGAAAAGAGTTTTAGTAGTGGTGAGAACAAATACAAAGGATATGCAGACCACATGGTAACACTTGAGGATCAAGAAAAACAGACTTGGAAAAGGGATACAAAATGCACGGAAGAGTTAAATACAGACAGTGTATCACCCTACAACATTTTTTCAAGAAGAAAAAAAAAGCGTGTACTCACGGTTACAGAAATCTACCCTCCTCTTTCTGACACTCTTTCTCTGCACAAGAAGCAATTCTTGAGCACTTGCTCTGTACAAAAAAACCCCAAACTATCTCACTGCCACTGAGCCAATGCTGACTCACAAAGACCCTATGACCCTATGAGTTTCCCCCGTGGGTTTCCAAGAGTGTAATTCTTTAGGGAGTAGAAAGCCTTGTCTTTCATAGTTTCGAACTGCTAACCTTATAGTTAACAGCCCAATGTGTAACCACTATGCCACTCAAGGCCCTGTAGAGAGTGGTGGGAAAATCAGACACAGTCATCTAATCTGAGAATAATCCCATAAGAATCACTGGCACAGACACGGTATTTGGTGAGGAACTTGGGCTAATAGATGGAAGAGAATTAGTCAACGATGGTCACGAAACAGGTAGCAGACACTCACTTAGAAGAGGATGTTCAATAAGAATCTAAAAATAGGAGCCAGCAAGACAGAAGGTAAAGCAGGCTTCAAACGGCTTGAATAAAAATGGAATTAAACAATAGTGTTCATTCATTTCTCCACTTTTTAAAAAAACTTTTAATTGTGAATGAGGTGGAGGTTACGACGAGAGGATTTGGTTTGCTGAGCTGGAGTGCTTGGGACTGACAGCTCATGTCATACGGCGATGAAATAAACACCCCGTCCTGTCCTCCACTCCTGTACCCCTACCACCCGCAAAAAACCCCAAAAAACCTGCCATCAAGTTGATTCCAACTCATAGAGCAAAGCAGAACCGCTCTTTTGGGTTTCTGCTAAGCTGTAACTCTTTGCAGGAGTAGAAAGTCTCATCTTTTTCCATGGAGTGGCTGCTTTCGATATGTCGACCTTGGAGCTAGCAGCCACATCCGTAGCCCACCACACCACCAGGTGAGGAAGTAGGAAAGTGAATCGAACGGTTGTAAATGGAGAGCCTTGTTACGGCATCCGATCTAAGACTGTTACCCACATTATGCCTACTTAAGATATCACTGACCTGACAGATACCAGCAGTATGCTCTCTGCTACTTCAATATAATCTCTGAGACTGAACTTCACAGTGAAGAAAGGTGGCTTTGGAAGGGGGAGAGGGCTGGGGAAGGAAAGGAAAGGAAGAGGAGGGGAGATACCTTTACACTTCTGCCAGCTTGACTCACCTCATAGAAGAGTCCCTCTGGGAACTGCTGGAAGCACTGGGCACAGACAAAGCACTGCTCGTGGTACAGCTCGCCATTACTGTTCACGATCTTCTCGGCGGGGGCAAAGCCCCCCTTACAGCGCTCACAAGTAGCATTGGCCAGGGCATTGGCCATGTTGCTGCAACACACAAGGACAGAAAGTCACAGATGATCAACCCTTTCTTAGATGCAAGACAAGAAACCAGCACAAGGAATTGAGTAAATTCTATCTGATCATAAAAGACATGTTTTAAACATAAAGGGTTTTTTTCTTGTATTAATTAAGCACTCTTAACTCAAATTGTTCCAGTGTCTATTCCACCCAGCACCTTAGGTTCTGAAATGGTCTCCTGTTTTGACTCTGATTTTCTCTTACTTTGGCCTTCTTGAGTGCCTACTATGTGCTAGGCTCATAGGGCTAAAGAACCAACCAATGTGCCCTCAGGGACCAACAGCTTAATGAACATACACACAAGTCAGTTTCCCAAAACCAGTCTCTATCTTTCTGAGAACAGAAAGAAAACTGCAGGTCAACTGGATGCCCTGTCATATCTTAGGTATGACTTATCTTTGCTATTAAATCTTTTCAAAAGCAACTGGTTAAGTCACCCATACATTCAGTCAAGATGTCCTAGTCCTATTAGGAATGGCCAAGACAAGCAGTGGCCACCATTACTGCATCTTAACATCACAGGATTTGACATTGTAATGACCGCTTTACAGATGGATGGAGGGTCAGAGAAGAAAAGTGACGAGCCGATGTCACTAAGCTATTAGAAATGGAAAACTGGAATCCAGGTCCCTCCGCTCACAGACCTACAACAGCAATCACTTGATTATAGTATCAAAAAAAAAAAAAGATTATATTACCTATTTCCAATACATGAAAGGACAGGGTAAGATAAGCCATCGTGCTTGATTTTGACAAATCAAGGATGTGAAAATAGGGTAGCTGACTCGTCATTCCAACGGTGATTCCCAGGGCTCCAAACCAATTCATTCTGGTTTAACACCCTGTTGAGAACATGCCTTTAACAAATCCCCAGGTGATTATAACTGCACACAGATTCCACTATGCCTTAAAACTCTCACTCCCCCTCCCCCCCAATAGATGGAATAAATGTCCCAAATTCTACCCAACTACTGCAAGGTCTGGAAGTAAAAAACAAAATGGCTTTAAAAAAAAAACACTTAAAAAAAGAAAGGAATAGATAATTATTTAATCTCCCGTATACTTCCTGGATTTTACTAAAGAACTGTCGCTTCTCCAAGACCTCCAAGTGGAGCAGCTCCCCTGGCAGAGCAGCCCAGCGCTGGCCTCTCTGTCCTTGGTAATTTCACAAAGGTTTGGGGTTAGCTGTTTTCAGATCCGTGCTCACAAATCAAAAGCTCTGATGCCCACAGCTCGTCCCCAGGTTCTACTTCTGACTTCCCAGATACTGAATGCACCCACCTTGTAAAAACAACCACCCACACCTATCTGAATCTTCATACAGAGCCCTGTGAGGTAGGTGAAACAGGAAGTCTCCATGTCACAGACAGATCAGCTGCCTACCTTGTGACCACCTCTATGTTTTACTGTCTCTTCACGGAATTGTAACCACCAATGTGAAAGTGGTCACACAAAAAAGGATTCCTGCTTTGCAGCCTTAGCCTAAGAACTTCAGGCAGAAATACCACGTCCACCACCCTGTATCCATCAAAAACCCTATATCCATCAAGACTTGGAAATACAATTAAAAGGTTAGAAAAGGGAGGAGGAGGCAGCTGGGCAAACCTGACCAAGGCTTCGGGCAACCTATCTTTTCTGTTAAGGCTAGGGAACTCACCCCACTCCCCCACCCCCGGGTTACTTTCAATTATTGTGGATTGGAGAGAGAAATGCATAAAACAATTCTTCTTCAACTGGTTCCGTGGTAGTTTTAGCAAAGCTCTGAAAAACGTTCCTCTGACCCAAATCCACAAGCATCACGTAATGAAGAAGTAGGGCCAGTCCCACGCCTGGCCTCATTCGTTCTTCAGTACGGCTCTGAGAGCAGTAAGAAAAGCGTGTTGAACGGAAATACAGGGCCTTAGGGTTCACTCTAAGCCATCTCAAAAGAGCTGGAAAAGGACAACGCTCTGAAAGGTCCCAGTTTATTTTCACCTAGATGAGTAGTTCTCAAAGGGTGCAGTCACCCCTGCCTTTTGGGCTCTGGGAGTACCATGCTCCGTATTCAACTCCGTATCTGTGGGAGGCGGTATTCCCCTCACCCCTTTTCAACAGTTTTATTGGCATATAATTCATACATCATACAATTCAATGTTCAATCCTAAGAGTTGTACAGTGATCGTCTTTACTTTCATATTTTCTTTCCTCACTACCTCTATCATGGCCTTTTCAACAGGTTGAATACAGAAGCAGATATGCGAGAATCTCTTATTAAGATAAACATTAACAGAATTGCAAGACTATAAAATAATGCCTTTATTCTCTCTCATTTTTTTAAAATCGTTTTATTGGGGGCTCATACAGCTCTTATCACAATACATACATACATACATTGTGTCAAGCACATTTGTTCTCTCTCATTTTTTAAGGGGTGGTGGTGGTAATTTTCCATAAAGATACTACTGTTAACATGTAATCAATTTGCCATTTTTTAGTTAATTAATATTCTACAGTTTTCTCAGTCATAATTTCTAAGAAACTAAATAATGATAGGCAATATTGCCCCCAATGATTTTCACGTGAAAAGCGAATCTTAAAGTTCGATAACTACTGAATTGCTAACACTCTATTATATTATGCCGATGTTAGCTGCTATGGAGTTGATTCTCTGATTCACAGCAACCCCTGACACAACAGAATGGGGGGGTTGGGGGGGGGGGGTTGCACCATCTTCCTGATTGTGCACTTGACCCTGAGTTACAGCCACTGTGTACTTTATGTGCCTTCCAGGCCAGGGGCTCGTTTTCCATCCCAATGTTCTTGTGATCTGTGGGTTTACATCGGCAATTTAAAAATCTGTTTCGCCAAACCATTCTTCCTACTCTGACTTAATCTAGAAGCTTGGCTGAAACCTGTCAGTTATGCTACCAGTACTTCATTTTATTATATGCTATTCACATTCAAGTTCAAAATACTCAAATATGTAAATATTCCTTAACATCAGGAAACTAAGTGGACACATTACAAAAGCAATCACATAGTTATCCCACCCCCACATACACACAGAGAAAACAAACAAAAAAATAGAACGAGCTAGTTTCAGAGATATAATGTAGTATGCATATCAAGAAGCATTCCTTTTGATAACAAGCAAGAAAAAATAGTAACAGAAAACAAGAACATTAGAAGACAGACACATTCTAGGAAGAAGCAATATACTCTCACGACGTAACTGAGCCAATTACTGTTTCTTCTTTTCTTATCTTTGACCCTTCAATATTATGTGTGTATTTTATATATACATATATTTCATAATATATTAGTTAGCTTTATACTTATTATCTCCTAATTCTATTTTTCTATAAACATTTTAATCCATTTTATTATGGTGTTACCATATTGTTTTGTTCTTAACTTTTTACTGTAGTTTGAGCATGACTTTTTAATAGTCACGAATAGCCTCACAGAATTATACAAGCTGTTATTCAGTTTGTCAAAATTAGTTGTTAACTTTTCAGGAAAAGATTGTCACTAAAAAGTCTCGATGACAGTTAAGTGCACATGTGGCTTTAACAGGGGGCTTCAAAATGTGACACACACACAGAACTCACATACACATCTTTAGTCAAACATAACTGATTTAATTTATTTATTTTCACAAGTGAACCTTACACAGAAAATTTGGCATCATACAGTTTTCCATTTTTCAACGGATTTATTTTCTGTTTTTAAAATGCAACAATGTATAAATCCAAAAGTCACCTCAAAAATTCACTAGGTAGTTAAAATGTTAGTTACAGTATAGTGACAATTCCCACAGCTATTCATGAAATGTGAAAATACAGTACATCTGTTGCAGTATCACAGAGAATAGACTCATGGGAATGGAGAATTTTGTCAGTTACCTTTTCCTCACCCCTTTTGTGTCAAGTTTGGGATTTGTAATAGTCCTAGTTTACAACTTTCATTTAGGTCAACCATCTTACTCGGGCTGCTCTAAAAGGCTATCCTGTAGCACTATGCATTTTGTAAGTTTTTTGCTAAAATTAATTTAACAAAATCATTTAGACGAACCACTTATGAATTCTTTAACAGGTCCCCCTCTACACACACACACACACACACACATTTTTTCTTCTATTCAATCCTTTGACGACAGTAATTCTGACACTCAATTAACCCACTTCAAATCAGACTGTTAAGCATAACACAAAGGTAGTTCTTTATACGTAGTCTTTAAATAAAATTAATTGATTTCCCCAACCTCATCTCCCTCTACTTTTGTGAAGTTTTAAAGTACCAGTGTTTTCTATTATAAATCCTCTCAATGAAAATTCTGAAGCCCCCTTCTTTGAACGACATGGTAACGATGGTACTATTATCGGGGACCTGCAGCTATACAGAGGGAGGGTCATCATAAATCAGAACAGACGTAACAAGAATTTCTCCATCCACACAGATGACAAAGACTTCCTTGCTCTCACTTTTAAAGGAGCATCTTCCTTGAAGTCACATTTGTGCTTCCTCTATTGAAATGTCTTTACATGACAAAGCACCCTCCCCATCTCACAGAAAGGAAAACTACCACTGACATTAAAGTACATCGCACAGCATTGGCCAGGCCAGAAAGGACAGCGAAGGACAGCTCAAGAAAGCTAATCCAGAGGAGCCGTTCTCTGAGAGAGGAGACACTTACAATTTCGCATAAAAGTCACAAAACTCCTTGTAGACTTTTACGTCACTGTGCCTGCGCTGCAGTTTGGACACAGCCCTCTCGTCTTCGTGGCCATTAGCCTCGTGGGCATTGTTAAGGGCTGTCTGGGGCAGTTCTTCATGCTCTGGGATAGCACAGGGGCGCACTCTGCCAGGGAACGCCATCCTGGGGAGAGGCGGCCGGCTCTAAGCCCGGGGAAGTGAACCGAAGGACCCAGCAGCAGCAGCAGAAACAATATTGAGGACTCCCCCACTTCCCAGACAGGGGTCACTCCCACTATTCCCACATACGTCAGCCTGCCAGGCTGGCCAGGATCCCTGCTGGAACTTCAAGTTAAGAGCTCCGGCAGCTCAGCTCGGCAGGCAGCAGGCAGCCAGCGGGACAGCCCTGGAAAGCATTCCACAGAGGCATGGCATAGCCTTCGGAGGAGCAGCCTGCTCAGTGGAATGTGGCCATAAACACTACTGCGGCCAGAGAGGGCTCTACTTGTCAGGGTTGAGCAACCGAACCCTACACTTTTCAGCTTTGGTGGGCACACAAATCTTCTGGAGCACTTGTAAGGATGCCATCCCTCCCCCCAAACAACAACAACAACTCCATTTCTAATATGATGCTGCTGGTACCCTCTCTGCTGGGGAACCAGAAGCCCGAGCTCCCGTAATTCCAGGGCATACTTGCCATACAGGCTTTTTAGTCGCTTTCCTCTCATTTGTCTGAGTCTCTGAGATTAAGGGCGAGTTTTACTAGCACTCGGTACATACTGAGAGATCAACAACGTAGTTGAATGAAGACTTAAGTGGAAAAAGAAGTAAGTGTCAACCTTGTTTCTAGGATCTACAGCTGATAGAGACGCTGGGAGAAGCCATCAGAGTTGGCTGCGATGCAGCACAACCTGATGGACAACAGGATGAACAGTGAGAGTCTGACAAATGTCCCGTCTGAGGCCACTGCTGCAGCTGCGGTAAGGGCCCATCTTCTTGAGGGCCTTCTTTTTGACTGACCTTCCTACTTTACCAAGCATGAGGTCCCCCTCAGGGGCTGGTCCTTCCTGATAAGATGTCCCAAGTATGTGAGACAAAGCCTTCCCTTCCTCCCTTTTAAGGAGCATTCTAGCTGCGTTTCTTTCCAGGCAGATTGGCTTATTGTTCTAGCAGGTCTACGATACTTTCAATGGGCTTCGCAGGCACAATTCAAAGGCATCAATTCTTCTGTCTCCCTCATTCATTCCCACCTCTTGCATGCCTATGAGGCATTCGGAAATACCACGGTTGGGTAACTTAGGTGAGCCAAAGTTCTTAGTCTTTATCATTAAACTGAAAAACAAAACAAACCAAAACCCCTAATTCACTGCCATCATAGCAACCCTCCAGGGCAGGGTAGAACTGCCCCTGTGAGTGTTCTACGCTGCCGTTTTTTTTTATTTTTTATGGGGGTAGAAAGCCTAGTTTTTCTCTAGCAGTGCAGATGGTGGCTTCAAACTGCAGACCTTCAAGATCAAAGGCCAACACTTAACCACTACACCACCAGGGCCCTTTATCGTGGTTTAACAAGGCCAGAATCTGCCCAAGACAATCTAGAGCAGTGGTTCTCAACCTGTGGGTCAAAACCCCTTTGGGGGTCGAACAACCCTGTTTTCACAGGGGTTGCCTGATTCGTAACAGTAGCAAAGTTACAGTTATGAACTAGCAACGAAAATAATTTTATGGTTGGGGCCACCACAACATGAAGAAGTGAGGGCCACAGCATTAGGAAGGTTAAAAACCACTGTTCTGGAGCAATGGGAAAGGGAAAGATGATCCGCAGAGCAGGTCACTGTAGAGATAGGTCAGTCATGAAACCAGCAGCAAGGAGGGTAAGCTGTAACTGAGATTCATAGATGTAATTATAAATAATAGCTCTTGGAGTTACTAAGTGTTCACCGTTGAATCAAGTGCTCATCACGTCCCTTTGAGGGAGCTATTTTTATACAAGAGCAAAATGAGACACATTGGGAGTTGAATCAGTCCCTGTGGAGCCAACATTAACACCAGGTAGTCTGATTCTAGAATCTATGGTTTTCATGCCACTGGAAGAAACATTGTTAGAAACAATTAATGAGGAGCAAAATGGATAAGGGAATGGGGAGAAATGGGAGGAGAAGCAGAAAATGACACTAAGTCTACCTAATTTGACCCCAAAAGATCTCAGAGTTCAGGAACTCAAGTGCTGGGGGTTATCGAGCCTGCCCAGGACCAAAGTTTAAGGATAAAGAAGAGAGGGAGTTGCCGTTTTAAGTAGGCAAAAGACAACCTCATGGCTTTAATTTTTTTCCTTTTTTATTTCTTAGTTTTCCTTTAAATAATGAGCATGTAGAAAACAGAGGAGTTAGAGAAGCAGGGACAGACCGAGAATGATGGGCAGATACACACACAAACACACAGACTGTAGGCCAGAGACAGAATGCATGGACTTAGGGGAAGCATGGTAGAGGCATGTGGAGCGCCACACAAGGGCTTCCCCAAACTATTTTCTATTTACATTTCACCCGAGTCTCCTGTTTTCAAAACTCAAACTCAATGTTCATTCCCATGATCTTTGATTATCGTATCTGTATACTGGGATCAATTCCACAAACGGGAGCTTGTTCTCCCCAGGGAGAAGATTCTGGATAATAATTTCAGTAGTTCTAGGCAAAGAAATTTTTTTTTCTTGGACATAGAATAAGGAAGATCAAAGAAAAATCAATGCATTGAATTGTGGTACTGGAGAATAATACTGGAAGTCCCATGGACTGCTGAAGACAAACCCATTTGTCTCGGAAGAAGTACTGTCAGAGTGTTCTGTAGAGGCAAGGATGGCAAGATTCCGTCTTACATGCTCGGGACACGTTGTCAAGAGAGACCAATCCCTGAAGGAGGACATCAAGGTGGCAAAATGGAAAGGCAGCAAAAAAGAGGAAGGCGCTCAG